>NW_003852414.1:5184658-5237402 GCF_000181295.1 Otolemur garnettii | reverse complement strand
GTTTTTGGCCAGGGCTGGGTTTGAACCCATCAACTCCAGTATATGGGGCCAGTGCCCTACTCCTTTGAGTTTGCTGCCCTCAATAGAGTGCTGTGGCGTCACAGCTCGCAGCAACCTCAAACTCTTGAGCTTAAGCGATTCTCTTGTCTCAACCTCCCAAGTAGCTGGGACTATAGGCACCTGCCACAATGCCCAGCTATTTTTAGAGTGGGGGGGGGGTTCTTGCTCTGGCTCAGGCTGGTCTCCAACTTGTGAGCTCAGGCAATCCACCCAGCTTGGCCTCCCAGAGTGCTAGGATTACAGGCATGAGCCACCACACCCGGCCCAAATAAATAAACTCTTCTAATGAGAAATTCTGGGCTAAGTGTTAAGTGTACATATTTTAAACTGTGGTAGGTATTTCTGAACTTCTCTCCAGAAGAGTTATGCCAATGTATTTTCCAGCTCTTACTAGTTCATGGGAATGCTCATTTATAAACAAACTACCAGCAACTAGGTCTTATTTTTTGTTTTCAATCGGCAAACACATATACACCCTTTAACTGGTGTTTTATTTGTATAACTGTACCTACTATGGAGGTGAATACCTTTTAAATATGTTTGATATTTCCTCTTTTGTTAGCAGCCTAAATGTATCTCTTCTCATTTTGGGATATTTGTTTCTTTTTATTGATTGGTAGGAGCTCTGTGTATAGTAAAGACATTAACACTTGGCCCATCGTGTCATTTGCAAATCATTTTTTTCCCCAGCTCTTCATTTCTCTTTCAATGCTATTTGTGATTTTTTTTTCTTGCTACGTGAAATTTCAAATTGTAGGATGTATTCATGTAATCTTGGGGTGAGAAAACCATTCTTTATTACAAGTTTATAAAATATTCCTCTATCTTTTCCATTCGGTACCATTATGGATTTGTTTGCTGCGTCTTTATGTTGATAATAAGAAGTTAGGTGAATAGCCCACTGATTTTTTTTCTAGCTGATACGTTATTGCATCTGTGTTTATGAAATAATCCATCCTTCCTATCAATTATTTGAAATGTCATCTCTTCACTGCAAATAATCATATTCTTAGGTCTATTTCATTAATCTGTCTATTCCGGGTCCTAGGCCAGGTTGTTTTATTTACAGTTCGTTGCCAATATTTTTAGATGGTGCCCACTGCCATAAATCCTAGACTAGTGACTCTGTGGTTGAGAATTAATGAAAGGCTGGAAATTTTGAAAATTACATGCAATAGTACATTGGAAAGGCACAGTCAGGTAAAGAATTTTGTGTTGGCTCGGCGCCTATAGCTCAACTGGCTAAGGCACCAGCCACGTACACCTAAGGTGGCGGGTTCGAATCCCCAGCCCGGACCCGCCAAACAACAATGATGGCTGCAACCAAAAAATAGCCGGGCGTTGTGGCGGGCGCCTGTGGTCCCAGCTACTTGGGAGGCGGAGGCAGGAGACTCGCTTGAGCCCAGCAGTGGGAGGTTGCTGTGAGCTGTAATGCCATGGCACTCTGCCCAGGGGGACAGCTTGAGGCTCTGTCTCAAAAAAAAAAAAAAGAATTTTGTGTTAATAGAAGTCAGTAAGGTAAAGAGAGCTTCCAGAGGAGGATGCCTAACAGGACCAGTGGTGGAAGGAGAACCATCTCTCCTTGGCACAGTAAGATGTTGGCGGAGATCAGCCCTCATGCCCCCTTCACTTTCCCCAGCTAGATACACTTAGTCACCTGTAGAGTGGACACCAAGCTGATGGGCTTTGCAATCTCTTCATATTCCATGCTGTCTCTGCTACTTGCTAGATTTGTGGTCTTGGGTAAGTCACTTATCCACAGTGGTAATTCCAGGACTAGTAATAGCTCTCTAATATTTTTGTTATAAAGATTCGACAGTGTAGGCAGTCCCTGGATTACAAATGAGATAGGTTCTCTAGGTTTGTTCTGAAGTTGGATTTGTATGTCATTTGTAACAGGTACCTGGAGTAGCCTCCATTGACAAGTACGAGTCATACATCAGTCGGATGTTTGTAACTCGGGGACTGGCTGTACATTTAAATGCACTTTGGAAGTGATAATATTAAAATACAGGGTGGACTATATAGTTACTATATATACTGTAGTATATATATACTGTATATACTATATATATACAGGTGGAATATAGTGCATGTGCAATTTAACTAGTTTAACATAGTAAATTGGCATAAGCTTTACATTGATCTTTGTTATTATTCCTGCACTGTAGGGGAGGGATGGTTTCACTCCCATGTCTTCTGGGACATGCTTCTGCCTATTCACCTGCCTCCTGGCTTTGCTCATTCATTTAAGATAGACTTCTCCAAGGAAGAGCTGCTATCAGAATGGTCAGACTCAGAGGCCACCTGTTGACCTTGGTTGATGGCTGGGCATGATCACTGCGTACCACGTGACATTCACTCGGGGTGTTTCTCTCTGAACTGCCCCATCCAGAATACTGCTGGTTTCAACAGTCAGGTCAGGATGTGTTCTACCGAGCAAGCCTGCCTTCATGCTCTGTCTTTCCCTGAAGGCCTTCTTAGTTTAGGCCCCTGATTTTTATTTTATTTTATTTTATTTTTTTGTAGGGATGTATTGGTGGTGGGTTAGCAGGTCTGATTGGCCTTACATCTAAACCACAGGCTCCAATCCAGCTTATCCAGTGAGCATCTGTTGGGGACAATTGGGAGGTAACAATACAGTGATTGCCATTCTGCCATTATTCTTTGTGTGTTATGATACACATTCCTCTGGGTGTGTTGCTGCACACAATCAAACGTCATGGGAGGAGGACTGGAAAAACAGGATTTGGGCATTCCTAGTTCTCCAGTGATGATACCATCCAGAACATCAAACTCTCTCCTCTTTGACCTGTGACCC
This sequence comes from Otolemur garnettii, assembly GCF_000181295.1. Taxonomy (NCBI): domain Eukaryota; kingdom Metazoa; phylum Chordata; class Mammalia; order Primates; family Galagidae; genus Otolemur; species Otolemur garnettii. The sequence continues at coordinate 5,234,521 of NW_003852414.1, read as the reverse complement.
CTAACAATTACCAATCCCTGGCATAGGTCAATTACTCCCATAAGAAGGATATTCTGCAGAGTGCAGATACCAAGGGTTCAATAAGTATTTGTTATGATTGCTATTACTATGAGTGGCTACTGTCCATATAGAAAGCATGTAAGTGGTACCCTCCAGTGCCCAGGTCTCCATCTCTGTGACCTTGGCCTTTGTCTGACTCCTTACCCTTCACATTACCTTGGCTGTAGTCTGTCTGGCCTGAGACAGTGCCTGGCCCTCCCATGATGATCTGCTCTCTGAATCCAGCGCACTGAGACCCAGCCCCTGCCTTTTCTTCTTAGGTTTACCTGTGCCCCACATTTTATCTCTACTTCTCAGGATGATGTTTCACCAGGCAGTTTGCCATGGTCAGTAGAAGAATGCTGAATGAATGTTCAAGGCATCCTGAGCAGAGCAGGAGAGGTGAGGGCGGCAAGGCCAGGAGGGAGCTCTGGGCAGGCCAGGCATGCTGCAAATGGCGTGCTGAGAAATGCAGACAGCCAGGTGACCTGCTCTCACTATAGGACAAGTGAGAGCAAGATTGTCATGCAATATCCATTCATGTGTTTAACGAACATTCATTGAATATGTGTGCCACATATCAGAAATCAGAAGGAAGGGCAGATATGCCTTGAGGAAGGTACAGTCCAATGGGACAGTCAAACACCATAAAATAGAATAAATAAAACAACCCACCATGGCAAGTACTGTCCAGATATCCGAGGGTGCTGAGACTCAGACCAAGGTGCTGTCATGGAGGCCCACTTTAAATCCGATGCCAGGGAAGTCCTCTCTGAATCTCGCAATTCAACTTCCAGTGTGATTTTTTTTTTTTTTAAATCTCACAAATATTTGGAAAGACTTCCACCAGCCCTTCCTACCTTTGTGAGTTTTCTTAGAACAGAAGAAAAAAAAAAAATCACAAGGCAGGGAGTTTGAGAAACCTGAAAAAGAGAGTATCCCTGTGCCCACTCGGATTTTCCTCCTCTTTTGCCCTTTGACACCTTTTACTTGATTGCTTTGGGGCCTGGATTAATTTTGTCTGGCCGGAGGCCCGTGCTAATTTGCATGGCTATTCTATATACAGATCAGATCCTGAAGACAGCAGGCCAGCCTGAATTCACAAACCGATTCACATCCATCAAGTGGCCCAGAGCTCAATATAGTCACTGTAGAAGAATGGAGGATAATGAAAAATCCTACCACGACCTGAAATCGTGACTCACCAGGGTTGCCCTGTGGGCAAGCTGATGGGTAAACCACTCCATCATCCTTATGTTCTGCTTGTCAAACACTTGTGGGATTCCATTTTGGGCTCTGGACATGTAATTATGGTTCTTATTGTTCCCGAAGCCAGAATTAAGCCTCAGATTATATAATTAATTGTGAGTAGGTGGAGTGGCTTCTTTTATTTTGTACTCTCATCTACGATGTTAATACAAATCCTTGTTTCGCTCAGTCATTCCATAGATTGTTGAGCCCCACCAGCCGGTAAAATACCCATCAGTGTTGTATTTAGCTGCTGTTGTGAATGGGTAACTGGAAGGCTTGCTTACAACTAGAGTTAAATCCATTACGGGAAGGTCTCTTGATTCCCTGTATTGTATTTGTTAAGGTAGTCCACAATTCTTCCATGCACCAGAAGGGTTCATTCATTCATTCATTCATTCCATAAACAAATGTTTACTTTAGGCCCATTTTGTTCAAGGAATTGTACTAAGCACAAAGTGGAAAGACTTAGTCTCTAGCCTCACGACTAATTACCTAACTAAAATGGTGCCCACCCTGGGACAGGGTGTGCCAGGTTGTTTGTATCTGAATTACCCGGGTGGTTTTCTAAAGTCATATATGCCTTCCCACCCCACCCCAAACTCATCTGAGATTCTGACTTGGAAGGCCCAGAGTGAGATCCTGGCACTTGGATTTTAAAGAAACTCCTGAGATAATTCTGATTACACCCTTGGGTTATAAACCATGGGTCTAGTGATCTTCCCAGAACTCTGTAGAACACAGCTCCTTTTGGGAGGCATTGTAACTATGGGCCCCCCTTCAGCCAAGCTAGATATTGAGAAGCCCAGTAGGGCCTTACTTGGGCAAGCAGTCATCCCACATGGACCAGAGGGCCTGGTCTCAGTCCTGGCCACCACTTCTCATGCCAGTTCTGGTTTATTGTTGCTACGCTCTCCATCCTGGGCTGTTCTGGGCCCCTCTATGCTGAACTTCCCCAGTCATCTGACATCTGAACTTGACTCATGACCTATAGTTTGGTCTCTAACACCATGTCTTTGAGGGTTAGCCCTGCAATTACACCCTTAGACCATCTGATTCCCTTCTTGGTGAAGTGAGACCGGGGCATGAAAGCCACAGATGGCAGAGTCCTGGGGATGAGCACCTGAATTTCCTGTGGGATGGGGAGCCGAACAAGAAATCCGAAAAGTAGCACTTGGGAGTGTGTTGAATCCAAAAGGAGGGGTCGGGGCAGGAGGGCTCGGTGACCCAAAAAGGCCAGACAGAGAGGGGGGACTCAGCACTGTGCTACAAAGAAAGGGAAAGACCAGAGAAGGTTCTGGCAACAGAGAAGGTTCAAACTGAAGGGTAGGAACTGGAGCGAGTTTTTTATACCAAATGCCCACTGCTGGGGCAGGGGTGCAACAGGGCAGTTAAAGGCCAGACCAGAAAGCCCATCTCAGACAGGACATGACCCTGCCCACCTCTTCCTCTCCCCTAGCTCTCCCTTGCTACCCTTCCTCCTCCAACCGTGTGTCCACATCCGTCCAGCCCCGTCCAGGAGTGAGTGTGCATAAGCTTTGGCGAGCCACGTAAACCTGCCCGGGAACCTCGCCAAAATACCATTTTTGAGTGACTGGCAATGGTTTTGCCTCATGCTAAGGCTACTGGCAGCCCATGAATTCTGGTTTTGTAAAAAAAATTCTGTTGTCAAGTCTGATTATTTCAGAAATGATATTCTTCCCAAATAGGGTCAATATTGGTGACAAGGTAGGAAAACATTTCACAGTATTTTACAGTCATGTTTTAATTTTGCAATAGCACATCTGGCCCAACCAACGCAGGTTCAAATACAGGTAGTCTCTGAGTTACAAACATCCGACTGATGTATGACTCACAGTTATGAACGGGGGCCATTACAGGTAATACGTAAATACATGTGCTCCGACTTACACACAAATTCAACTTAAGACCAGACCTACAGAACCTATCTCATTCATAACCCAGGGTCTGCCTATACTGTCTCTTGAATTGACAAAGAGTCGATTCATAAAGTCTTACTGAAACTAACACACTTTATAAGCCTACATAAAACAAGGAACATGAAATTGGCTAGTTTTATTTTTTGTCGTCGTGGCCATTTACTGGTTCTTGATCCTAAGCGATAGTATCTTTTTATTCTAAGCCACTTTCGTTCAGCTCTCACTGAGCACTTGTTAGGAGGGATGACCTGTGACACTTTATAAGCTGGCCTCAAACCCCACCTCCAGCCTCATTGCCTCCCACAGGTCCCTGTCACGTCCCTGCACCTACTCGCCCTCGTACTCTCTCATGTACCTGCAGCATAAAGATGAATTGTTCCTCAGCTTTTTGCAGTCTGGTAAGGTGACAGCCATGTGTGAGTCATTTCAAGGTGATAAAAGCTATAGTGGCATTTGACCTAGATCTTGAAGGACACAGACCAGGTAAGCGACAGGTGCAAAGCTCTGGAGTAAGTAGAGTGAACAAGGGTGGCTGCATCTTGGGGACATCTGGTGGGAGGACAGGCTGGAGGAGCAGCTCCCTTGCCTGAGCACGGCCTGAGTGCTCTGTGATCGGCTGTTGCAGTCCTGGATACTGAATGTGACATTCCTGTCGTGCTGTTCTGTGTGCCCAGATTCCCACATCACATGTCCTCAGCCACCCTCCATGGCTTATTCCTAAGGCATCAGGGAAAATTCAGACCTTTGTCCTCAGCAGTTGGGTAAGGGGAAAGCAGAGGGAGTTACGGCCGTCTGTTTATTTCTCTGCCTTTTAACTTTCAGTGGTTTTAACATAACCACGGCTCAGGTGTGCAGCCGTCCCAACAGCCTGGCGGCCTCAACCCTGTCCTGGACTAGCCTCACAAGGAGACTTAGATCTGAGCCCTCAGAAAGGTTTGTAGCACGCATCTAAAAATAGGTAAGCAAAGAAGCACAGACTCAGGGATAAATGGTCTTACCAGGCCCGGAGAAAGCCAGCTAGCTGTATCAAGTTCAGGCTTCTTCCCGGCCAAGCCACAGGGTCGTGAGAGACTTTCCATCTTGGCTTCCTGGGCTGGGAGAGCAGGGGAGGAAAGGCAGGGGCAGGATGTGGTGTGGGGGAGTGGGGTGCTGCTGTGGGGGCAAGGCTCGCAGCAGAGCTCCTCCAAGGGACCTTTCCAGCAGTGCTAACCAGTTCTATTCACACACGCACATGCACGGCACCCACAAACCTCCCTTTACTTTGGTCTCCTTCAGTGGAACCCACGATTTAGAGTAGTTCTCACCAGGGGTGGCCGCCACTCGGGGCTCACGGTTTCCAGGGTCTTCTAAGTATGCACAGCCACCTCAAAACAGAAAAAGATACAAGATTTACCCTGACAAAGCCACATGAGCCCTCGGCTTATGTTCAAAGTGATCGTATAAAACCCAGAACAACAACCATCAGGGGGGATTGGCCAATAGCCTGGTTGAGCTGGGACGTGTGACTATCTCCTGAGTCCCTTTTCTGACCCTTCTAGGCCAAAGTCTCTTTCTTCTTCCCTTCTGTCCCTTCCATGGGTCCACTGGAGGGTGAGACAGTTTTGTTCCAAGGGCAAGTCCAAGAGGCTGAGATTATCATAGGTTAAGATCCTGCTTCCCTGCATTCTAGGGTGGAAATGCTATTTCCTCTTTGCTTCTGACCTCTTTCCAGAAAACGAAAAAAAAAATTTTTTTTTAAGTCGCTCCCAGGAAGATGTAGCAACATCATCACCCCGGGACCCCCAGGGAACAAACAGCTTTAGGGGGACTCCCATTAGCAGGGTGGATGAGCTCGTCTCCCCGTGTAGTAAGCACGAGAAACTTTGAGCACATTTCTGGTGAGTCACACTGAGGGGACGACTAGTGTTTTAGAGTTAGGCAAGGATCAGACAAGTAATACCCAGTGCAGCTGACCCTGACCATGGGGTACGTGGACACTCAGATATATTGATGCGCTCGACCCTTCTAAATCCTCACACCACTTAGAGGAAAAGAACTTCTCAAAAGGCTTGTTTTCTTGCTCTTTCCTGACCCTGAGTAGAGTCTTTCTTTCAAGTAAGTTATTCTTTATGATTGATAGACAAGGGAGAGGGAATTAGTATTTCCTGAGTGACTGCTGGATTTCAGGCTGAAAATGGTGGAGGAAATAGGATTCTAACCTGGGCAGCACCTGCCATCAGCCTAACGGAGGAAGTTGGGAGGCAGGAAGACAGGTGGTCAGGACTAGCCTGGGGTCATACAGCCCAGGTTCAAATGCTAGTTCTGTCATCTACAAGCAGTGCAACTTTGGGCAAATTGTTTAATCTCTTCACAGCTCAGTTCTAAAATGGGGGGGACCGAGTTACCTACCCTGTGGGCTCATGTGGCACAGGGCCCAGCATAGAGGAAACACCCAATAAATAACTGCCAGCTTGTCCTCCCACTGTTAGTAAAATTTTCACGTACAGCCAACGAATCTGCAAACGTCTTGTATTAGTTAAACACCTTGACTCATTTAGAGAGATTGATCTGACATTCCTTGTAACTACTGTGTAAAACCTAAGTCTTCTTTTGATTCCTGTATTTTTGGAAAAAGGCACAGAGTGTGGCCCATCGAACAAACCGTGATCGCTTGCCTTTTGAGAGCGTAGAAACATGTGACTCGGTAGTATACGCTCTCCTGATGCTTCTATACTCATAGAGCTAAAGCCTTCCAAAAAGGAGAAAAACAAACAATCAAACAAAAAAAAAGAACCGCTGCCAGGGAATAGTGAATCACTTATTTGGATCAAGCTATTATTTGCTCCTTTCCCCTTTAATTTCAGAGAGGCTCCTTGTTGCTATTTGATTTAGTTCTGAAGACCAGAAGTGTTATGGAATAAATTTGCTTATGGTGATGATGGATGGGCATTTTGATAATGCAGGGCCTTGCAACTGAAGCAGTTTTTATTACGACTCAGTATCACCAAACACTGAAATAGCACAGGACACCCGTCAACGGAGTGCCTATTCCTCTCAGGCTGCAGAGAGCTGAGGTGGCCTGTTAATTGCCCAGCAAACTGGCGAGAGGCAAATTGAGATGCCATTAGGCCTGATCTTTTACACAGAGGTGAAGGGAAGGAGCAGGCTGGCCTCTGCCCATGTGTCTTTAATTAGCAACAGAGGAAGTCAGGAACTTTTTATCCACTTGAGGAAAACAATGTAACTTTACTAGCTAAATTGAAAATCCCTGTCACCAAAAGTCTGCGATTTCAACTTCCAGAGGGCAAACCCCACATGTTCCACATGGCTGCCCAGCTGTCCCGGCCACAAAGAGTGGTAGGAACCAGTGGAAAAACCATCAAGGAGCTTCGAGAGAAACAAGGACCAGGCAGTGCCTGGCTCAGCCTTTCCTGGGCTCTCAGGTCAGTCACCGTCCTTCTGCTCTGTCCTCTTGAACAGAAAAATTATACCACTTTTTTTTTTTTGGTTTCAACCCCGATGCAAAACCAAAAATTCAAGTCCAAATGTTCTCTCCGTTTGAGTGAAAATATTCCAAGACCTCAGAAATGCCCTCTTTCCCCAAAGTCTGTTTTCCTGACTTGTCATCTGGTCAGGTATCACTGGTTTTAGAAAGGTTCCGGGTGGTCCCGTTTCCTCTGGGAAACCTGGAGGTTGCACGGTTTCAGTTTCCAGAGTTTTCTGCTTGCCTAGGAGTTCCAGGGCAGCTGAACTTGCTGAGAAAGGGAGCCCCAGTGATTCATCGGCAGGAGGTAGTTCAAGGCTGCCGCGGAGGAAAGGAAAAACCTAATTAGGATTTCTGTCCCTTTCTTAAGACCAGGAGTTGGCCAGAGCAGGCTGGTGTGAATGTGAAGGCTTTTCAATTTTGAGCCCCAGTACACTTGCGTAAGAAAGCCACTCCACTTACAATTTCAAAACGTCTCGTAATGATTTATACATTTTTTATAAGTGCCATTAGATCTCCTGCCGCCTTTCAGGTGTCAGGACTGCTAAGCCTCACGAAGCTGCCTCCCTAAGGGCCGGAGGAGGTTGTTAACTTGGGTGGTTTGAGTCTCTGATTGCTGCATACTTTCCTGCGTCCCTCTAATTTGAAGTATGCAAACTAGGTTTTCTCCCTTCGGAACCATCCTGTACAATTTGGTTGAGGAGCTGTGCACACTTCCCAGCAAGAGGATAAGACCATCCGAGAGGGATGGAGATTGCTCAAATGAACACTTTGCATTTACCGTCCTCCTGGGGGAAAATAAATGGAAAGACATCCGCTGGGAAAGTTAAGGTATAATCTCCATCTCTTCCAACTTTCTCGGTTCTTGTTTTGAACAGCATAGCACGAAAGAAAGGCAGCGTGGCGGGGTGGGGGGAGGTTGTTTTTATTTTACACCGAGAACTTAACACATAATGGACGGTACAGGGTATCGTTGTGGAGGCTGAGAATGTGTAAGGGGAAAGCCAGCCAGTGTGTGTGCAGGACAAGTCAGTGGGGCATGGGTCTGACGTCAGAACTGGCTGAAAACTGTCAGCAGTCACACCTGGGCAGCCCAGGGCTGTCGCATGCCCCCGAGAAAGCCATTATCCTGTCCTTTGCAGTCATAACATTAGCAAGCACAGACAGGTTCTTTAAATCTCTGGTTCTCACCCCCCAGTCCGAGGACCAGGGACCAGTCCTCCAAGATCTCTAGCAACTGGGCACACAGCAGGAGATGAGCATCAGGGAGTGATGGGATCTGCTTGTGTTTACAGCCCCTCCCCATCACTCACGTCCCTACCCGAGCTCCGCCTCCTGTCACACCAGCAGCTGCACTAGATTCTCATAGGAGCCCAAACCCCACTGTAAACCGTGCCTGCGAGGTATCTAGGTTGTGTGCTCCTTAGGAGAATCTAATGCCTGATGATCTGAGGTGGTGACACTGGTGCTGGGAGAGGCTGCAAACACGGATTTTCATTAGCAGAGAGATTTCACTGCACAGAGATCGTAGCACATCAACTGCTTACAGACTCATCAAAACCCCATCGGTCAGTGGCAAGTGTCGATTATTCTGTACCTGATGGCAGGTTTTATAGCAGCGACACTTTGGGTCTCACTGTCGCCCATCAGCCCCAGATGGGGCCATCTAGCCACAGGAAAACAAGTTCTGGGCTCCCACTGATTCTGCATTCGGGTGAGGTGTATAATTATTTCATTATATATTACAATGTAACAATCATAGAAATAAAGTGCTCAATAAATGTCATGTGCTCGAATCATCGAAACCACGGGCTTGAAACCAAATGGCTGGAAACTATTCTCCCCGCCCCCACCTCATTCGTGGAAAAATTGTCTTCCATGAAACCAGTCCCTAGTGCCAAAAGTTGGGGACCGCTGCGCTAAATGAACAAGACTCACTTCACACTTGTCCAGCCCAAACAGTTCTCCTGCCAGAGGCAGGAAGAACATGTATTCCTTGAAGCTAAACAAGTAAAGGACAGTTTGAGACACCCCATGGGGAACCCCCTTTCTGAGGCCACTCTGTTCAGTCTTCCCTGTGTATCTGGGGGAGCCCAGGGAGCCCACGTGGCTATCAGTTGGGAATTGCCCCCCTCACAGCTGCGTGACGATGGTGGGAAGATCAGGCAATACCGATCTAGAGCTCTGTTTTCAATTAGGGCAGGAATTTTATCACGTGTCAATGCACAAGTCGGTTTTCTTCTTTCCCTTCAGAATTGCTTCTTCTAATTTCATTATGTTCCTAAGCTTGACAGCAAGACCAATTAGAAGGGAATAAAGATAACAGCTGAGAGTGTATGGGCTGAACAGATAAAAGCTGTCACTTGCAGATCACAGGGGAGCTCTCTGGCAGAGGTGACTGTCCCGAATCCAAACCACTTGGAGGTTATCTATAGCTGTGGACCCCAGTTCCCCGGCCATGGACCAGTATAGTCCATGGGCTGTTAGGAACTAGTCCACACGGCAGGAGGTGAGTGGCAGGTAAGCAAGGGAAGCTTCATTCGTATTTACAGCCACTCCCCATCACTTACATCAGGGCCTGAGCTCTGCCTCTGTAGTGACATTAGATTCCCACGGGAGCACGAACCCTAGTGCAAACTGCACATATGAGGATCTACGTTGCCTGCTCCTTATGAGAATCTGTCCTCCCCCCATAGAAAAACCATCTTCCGTGACAGTCTCTGGTGCCAAAAATGGCAAAAAGTTTGGGGATTGTTGATCTTGAACCCCAGGCCAGCCAATAGACCTGCTTCAGTCTGATTTACAACACTATCCAGCATCTTTCAGCTATGACCTTGACTTGTCTCTTCTCGTCTTTTCAACCAGGCCACTCCCTAAGTGCACTTTAGCTGCATTATCCAGAGATGTTAGAAGCAAGCTTGGGGCTCAGACCTGTCCCTGGGTCCTGCCTCGTACCCCTCAGGAAGGAGGAACTCTCCGCGAAGATCTTATCTTTGCTGATCTTGGCACATTCTGACATCCTGCAGAATGTGTGGGCCCCAGACGAGCCCCGACTGTGGCCAGCTGGATGAATGTCACCAGGGAAAACCTCTCATCGCAGCAGGTCACTTCCTTTCTCAGGCCACAGCCACCAGAGCTGGGTCAACTGGGGCTAGGGAAAAGTAGGCCAGCACAGAACTGGCTGGAGAAGGAATTCGTGCTGACTTGATTTAGAAGTGACTGTGGTCCACGATGAGATTGATGCCTCACCTCCGTGGAGGGACACTTCCAACTCTGGAAGGTCACGCACCAAGTTCCAAACCATGCAACTCACCAAAATTAGCAGTGATGAACTAGCTTTTCACATACAAATCTCCTTTTTAAGCATCAGCGTATTGCTATTTTGTGTCTCCAAATATTGCCAGCGCTGTGTGCCCAGGGTGTGGATTTAGCAGGGCCAAACTTGGGTTGCCATCTGCAGGAAGAGAGGCTCCTCGTATGTCCTCCTCCACCAGTTTGCTGCCTGAGATCCTTAAACAGGAAACTAAATCTAATTCTACCATCTGATGTAAGGACTCTACGCCAACGTGATGGGAGAAAATGCTCATTGAAAATTTCCCATCGGATTTCAATGAATCCTACAGATTCACTCTTTTCCCTGATGCTAAGCTTTTTAGGCAGTTTGGAGTGGGAATGGGGGGGTGGTTGACAGTAGGACATCTTGGGGTGCCTGACTTGGAAGGGGATCTCTGGGAGGGCAATAAAAAGGCCATCCAAGAGACATAAAGACAGTTTCACACAGACTACAATGTGCCCTATGGCTTGGTGACCCCGCCTTGTCTATCATCAGAGAAGGCCTGGCAAGAGCCTCCCCTCAAACAGTGGAAACAGAGATATAACATCTCAGGCTCCCTTAGACACCAAGCCCCAAATCTCACAAAGCTGGGTGTGTATTCACTGGGCTTTGAACTGCACTGAACAGCGTTCCATCAGCTGGGAGTAGCTGACTTGTTTGCGAGGCCCAGATCTCATTCATTTGGTTAGAGATGCAGTGACTCAGCACTGTGGTTTCCAAGCCTTTGCTAATGATGCCCCTTCAAGGGCAGGAATCCATGGGCCCACAGCCCAATCTGCGTCTCTCACTTAGTCCATTTGCCTAGCTCTAAAGCAGTGATTTCCAACTGGTGTGCCGTAAGACGATCTTAGTTGTGCTGCAAAAATTTTTAAATATCATTAATTAAACTATTTTCGAAAGAAGTTCAAAGCACAGTTAGTGTGTTCTTTTTTTTTCCACTCTTTTTTTTTTTGGATCAACATCATTTAAGTGTGCCGTGGAAATTCAACCATAGGTATCAAGTGTGCCATGGGATAGAAATGGCTGAAAAACACTGTTATAAAGGACTATCTGAAGCTGGGTCATTTATAAAGAAAAGAAGTGCATTTGGCTCATGGTTCTGCAGTATTGCAAGAAGAACAGTGCCAACATCTGCTTCTGGGCAGGGGGAGGGGGGCTTCACACTGTTTCCACTCAGGGCAGAAGGGGGGTTGGTGGGAGCTGGTGTGGACAGATCACATAGCAGGAGAAAGGGAAAGAGAGAGGAGGAATTGGCAGGCTTTCCCCCCAACATCTAGTTCCATCAGGATATTAAGAGGGAGAACTCAGTCCTACAACAAGGGCACCACGTTCTGGAGGGATCAACCTCCAGGACCCAAACACCCCCACCAGGCCCCGCCTCTAGCACGAGGGATCAAATTTCAACAAGTCTCCTGCGGAACCAACCACATCAAAGCCACCATAGAAGTCTCCAGAACTGGAGAATTGATATCAAAGCAGATTCTGCCTCCACCCAGCCACCCTTTGCACGGGATCCTCCAAAGGCCAACTAACTTTGCAGACAGTCCAGGAAGAGGAATTTCTTTCTTTTCTTAAATTTCAAGTTAATACGATGGTGCAAATTTTTAGGTTGCCATGTTCTCACTTCCGAGGTAAAGTTCAAGTTGTAGAAGAGCCCTTCACCCCCGGGGTGTGCCGAGCACCCTTACATTGTGCGCATTAGGTGAGATCCAACCAAATGTCCTCCCGCCACCCTCCAATCGCCCTCCCCCTCCCCTTCCCTCTCCCTCCTCGCCCCTCCCCCTTGCTAGACAATTTTTGTGTTTTATCATTCATATGAGCATGTAATCATTTATATATCGGTTTTATATTAGTATTGAGTACATTGGATTTTTTTTTCCCATTCTTGAGACACTTTACTAATAAGAAAGTATTTCAACTCCATCCAGGTAAACAGAAAAGATGGCAGAGTCTTCATCATGTCTATGGTTGAATATTTCTCTGTGGTATATGGATACCACAATTTGTTAATCCATTCGTGGGTTGAGGTGCATTTGGGTTGCTCCCACGACTTGGCAATTATGAACTGAGCTGCAATCAACATTCTTTTTTCTCCGACAGAGGGCTGCAAGCAGGCCAGACTGACTTTCCTCCTCCTTCCCTTCTCCTTTTCCACTTGCTTTCCTTGTCTGACTTATCCAGACAGGCTCATCCCCCAGTCTGTTCCTGATGGCCGTGATGAGAACAAAATATAATGGCTTCTCCACTACTTTGTCCAAAAGTATAGGCAGAAACGCACGGTATGTAAACATAATGTCAGCTTATCCATTGAAATCGCTGGGAGGTACAACCATCGTTAATGATTGGGACATGTTCTAAGAAACGCACTGTTAGGTGATTTCCTCATTATGCAAACATTATAGATTATACGTGCACAGATTTAATAGTATAGCCTACTACACACGGTGCAGTATAGTGGAGGCTCTTGCTGTTAGGTTACAAACCTGTTTAGCATGTCCCTGTTCTGAATATTGTGGGCGATTATAACACAATGGTGGGCGTTCTTTTTGTATTTAAACAAACAAGGTTGGACAATTAAGTTTGCAAACTCATCCTCGTTAAAGCTCTTTGAAGGCTAGACTAGGCACAGGCCTCAGTGCCTGGTGAGGGGGATCCTTCAAGGGTGACCACCGTGATATTCAGCGATGAGCTACGTAACACTTTTCCTCGCACGAGTTAATGAACTTGATCATCATACCTCGTATTTAAACACAGCAAAGGTATAATAAGGACATGTTGTTATAATCTTGCGGGACCAATGTCATAAATGTGGTTGACCGTGACATCGTTACGTGGAGTCATCATGCCCAGGTCTGGGCTACCTGGGACCTGGTCCAAGAGACTGGATACCAGTTGGTTGATCTTTTATCTTGATAAAATTAGAAGAGTTGCCAGAGAGACCCGGAATCACCCCTTGTATTTTCAATCTTGTGCATTTTCACATAAGGAAGAGTATTTGGCTTCACGACAGCATTTATTTCAGGATAAGGATGATCATCTCATTCCTTAACATATTGACTGTCATATTCATATTTATGATCTGAGCTCAAGGATGCCTTTTAATTCTTTTACTATTTCATCTTTTAAAAAAAAATCACACAGCACACACAAAGAAAATGGAAAGATTACTCACTTGACTGGAGTCGTGTTTGAAATAACTCTGAATCTATTTCCCAACCTTTCCCGATGGATTGCCTGGGAAATAAATAACCCCGAATGGTGGCATTGTATTTATATTTCTAAGTCAGGAGTATTTCCCTTATTGCTTCGCTTCTGAAATAGATTCTCATGAAAGTGCATCAAATATCAAAATAGTATTTTCAATATCTGCCAACCCCGAACATTTGCATCTCAGCAAGAAAATGTGTAACTAGTGAGGAAACTGCCTCTTTGTCAAACATAAACGTGGCAAATTCTGAGGCGGCTCCTTTTCAACTAAATTATCTCAGCATGCATAGCAGCGGGAAAAACGTTTGCCATAGGACCCAGGGAAGAAAAAAAAAAAAAGTAAGAAAGAAGGAAAGAAAAACCCCATCTTATATTATTTTTCCAGGAGGGTATGACATTAAGTTCCAGAGAGAAAGGATGAGACAGTCCAGGGGAAATGGCGCATTTTCTATCAGAATCACCCACCCCATTTAAACGTGGCCCATTCTTTAGAAGGTGCCCTCAATGTTCTACTGAGTCACAGCTTTCTGTCTGCCCCCGGTCCCGTGTCCTTCCTTCCTAGCCCAGAGGATGTTAATGAATCCTGAAACGTGACTCCTTCCTCCGGATTTCCACAATGCCTGACCTCCACTCGACTTACCCCGACTGCACATACATGCTTTTCAAGAGACACAATTTTGTCTTGTCTGGAGAGCAATGTAATTAGAAAGCAATTTGGCCCACACACGCAGCTTCCCTGGTCACTTGGCACGGCCTCAACCTGCTTCTGGCGGGGCTGGTTTTGATCTGCCTTGGCTGTCCTCCGAGATGTCTAGTAGCTCAGGCATTCTCGTTCTCGCTTGTTCAGAGCCCAGGCTTGGCCAGACGCTGAGAGTGTCAAGTGCAGTCTGCCTGGAAGCTGTAGGGCTGCACCGAGCCCGTGTCAGCCCTGTGTCCCACATGGGTGACGTCTCTGTGAGAAAGACATACAGAGATCTGACACCAACTGCCCGGTTGCTCTGTCTGTCCAGCTTCCTGATTTCATTTACCGAGTGTCCAGTATACAAAAAGCATCTGTTGGCACATTCACCCCCCCCCCATCCCCACCCCAGATCTCCCTCATTACATTGCACACAAGCTTCCCCTCATTTTGGAAATCCCAGTTCCCCAGGCTCCATGTTGGAAGCCACCTCTAATTCAGCTCTCTCCATTCCTCTCTACCTGCAGTGAGTTGACATATCCCATAGATTTGGGCTTCTCATTTCTGTTCTTAATGCCCTAATTTAACCACTATAACAGCCTCCCAGCTGTTATTTCAACAATCCACTCCACTTCCTCCCATTCTAGCATTACCCTATGGCCAGATTACTTTTCCAAATGCATAGCACTGGCAACTTTGTAACGTCATCCTCCTGCTTACAGGTCTCCAGGGGTTTCTCATGGTATATTGAGTTTCCTTAGCTGGGTATTCTGGCCCACTGCCTGCTTTTATAAATAAAGTTTTATTGGAACACAGCCACACCCATTCATTTCTATATTATTCAAGGAAGCTTTTTTGCTAGGATGGTGGGGTTGACTACATGGCTTGCAAACTCTAAAATTACTTACTTTTTGGCCCTTTGTAGAAAACATTCCCCAATCCTTGCTCTAGAACAGTGTGCTTTAACCTTTTTTATCTCAAACTTCCATGGCACACTAAAATTATGTTTGATCAAAAAAAAGAGTACAAAAAGGAATACACTTACTATGCTTTGAACTTCATTCAAAAATAATTTAATTAATGATCTTGAAAGATTTTCATGGCACACCTAAGATCCTTTCCTGACACACCAGCATGCTGTGGCACACCAGTTGAAAATCACTACTCTAGAATAAGGTTCCAAATTTTCTTTTCAGTTTCGTTTCCTTATAGCCTGAGTTTTCAAGCATTAGCTCCTTAAGCTTCCAGTAATACACTCTCTGCTCAGAGAAATGCACCACCTCCAAACCCATCCCCAGGGAGACTTTCCTGATTCCTGCTTCAGTGTCATCTCTTCCTGCTCATAACTCTGCTGTGACATTTTGTGTGTTCTGGACTATTGTCATAAACAGCAATGCATTTATGTGTGTTTTCTGTGGCATCCCTTCTCACCCCAGTCAAGTCTCTAAGCTCCTTGAGGGAAGCAGCTAACATCTTTAAATGCCCCCAGAGCAGCCTGGACATAGTCACTCCATAGATATTTGGAGATTTTCTTGACTCAGAAACTAGGAGTCTTTTCTCCCAGTGGCTTTCTTCTGGGGAAAGGCAAGGTGGGAAAATGAATACAACCTATGCTCCCCTGGGAAGGTTTTAAGAGTTTTATTTTGTGTTTCTTGCTTTGTTTTGTTCTTTTGTAAAATGATGGGAATGAATACAGATTTCATATCAGAGTCCAAGGGATGGAGTCAGGACTAGAGGGATGCATGGGGGTGTGGAGGGGCACCATAAAAAGTAACTGCGGTGCCCTGAATATTTGTGTCCTTCCAAAATTCATATTTTTTAGATTTTTGACAATATTAATAATATATTTTATTGAGATACAATTCAATGTTTTGTTTTCTTTTATGTTATGAAATGTTTTCTACAGTCAAGGTAATTAACATAACTATCACCTCACCTAGTTACCTTTGTTGCATGTTGTGAGAACACAAGATCAACTTGTAGCAAATTTCAAGCACACAATACAGTATTATCAACAATAGTCACCATGATGCACCGTGATCTCTACCACTTATTCATCCTATAGAACTAAAAGTTTATACTCTGGACAACATCTCATATCTCCTACTCCCTGCCACCACCCCGCTCCCCAGCCTTAGAGATGCATGTTGTTATCAATGGTATAATTTCCTTCTTTTTGAAGGTTGAATAATATTGGTGTGAAGGTGTGATTGTGTGTGTGTGTGTGTAAAAAAAACTTTATCCATTTATCTGTTGACATACACAGGCTGTTTCTGTATCCTGGTTGTTGTGAATAATGCTGTCATATTCATGGGAGTGCAGCTGTCTCTCCAGGATACTGATTTTTATTCTCTATAGCTTTGTAGTATAATATGAAATCAGGATGTGTGATGCCTTTAACTTTGTTCTTCTCTCTCAAGGCTGCTTTGGCTATTCAGGTTCCAAATGAATTTTAGGATTGTCATTTCTATTTCTTGAAAAAAAAGCCACTAGAATTTTAATAAGGATTACATTGAATCTGTGAATTGCTTTGGGTTGTAAGGACATTTTAAGAATACTAATTTTTCCACTCTGTGAACACAGGATACCATTTATTTGAGTCTTCAAGTTTTTTCACCAATGTCTTGCAGTTTTCAGGATAACATCTTTCCCTGCCTTGGTTGTATCTGTTCCTAAATATTTTATTCTTTTTGATCCTATTAGAAATGAGATTTTCTTGATTTCCTTTTCAGATAGTTTGCTGTGAGTGTGAAGAAACACTACCGATCTTTGCACGTTGATCTTGTATCCTGCTACTTTACTGAATTTGTTTAGTGGCTTTAACAGCTTTTTCAAAATAGAGTCTTTAGAGTTTTCTACATATAGAATCATATCACCTTTATTTTTTAAATTTTTTAATTAAATCATAACTGTGTACACTGATGCATGTATGGGGTTCGGTGTACTGATTTGCTATACAATATGTAATGCTTACATTAACTCATTAACACATCCATCACAATTATATTCTTTTCGTAATGGTTTTGAAATGTACCATTGCATCATGCACAAATACCCTCAAATACCCTCAAATACCCTCCCTCCTCCCGCCGCCCCCCTCCCCTCCCCTCTCTCTCCTCTTCCCTTCTACTTTCTGGACTACAGTTATGTTTTACCATTCATATGAGTGTGTAGGTGGCTATAAATTGATTTTGTAGTAGTATTGAGTACATTGGATACTTTTTTTCCCATTCTTGAGATACTTTGCTAAGAAGAGTATGTTCCAGCTCCATCCAGGTAAACGTCACCATCTTTTTTATGGCTGCATAGTATTCCATGGTATACGTATACCACAATTTATTAATCCATTTGATGGGCACTTTGGCTGTTTCCATGACTTGGCAACTATGAATTGTACTGCAATAAGCATTCTGGTGCAAATGTCTTTGTTGTAAAATGATTTTCAATCACCTGAGTATATACCTAGTAGAGCAGTGGTTCTCAACCTGTGGGTCATGACTCCTTTGGGGGTTGAATGACCCTTTCACAGGGGTCACCTAAATACATCCTGCTTATCAGATATTTACATCATGATTCATAACAGTAGCAAAATTACAGTTATGCAACAATTAGCTTGCATTCCCACCAGCAGTATGGAAGTGTTCCCTTCTCTTCACATCCACTCCAACATCTGTAGTTTTGGGATTTTGTGATGTGGGCTAATGTTACTGGAGTTAGACGATATCTCAAAGTGGTTTTTATTTGCATTTCTCTGATGATCAAAGATGATAAACATTTTTTCATGTGTTTATAGGCCATGTGCCTGTCTTCTTCAGAGAATTTTCTGTTCAAGTCTCTTGACCACATAGAAATGGCTTTCTTGTTGATTAGTTCAAGTTCTCTGTGTGTGGATTCTAGTTATCAGACCTTTGTTGGAAGCATAACCTGCAAAAATCTCCCATTCTGAAGGTTGTCTGTTTGCTTTACTTACTGTGCTCTTGGCTGTGCAAAAGCTTTTATCATGTCATCTTTAAACAGACATAATTTTACTGGTTTCTTTCTGATTTGGATATATTTCTTTTTCTTGTCTGATCATTCTGTCTAAGACTTCTGGTACTATGTTGAATAGAAGTAGTGAAATGAGCATCGTTGTGTAAGATCTTAGAGGAAATGCTTTCAGTTTTCCCCCATTGATTATGGTTTTAGCTGATGGCTTTTCATAAATGGCTTTTACTGTGTTAAGTTCATTCTATACCTATTTTATTGAGACTTTGTATCATGAATGGATGTTGAACTTTGGCAAATGCCTTTTTCCTCATCTATTAACATGATCATGTAGTTTTATTTTTCATTCTATTAATGTGGTGTATCACATTGATTGATTTGTGTCCCAGGGATAAATTCCACCTAGTCATGATATATAGTTGTTTCGATGTGCTATTGAATTTTGTTTGCTAATATTGATGATTCTTGCATCTATATTTAGCCAAGATACTGGTCTGCTTCTGGTGTCTTTGTATAGCATTGGTATCTGGGTGATACTGGACTCACAAAACAAATGTGAAAGTATTTCCACTTATATTTCTTAGGTGAAATGCTGGTATTTATTCTTTTTTGAATACTTGGTAGAACTAATCAATAAAACCATCAGGTCCTGGGCTTTTCTTTCTTGGGAGATTTTTAATTATTAATTCAATTTTCTTATTTGTTGTTGATCTGTTCAGGCTTTCTACTTCTTTTTAATTCAGTCTTGGTAGGCTATACACTTCTTTGAATTTACTCATTTCTTCTAGGTTATTTGATTTGTTTGAGTATGATTATTTATAAAAGTCCCTTGTGATCCTTTTAGTTTCTGAGGCATCTATTGTAATGCTTTGTCTTTCATTTTTGTTTTAGTCTATCTACCTAATGGCTTGTCAATTTTGTTTATTTTTTAAAAAATTAACTCTTGCCTTTGACAAGAGTTTTTCTATTCTCTATTTGATTTGTTTCTGCTTTAATATTTCCTTTATTTCTTTATTCTTTATATCCTTCATTCTGGTACCTTTTGGCTCGGTCAGTTTGTTCTTTTTTTAAATTCCTTTGAGGTGTAGAATTTCTTAGTAGTGTTTTTACTGCATCCCATAAGCCTTGATAGGTTGCATTTTCATTTCTGTTTAATTTGAGGTATTTTAAAAAATTCCCATTTGATTTCCCCTTTGAGGCAATGATTATCAAGAGTGTGTCATTTAATTTTCATGGGTGTGTAAATTTTTCTGTTTTCTCATTGGTATTGATTTCTGAATACTGATATAAGGCCATTCCTTTGTGGCCTTATAAGAGACACCATGCTCTAGGAATGATTTCAATCTTCTTAAATATGTTAGGACTTGTTGTGTGACCTTCTATGTGATCTATACTGGAGAATATTCCAGTGTAGAACACATGCTTGAGAAGAACGTGTATTTTTCTGCTGTTGGGTAGAAAGTTTGAAACAGGTCTATTGGATCCATTTGGTCTAGAACATCACTCAAGTCAGCTATTTCTTTATTGATTTTCTGTCTGTATATTTTATTTATTATTGACAGTGAGGCAATGAAGTCTTCTACTATTATTGTAATGCTGTCAATTTCTCTCTTCACATCTATCAATATTTACTTTATATATTTAGGTATTCTAATGCTGGGTGTGCATATATTTATAATTGTTATGTCCTCTGATCCTTTTATCATTTTACAATGACCATCTTTGTCTCTTGAGACAGTTTTTCACTGAAAGTCTATTTTGTTTGATATAAGTATCGCTACCCCAGCTTTCATTTAGTAATCATTTCCATGAAATATCTTTTTCTCTTCCTTCACTTTCAGCCTATGTTCATACTTGAGTCTAAACTGATTCTCTTAGAGTAAGAAAATTTCTGCCTCTGACTTTTAAAATCCTTTTAGCCACTTTAAACCTTTTGATTAGAGAGTTCAATACATTTACATTTAAAGTAATCACTGATAGGTGAAGAGTTACTACTGTTGTTTTGGTAATAGTTTTCTGTCTGTTTTGCTATTGTTTTGTTTTCCTTCTTTCTTTCTTGCTGTCTTTCTTATTTGATAACTTTTGGGGGGTAATGATTTGCTTCCATTCACTTTTCTTTTTATCTTTTGAGTATCTATTATAGGCTTTTTCCTTCTCATTACTGTAAGATTTGCATAAAATATCTTGTAGTTAATAATAATTTATTTTAAGTTGATAACTTGACTGCAATTGCTACTCTACACTTCCACTCCCCTCCTTTACTTTGTTTTCTTGTAGTTAACATTTACTTCTTTTTATATTGGGTAGCTATTCACAAACTTTTGTGATTATAGTTATTCTTAATATTTTTATCTCTTAAGTTTTGTATTAGGGTTACAAAAAAAAGTATGCTTCACCATTACAGTATTACATTATTCTATATTTGACCATATATTTATTTTTACTCAAAATTTATGTTTTCAGATGCTTTCACTCTCCTGCTTTGCATGCTTTCATTTCACTGGAAGAAACTCCTCAAGGATTTCTTGTAGGCAAGTCCAGTTTTTGTTTATCTGGGAAAGAATTTTTCTTTACTTCATTTATAAAGGATCATTTTGCCAGGCATAGAATTCTTAGTTAACAGGATTTTTTTTCTTTCTTTCTTCCAGGACTTTAAATATATGATCCCACTCTCTCCAGATCTACAAAATTTCTGCTAAGAAAACTTCTTTCTTCTGCTTGTTTGAGTCTGCTGATGGACCTATTTTATTTTATTTATTTCATTCATTATATTTTCTTTAGCTCCATATATTTTTTGGTACTTTTTTGATTTCTATATCTTTGCTGAACTTTCCACTTTGCTCATGTATTTTTCTCCTGAATGAGTTGAGCTTTTTATCTGTGTTTGCTTGTAGCTCTCTAAGTTCCCTTAAAACATTTAGTTTGATCAATTTGTCCCAAAATCAATACATCTCCATTTCTTTGGGGTGGATTACAGGAGAGTTATTGTGTTCTTCTGGAGGTGTCATGTTTCTTTGGTGTTTTGTATTTGTTCTAGCCTTGGGTGGTTGTCCTGGAATTTGAGAAGGCAGTCACTACTTCTAACCTTCATGGACTGGCCTAGCTTCAGTGGGCACTGGTCCCATGGTTGCATGTGTGAAGCTGTAGCAGCTACTTGTGAGTGTATATGCAGTCGAATTGGCAGGCATTTGGACTGCTGTGAAGTAATGTGCTCTGCAGCTAGCACCAGTTCATAGGCATGGACATGCATGGCCTTCCCAGAGCTAGGGTTGGAGGATGAGTCACAGTGAGTGGGGCACTTGGCTCCAGCTTTAGGGGATGCAATGGTTCTGGTTCTGGTCAGTGTTAGCTGGTGGAATCTGTATCACCAAGATCACAGGAGTCTTCTGTGATGGTGGTAGTTAGGGGTGCTGGGGTCCTTAGTGACAAAAATTACTGAGGTTCTTCATTCTCACTCTCTTCTTGTGGGGGGAATTCACATCTAAAGGACTCCCTGTGGCACTCTGCCAGCCTGGGCAATAGGGTGATGCAGGCAGAATGTTTTCTACTCTTTTCTATACATTCATCTCCTGTCTCTACACTCCCCTGGATTGCTCTAACCCTCTATACTCAGGGGTTCTCCCAGAACCATCTAATCCATGAAAAGATGACTTTATCATTGTTTTTGTATGCAGGTGAGGGCCAGAATCTCCTAGTTTGCCATCTAGCTGACATCACTATCTAAATTCATATGCTGAAATCTTAACCCCTGGCATGAGGGTGGGAGGAAGTAGAATCTTTGAGATGTAATTAGTTCATGAGGGATAGGTCTTTATGAATGGCATTTGTGACCTTTTAAAAGGGCCCCCCAGAGAGATTTTTAATGCTCTTTCTACCATGTAAGAATACAATGAGAATTCAGCAGTTGCAACTTGTAAGAGGGCCCTCATCAGAACTTGGCAATGCTGGCACCTTGATGTCAGACTTCCAGCCTCTAAAACTATGAGAAATAGGTTTCTCTTACTGATGAGCTCCCAGTCTGTGGTACTTATTCATAGCAGCTTGAACTGAGATGATAGCATTTATAGGTTCCAGGGATTAGGATATAAATATTTTTGAGGGCCATTTAGCTTTGCATAGGAAGCTATGAAAGAAAAGCAAGGAGCAGTAATTCAAATGGGGGTGGAGTGCTACTCTGAGGTGAGGAGGCTACAGAAGCAGGAGACACTGGTAGCTGGTTAAATGTAGAATTGAGAGCAGAAGAAGGATAAAGGTTATTGAAATGTTTTATGGTGCAGGCAGTGTTCTTAGGGAGAGACTCTGAGATGCCAGAGAAGCACAGAAAAGACAATGGGTGTTGCATGAAGAGTGTGGGTTTTGTATGAATATGATTCATTGATGACAAAACATGATTTGTTTCTGACAAAACCAGAACCAGGTTTTGTAGATATTGGAGCTTAAATGAACTTGATGTCTTCTTTAAGAAAAATAATCTCAAATTGCATATGTAAAATTGAGTATGAATGTGAATTTTTAAAGAACAAGAACAGAAATCACAAAAATGCATCCCCAACTCACCTTCCCCTCAGCCAGATCCCCAAAATGCCCATGGGCTAACACCATCTAACACAAAAGGTAATTATGATAGAATGGAAGATGGAGTGGGAAGAGGTGGTAGTTTTAATGAGATTTAGGTTAAAATATGTTACTTTTGAAAATTATAAAAATATATTACCACAGGTAAGGGGCCTTCTCAGGACCTGGGAAAGAGTCAAGGGCAGTGAGGGGGCCCTGAACTCAATGTTCATTAGCTCCATGGTCAATTCACCCCTGTATCTAGGAGTCACTCAGGTGCAAACCCTTTAATGAGATTGCCCAGGAAAGTGAGCCAAGGGAATACTCTGTACTAATGAGGTACCCAGATCCACCCAGCACTCATCACTCAGGCACCCGCATTGCATAACAGGAGACTTTTTCTACCTGTTTAATTTGATCTAGATTTTAAAAATCTTGCAGGTTTGCAGTGAGAAGCAGTGTGACTGTTTCTCAAAAAGCTAAACATAGAATTACTATACAATCCAACAATTTCACCTGCAGGTATATATACCCAAAAGAACTTAAATTAGGCACTCAAACAGATATGTGTATACCAGCGTTGATAGCAGCATTATTTAGAACAGCCAAAGGGTAGAAACAACCCAAGTGCCTATCAACAGATGAATGGATAAATAAAATGTGGTATATGCATACAAAGGATTGTTATTCGGCTATAAAAAGAAATGAAGTTCTGGTACATGATAAAATATGGGTGAGCCTTAAAAAACATTACACTAAGTAAAATAAGCTAGATACAGCAGAACAAGCATTTTATGATTCAACTCACATGAAATACTCCAATAGACAAATTCATACAGAAAGAAATAGATTAGAGGTTTACCAGGATCTAGGGGAAGGGAAGAGAAATGGGGGAATTATTGCTAAATGGTATTTAAATTTCTCTTTGGGATGATGAAATGGTTTTGGATATAGATAGTGGTAATGGTTGCACAACAACGTGAATGCAATTCATGAATTGGACACTTAAAAATTGTTAAAACAGTAAATTTATCTTATATATTTGAATTACAATAAAATAATACAAAAAAGAGCAAGGTAAGGTTTGAGGATGAGAAATGAATTTGTTTAGATCAGGTAATTCATGCATAAAAATATCTAGCAGTATTTTTTCCATGACAATACTTATTTGAAATGACTACAACCTCTAGGTGCAATGGCATGTGCCTATAGTCTCAACAATTTAGGAGGCTGAAGTAGGAGGATCACTTGGGCCCAGGAGTTCAAGTACAGTCTGGGTAACAGAGAGAGACTTCATTTCTTAAAAAGCTAATGATATAAAATGATCATATTCTCTGAAATAAAAATTTTTTTTCACTTTTTTTTTTATTGAATGGTAACTATGTACATTAATGCACTTCTGGAGTATAGAAGTGGGGTTTTCACATGCAATCCAAAATACTTCCATCAAACTGAAATAAAAATTGTATAGAGCCTGCTTCATACTGAATGCATTTTTATCTTTCTCCCCCACCAAACTTGCATGTTAATTACTGAGCCAATGAAAATGGGTATTAACCCAGTATAAATTTTCCAACCCTCCATACACTAGTCAACAACCAAATATGGATGGGTTAAATGGAAGCAAACATACAGTTTGGAGAGATGGTGTGGGTGGTATATACCTCTGTTACCTTCCAAAAATGAAAACCTTACATGGTGGTGATTGGCCTGGCCTTCCTTTAAGACCCTGAAATCCCTAAGGTTAGTTTAATATGTGTTGTTGTCTATCAGATGGAACATTAACAGCTAGCTAGAGAAATGGGAAGATCCCCAGTCCCTCACATCTAAGCCCAGGCAGGCTTTCAGAGGTTTCACCCAGAGCATGAAAGTATTAATGAGGGGGATATCATTAAGTGGAGGTGAGATACATGTGCTGCCAGAACATTCTGAATCCTTTCTATAATCATACATTAATTTGCCATCCCTGCCTTCCTTTGAGCGTCCCCCCAGTTCCCTGTTACCTCTCAATTGTTTTATCTAGGATTTAGACGGGGCCTGGATTAGGTAGGGCACGTTAAGTAATGTTTGATTCTGAGGCTCCAGAGAGGCTTAGCATAATACATGTTTTATTTTCATTCAAGTAAATATAATGTGGTTGTTCCCATTAAGCTGGTCATCTTCAGTGTGGTCTCTCAGGAATCTGAGCTGCTTCCAATTTGTGCCTCCACCACCTACTGGGGCTTTGGGGTTCTCTGCTGGATCTATAGACATGAGCAGTAGGAAGGGGCCAGAGATGGTGGAGAATGGCTGAGGTTGTTTCTATGGGCCTGGGTGGAAGGGATTCAAGTCCCTTCTGCCTATATTCCATTTGGCAGGACTCAGTCACATGGCCTTACCTAGCTGCAAGGGAGTCTGAGAAATAGGTTTTGATAAGTAGATAACAATGTCTCTGCCACATAACTGTCTCTGCCACAGGGGCTTTAAAAGCAACGTAACCAAATGCTTTCAGCCATCTCTCAGGCTATTTTATTCTCACTCTATCATCACAGCATAGGCACAGTCATGCTTTTGGGGAGGAGGAAATGGAATTACAGAAATCTTGAATGCAAGACTCCAGCCTGGCTAAAGAGGCACAGCCTCTTAACTCTGTGTCTAGGAGCCAGCCTCTCCACATTCCTGGCTGGGTACGAGGGGGTACTTTCTCTCGTGACCCACTTTGAGCTCCAGGGCAGACTAGAGCAGCCTCCTCTCCCAGGGAAACCTGCTTGAAACATCTGGGTTCCATATGCTGCTCACTTCCTTAAGAGCTTTGAGTGCAATAGAAGGTATTGGTCTGAAGCCCTAAAATCTTGAAAGGTCTGCTTTTTGTCTCTGAGAGATCTTCTCTCCCTCTTTTGTACTCTTTTGAGGGCAGAATTCAATGGACACAGCATTCTTTGACAGCTGACAGGGAATTCTCAGTGGAGGCCAGTTGATTTTGGAATAATTCCTGCTGTCAGTCCTGCAAAGCCCCAGTTTCCTGACCTATAGGGCATGATGACAAGCCCATCTGGTTTTGCAGTTAGTCATTTAAGGAACTTAACTGTAAAAAGTTTGTGTAAAGTTAAGCTGAGATGGTGCACAGAAAAGGACACACTTATGTGACCGATCATACCACTCCCTGCCCTCTTTGCTGTGACACAGTTCTAGGCCCAAGCGATGCAGGTTAGGACATCCAAGATGCATTCAGTAAAAAAGCCTTTGTCCTCTCTCTGTGCACATCTCCATTCATCTGCTTTGGCACTTATCTCATTTCTCAGGAAATGAGGTGAGGATGGCCTCTATCATGTGATCTCTTAATTCACAAAATGAAGAGCAATATTAAAAGTTGGGGAGATTCATAAATGATAAATCCATAATGAGTTTTTATGGGAAATTAAAGGGTATTGTGTGCAACGTTAACTTTCTGAGGTTGCAATCAAGAATTGCCACAACTCTGAATGTCCTTCTCAACATATCCTTTAGTCCTAACCTGACCTGGAGGGATTGTGTGCTGACCTCCAGGTAGATGCTTAGCGTTCATACATAGCTTTTATTACTAAAGATGCCTTGCACAAACCCGTGAGAAAAGTGAAATATTATATTTACACAGCATGTAAAAGAAATGAGCCTCAAAATTAGATTTGCTTTAAGATTAGGGAATGTAGCTCTCAAGTGTTCAGGGGAAAGGATAAGATCTGTGTTCCTGATTTCTAGTTCACTAATTCTGAGCATTTTTCCATTCAAATTTGCCTCTTCTATACTACAGTAGAGACAAAAAGGGAGGTTCTTTGGGGAGTATACTTTCAGACACAAGAAATGAGATATCTGACCCAGAGTGGAATTAATCTCCTCATACAGACAGACATCCTGGAGGTAGGGTCGTGCAAAGGTTGGTTAATTTGGTGGCCCCCAAACATGATCTTTTTACTCTGTGGTACTCAGGCATGAGTCCTCATAACCACAAGATGGCTGCCGCAGCTCCAGACATTACATCCTTACACAAGTGTGGCCAAAGCCTGTGATGTCTTTTCTCTTCTTATGAGAGGAAGTCTTTGTTATAACCCCCTAGCAGACTTCCACATGTGTCTGGTTGTCCTGAACAAGGTCAGTGCTTGTCCCTAATAAGATCAATGGCCTGGAGGAATAGAATTATCTGGACCAAACATTCTCAGACTTCAGCATGAATCAGACTCTCCTGAGGGGCTTGTTAAACTATGAATGACTCGGCTCCACCACCAGGGGTTTCTGATTTAGTAGACTGATAAATTTGCATTTCTCATAAATTGTGTGGGGATCATATTTTGAGAACTACTGGTTTAGATGGATCTTGTTTGTTTTCTAGGGTTGGTGAAAAGTCACCTTCTATGGCTCGGCGCCTATAGCTCAACGGGCTAAGGAGCCGGCCACGTACACCTAAGGTGGTGGGTTCGAATCCCCAGCCCGGACCCGCCAAACAACAATGATGGCTGCAACCAAAAAATGGCCGAGTGTTGTGGTGGGCGCCTGTGGTCCCAGCTACTTGGGAGGCAGAGGCAAGAGACTCGCTTGAGCCCAGGAGTTGGAGGTTGCTGTGAGCTGTAATGCCACGACACTCTACCCAGGGGGACAGCTTGAGGCTCTGTCTCAAAAAAAAAAAAAGTCACCTTCTATAAATGCAGAGTTGAGGCTGGGTGAACTTGGGGAAAACATTAGGGCAAAGTCAGCAGAAGCAATGCTAGGTAGGCACTCAGACTCAAACACAATTATGTTTTCCTGTATTTTTTCCCTCCATTTTCTGAATCATACCCAAACTGTTTTGGCCTTCTTTTTTGGGACAATTGCCAGTTAGATGAAATTTAGTGAAATATTTCATTAATTTGATTCCTACAGAAAGTCTTTTTCCTTGGAGACTAACATAAATCCTACATCCATCAGTATGTACTTCACACACTAAATTATGTAGAACTTAAATTATTTCTTTCCATATCTATTACGTTCTGCCCTTCTCTGTAAAATGTTATCAGTCTTCGTGTTTGTTCAGACAGCCTGCTTTATTAGATCTGCGTTCATTTCCTCACAATCCTCCTTAGCTCTTACCAACTTCAACACTTTTGTGTCATCAGCAAAATTTTTCCACACTGCCATTCACTTCATCCTCCAGGTCATTAACAATTATACATGTATTGAGCTAAATCACCAGAACTATGAACTTGAACTTCAGGTATTAGTAGCATCGGATACAACCATACCAGGCTTGGAAGCACCCTTGAATCAATGTGTCAGTTTCTAAAGTGAAAAATAAAAAATAAATAATTCATATTTGATTCTATTTCTTCCGGTGCAGAGTTTACAGAAGTACAATTTAACATTTGTGTGTGTACGTGTGTTGAGTGCATTATTCTTATGGTATTGTACATAAGACGTCTTTCCCTAACCCAAGGCCACACAAATTTCTCTGATGTATTCTTCTAGCAATTTTATAGTTTTAACTTTTATATTTATATCTCTGATCTGCTTTGATTTAATTTTTGTATATGGCACAAGGATTGAGCAGGAGTTAATTCTTTTGCCTATGGATATTCAATGGTTCCATCTCCATTAGTTGAAAACATTATACTTTCTTTCCTAAACGATCTTCAGACTTGGGTCAAAAGTCAATCAAACATATCTCAGTGGCTCTATTTCTAGACTTTCTCTTTTGTTTTCCTATTGATCTTATTGTCTATCTTGACACCAATATAATACTGATTTTAATTACCCTGTTATTAATTACTCTATTCTGTTCCATTAATGTATCTATCGCTCTTGATGCAATACTATGATATCTTAATTACTGTAGGTTTATAATAATATATTAAAGTAAGATAATGTAGAACCTTTGTTCCTATTTTTTCAAAATTGTTTTGGTTTGTTGTTTATATTTTCATCTGAATTTTATGATCAGTTTGTCAATTTCAACAAAAAGATCCTATAAAATGGATACGATTGTGAATGCATATTAACCTGAGATAAATTTGATGTATTAGCTACACGGAGTCACCTGACACATTAAACTGGTAAATCACTTAATATATTTAGGTCTTTCATTTGTTTTACTAGTGTGTTATATTTCTAAGTCAACAGGTCTTATACACGTTTTACCACGTTTATCTCTATGCATTTCACATTTTTGTGCTATGGAAATGAAATTTAATAACATATTAATAACCAATTATTCATTGGTAGTGTGTAGAATAGCTGATTTTGCAATTAATTTTGTATCTTGTGATCTTTCTAACTCTACTTATTAGTTCTAGTAGCTTTCTTGAAGATTCCGTAAGACTTTTTACATGGATAGTGTCATCAGCAAGTAATGATAGCTTTACTTCTTTTCCAATCCAAATGCCTTTCATTTCTTTTTCTTGCCTGATTTATCTGATTAGAACCTTTAATACAACACAATACTGAATAGAAATGGTGAAATATAGTATCCTTGTCTTATTCCTGATTTTCAGGGGGGGATCTATTCATTCACCATAAACTTTAGCTATAATTTTTTCACTGATAGCTTTTTCAAATTAAGAGAATTCTCTTTGATTCCTAGTTTGCTGAGACTAGGAACTCCAATCACACAGGTATTAAGGCCGTTTGAAGATGGCCCTCGGTTCATAGATGCTGTTTATTTTTTAGCAGTGTTTTTCCTCTCAGTCTCATTTTATTCATTTCTTATTGCTGTCTTCAAGTTCACTAATATTTGCCTCCATGATGTATTTTTCAAAAATTTCTTATTTTTTAGGTCTTGCTCTGTTACCCAGGCTAGAGGGCTATGGCATTATTGCATTGCTCACAGCAACCTCACATTCCTCGGTTCAAGTGATCCTCCTGCCTCAGCCTCCTGAATAGCTGGGACCACAGGCACCCACCACATGCCTGGCTAATTTTTCTATTTTTGGTAGAGACAAGGTCTCACTCTTGCTTAGACTGGTCTCAAACTCCTGAGCTCAAATGATCCTCCTGCCTTGGCCTCCTGGAGCGCTAGGATTCCAGAGCCACTGCACCCAGCCTGTCCAGTGTATTTTTTAAATCTCCGATACTGTAGTTCTCATAGAATTTTAATTTGGGTCTTATATTTTTCATGTCTCTACTTGTCATCCATCATCTTCCCTCCAATTTCTTGAATATATAGAATATAGATATAAAAACTGTCTAAATGCTTTTGGGTACAAATTCTATCATCTATGTTGGGGGTGGCCAACCTTTTTTTCTTATCTGCCATACATTGTAGAAGTTGTCTTAGACCACACAGAAAATACACAAACACTGAGGAAAGCTGATTAACCAAAAAAAAAAAAAAAAAAAAAAAAAAAAAAGAAGAAGAAGAAGAAGAAGAGAAAGAAAGAAAGAAAGAAAGAAAGAAAGAAAGAGGTCTGTGTATACTTTTCTTGATATCTGACACCAGAGGTGGGCAAGCAAAATAAAAGTCCTCACAAAATCAACATGTGGCCCATGAGACACCCTGGTCTATGTTTTTTGTGGGTCATTTTCAATTGATTGAATTCTTTCTCTGATTATGGGTAATATTCCCCTGTTTCCTCACATGCCTGGTAAACTTGAATGTATGCTAAACATTGTGAATTTCACCTTTCAGGGTATGGTATATTTTATTGCTAGAACTAGCCTTTATTCTGGAGTGCTTGTGTTTAAGGTTTATTAGGCAGGCGGCCCCATCCCTGGGCTCTCAGTTCCTAATGAGCTGCTTGAAGAAATCAATGTCCTCAAATAAAGATTCCAACACAAAGGGGTTCCAGAGAGTGGCTTAGAAAGCCCCGCTATAGAACCAGTGTGGGGAAGGGGTGGGAGGAGTGAACTTCTGGAGAACAATTTAAGTTCCCAAAGTGAGTAAGAGGGAGACAAATATGCAGGCAGAACCCAAAGCCCAAAGTATGCCTCCTAGGTCTGGGTAGGGACAGGAGAGGTACAAAGGCAGGGACCCGACAGTGGGGTTCCCTCTTTCTACTTCTTCCTGCAGCCTTTCTCCTTGAGGGCCAGATGGATGACAGCGCCATTGGCCCTATGGTAGTCAGCATGCAAGTTGAAATCGTGATGAAGATGCCCTCATACCGCAGCTTCTGTTTCCCTGCAGGCATCCCTGTGGCTTTGTGAATCTTCACCTTAATGACAGAGACCCAGTAGTTTGGGAGGCCAAAGAGAGAAGGCTGCTTGAGTCTAGGAGCTTGAGACCAGCCTGGGCAGCATAGTGAGACCCTGTCTTTATAAAAACTTTTTTTATTTTTTAAATTAGAAAGGTATAGTGGTAAGCATCTGTAGTTCCAGGTACTCAGAAGGCTGAGGTGGAAGAAGGGCTTTGAGCTCAGGAGTGTGAGACTACAGTGAACTATGATTATACCACTGCACTCCAGCCTGGGCAAGAAGAAAAAAAAGAAAGGAAAGGCAAGGAGAGGGGAGGGGAGGGGAGGGAAAGGAGGAGAGGGAGAAGGGAAAGGAAGGGAAAAGGAGAGAAAAGGAAAGAAAAAGAAAAGAAGGAAGGAAGGGAAGGGAAGGGAAGGGAAGGGAAGGGAAGGGAAGGGAAGGGAAGGGAAGGGAAGGGAAGGGAAAGGGGTTTATGTTTGTTAGGCAGAACCAGAAAGAATGTAATCTAGATCTAAGTATTTGCCACATAACTGAGACAAAATACTTCTGAGTGATCTACCTGGGTCCTCTATGAATTAGGACATTCTCCACTCTGGCGGGTGGGAACAGGAACTATTGTGACCCTGTGTGATCTCTGGCAAGTGTTCACTTTAATCCTTCTGGGTCGTTTCCTCCCTGGACTGAGAAGTTTCCACACACACACATGTGCAGATCCCTTGTCCACTGAGGCCTCAAGAGAGACCCTTACATATTTTTGAAATTCTCTTTTCCGTATAGAACCCTTCTCTCCTGCTGACTTAACCGTGTTGGCCTCCGCAGGCTCTGATCTCTGCCTTTTCAACACAGGGAGACCCAGGGATCTGCCTGGGTTTCCCCTCCCTCTCCCACTGTTTGAAAAACTGTATCGTAGGGCTGGGCTGATTGTAGGATGTCCCCAGTCTGTTTCCCACGTCTCAGGGATCATGTTCCTCTGCTGCCCAAAAGTCTAGTGTCTTTCAAACTCCTGTTACATGTATATTGCCTTTGTTTTCACTTGTTCCAGGTAACAGGGTTGTTCCAGAGCTCGTTAATCCCTGTTGGCTGTTCTTTATTTAAAACATTTGACTTCAATATAAATTTATCAGGCTCAGGTGCTTTTCCTTTAGGCCTTCTCTTCCTAAATCGGCAATTATTCTAAGAAAGCGGCCAAAGCTTACGATTAAGAGCATCAATATTGAGGTTGCACGGGCCAATATTTGATATTACTTCATTCTCAGGGTTTGACCCAGAGTGGGTTCCTTACAGTGCCTGCACCTCAGTTTCCCCATTTATAACTGGGGTGAATAATCATGCTGCAATGGATGGTTTTATGTGTCAAGTTGGCTCGATGCTAGTGCTCAGTTGTTTAGTCAAATGCTAGTCTGGAGGTCTTCCTCACTAGCCTTCCATATACAGTCATAAAAATGATTAACACAATCATTGAGGGAAAGAGAGAATACATATGAGAATGTGGATGGGTCTCACCCAATTAGTTGAGGCCTTAACAGCAAAAACTGCAGTTTCTCAGAGAAAGCAGGGAACCAGTCCCGAGACTGTACCATACAAATCCTGTCTGCCAGCCGCCCCCTGGGAAATTTTGGACTTGCCAGTCCCCACAATCATGTGGGTCAATTCCTTAAGTAAATCTCCATATAGATAAATCTTCATCTATTTCATAGGTCTGTATCTAGATGCCTTATAGATAGGTTTTGATGAGATTTCAATGTGACAGTGGGTATAAAGCTCCCAACATTTAGTAAGTCTTCAAGAAACAGTATTTGCCATATTACTCCCATATGAAGAATTCTTACAAATAAGTTGGCAGTTGGTACTATCACAAACTGCTCAGTTCCCAGAGAAAAAACCCGTCTATTCTACTGGCACTCATCCGCAGCCTCTAAGCAGACCCAATGTCTAACTGGGGCTCAACAAATAATTTTTAAATATTTATTGTGAGTGAATGAGGGCCCTCAGGCTCGCTTGCGCCTAATGATCTTCATTAATTAGGAGATAATGGGCGCCCCAGGGCCCCCGTTCGCTCACAGTAAATATTTTCACAGAGGTCTTCTAGGGACTAAACCAGGCATGGACAAGTTACTGCGGGACAGCATGCGCTCTGCAGGAAGCAGGACAATTGTCATTCTCAGTTCTTTTGTTCTCTCTCAGTCTCTTCCCCATGCTCCCTACCGTGTATTTACTTTACAAATAAATGTTGCAAACGACTTCTATGTGATTTCATTTTGTCACTCTTGGAAGGGTACCAGTCATAAGCTGCCAGGTGTGAATCAATCTTTGAAAATGAAATTAACCTTCTCCTAAAGCGTGTCAGTTTATATGTGAAACAAACACCTGCGTGCAGGTCCAACGGGAGTGGCCGGATGGGACCAGTGACAGGTATTAGTTTCAGTTTGAACCCTTCCTTTCTGAACAGGGCTGGCCTGAAATTCTCTTCCATTCTACTTCATAGATGTATTGAAACTAGTGAGAAACCGGGAGGTCAGAGCCAGGAAACTGAAGTTGGATGGGAGGGTGGGGAACCAAAAAGCAGTGGCGAGGGGGACTGATTAGGAAGGAAAAATCAACCCCTCTCTTTTTTTATACTCAAAATTCAGGGCAGTCTATACACATCAGCCTGACTTAACACTTTGCAAAGCAGGATGCAACAGGTAGGATTTTTTTAGTCCAGGCCCTAGAGAATTCAGAGCGTAAGAAAGGAATCTTTTCAACGAGAACATTCTCTTGCTAAAAATGTTTGAGTTTTGCTTTCTCTTACGGGATCATTTATACGATCACCATTAATGTGAAGCCCTTGTCTCTACTTCTGGCAGCGTGTTTTCACCATAAAATAGCTATCCGGACATGGTAACGTGGGAGTTTACGAGAAAATCAGTGTGGACGTTCACTCCATCAACCTATTTGCTTGGGTAGCTGCATGTATTAATTCAGTTATAGAAATAGTAACTTAAATAATGGATGAGGTCTCAGCACTTTCTGTAGACAAAGAGATTTAAGCAACAGGAGAAAAGGCAATTGTATTCGTCCTGGTAAACATGTATAATTTATAGTAAAGGGAAAGAAAGGGAGACTATTAATGAGGAAATATTAGCTATTTTAATTTATCCAGAGCTCTTTTTCTTCGTGCAGTGGATTTGGGAAATTGAAACGTGTAAGCCGAAGCAGCTGAAATTTTCAGTCCTTCGGTACTCTGACATGGGACTATTTTAGTCACATAAAAATTTAAATTTCTCGCTTTGGAAAGAGGGAAGACAATGGGAATGAGCAAAGAGATCCTCTTCGGATCCAAGGATGAATTTTAAAACGATGTTTGATTCGTTCATTTAACCTTCATGATTTGATTCACGTTATGAAACTGGCACAGATAAACACTAAATGAGGCAGTTTAGAATAAATTTAAGACCAAAAGCTTTGGGAGAGAGGAAACTGTCTTGTACATCATTTGGGAAATCACATTTCTCTGAACCTTTTTACTTTCTTTATGCTTTTATTGGCTTTTTCCTGCCAGTTTTTATTCTCCCTAGTTGAATCATTATGACTGTTCAAGAGGACGCCAGAATTCATGGGGAAAAAAATAATAACATATAAAAAAGACAAGATTAATTTTGAAATTATGGCTACTCCAGGAAACGGTAAAGTTAGCACACCTGGTATAAAACATGCTTGGACTGTTTTCATATTTCATGAAAAATATATTCCATTGAGTATTAACGCTAAACAACATCACCTAGAAATCCATTAATAGTTCTGCAGCTTATTGGAAGACTGAGATTTCCCTATTCCCACTCTTGCAGAGTGTTATATGAAAATGCCTTTACATCTCAAGTAACCCTGAAGTCATGCCAAATTACTTCTTTGCACCCAATTAGTGGAATATACCATGAAATAAAAATACAAAAAGTTCAAGGATATCTTCAGAGACACTAGCAATGACCCAGACATGAAACCCTCTGATAGAAGATGGATCTATGACCAGAACAGGAAGAGGCGCTGAAAACGACATCGTTTTTGAAAAGGGCAAATGGATCACGGGGCCCATGGTGGGTTGGTAACACTTTTGGTGAATTGTTGGTTTCTCACTTCAGGGAGTGTGAACCATCCAGCTTCCTCTGCACTGAATTTCAGTTGTGCAACACAACCAGCTATTCCCCTACACGGCCCCAAGAAAAAACAACCTAATAAATAGCGATGCAGACTGTTTTTTTTCCTTTGTCCCTGTGAAACGTCTCTGGAATTTCCTGCTTCTCTTTTATGCAAGAGATTTCGTTTTTTCCCATCTTTCTTCTTCTAACTCTGATGGGTTTGTATCATTTTGGAACATGTACTTTTTTTTTTTTGGTGAAATACCAGATTAAAAAATTCTCAGCCTTACGTTGTCTTGTAAAGATTGCGCTATGATTAAAACCAGATCCAGATGGTAGATCTGCTTTCGTCTTTTTTTTTTTTTTCTGAAACACAAACAAGAGAAATTTCAATAAAAACATTCCACTTCTCACCAGAGACATGAGGGATGGTGATCCAGGTATTACCCTATCTGCAAATGAACTTCCAACACGCAGGGCCTGCATGAAAAGTATTTTAAAAGCCTAATCTCAGCGTTTCATATGAAGAATAGAATGTAGGGGGGGCGCCTGTGGCTCAAAGGAGTAGGGCACAGGCCCCATATGTCAGAGGTGGAGGGTTCAAATCCAGCCCTGGCCAAAAATTGAAAAAAAAAAAAAAGAATAGAATGTAGTATTTTTTGACACCCTA
This sequence comes from Otolemur garnettii, assembly GCF_000181295.1. Classification (NCBI taxonomy): domain Eukaryota; kingdom Metazoa; phylum Chordata; class Mammalia; order Primates; family Galagidae; genus Otolemur; species Otolemur garnettii. Next base: position 5,199,176 of record NW_003852414.1, on the reverse strand, counting down.
AAACCCAAATTTTTGAAGAAAAGCACCTTGTAAAATGGTCTGAGCAATGACCCAGGACTGCTAACAGGCACCCGGTTAAATAAAAAGCTCACATGTTCCCTTTTCTCGGTCCTTTTGAAAACGAGAGAGACATCACCCAAAGATAAACAGAAAAAGTGTTCACTGTAGTATTGTTTATAATGGCCACCAATTGCATGCAGCCTGACTGTCCTTCAAGAAGAGACTGATGAAATTAAGTTCGTTGTACCATGAGAAGTGGGCTGGTGGAGTAAATAGCAGAGGTGCTAGAGACCAGCTGCCTGGTTATGAATCCAGGTGAGTTGTTTAAACCCCAGTTTTCTCATCTATAAAACAGGAATCACGATAGTAGCTAACCGCTAAGGTTTGAAGTGAAAGAGGACATAGTAGTTGCTGGCATCCCTAACAGCTAGAACAAGGGCTGCACATAATACGCACGTGATAAATGCATGTTGAATAGACACAAAGAGGTCGTAAGAGTGCCCAGCAAATAGCTGGCACCCAGATGGTAGCTATTATTATGGCATAGCCATGCAGTGTAATATTAGGCAGGACTTTGAAAACTTTATGTATCAACAGATAAAAATAAAAAGAAATAAGATAAGGAAAAGAAAAGTGTATAAGGGGCTATAAGCTTCATAATCAAATGGCCAAAGCAGCCATCAAAATACCCAGATATTTTTATACACACACATTTGCACACACAGCCGTGTCTGGAAGCATCCATTGGTGCTGAAATGCTTCCCCCCAACACACACTATTTGTACTATTTAAATTTTAGACACTTACATATTTAGAGGGGTTGGTTTTGGGGAGAAGCAGATTTCAAGTGGAGACCAATTGCTGAACATTGATGGAAGGGGTGAATTTGACATCAAAACCTGAAGAGGAGAAAGAGAAGCAGCAGATGGGACAGAGGAAGAAGCTGGTCTGCTCTGGACTCCCAGTTAAGGCCTTAGTCAACCCCTTGGGGAGCTCTGACTCAAAGTTGTCCCAAGGTAGGAACTGGGGCCAGGCCGTCATACCTCTAACTGATCAGTCACACATGTGGGGTGTCCCTGGAAGGAGGTGGGCTTTGAGAGTTTTCTTTTGCAGGGGAAATCCCCAAAGAGCTTCCGCTAGCAACTGGGCAATAAATTTTTCCTTCCTAAAGGGAGACCAGGCGGCACATTACAGAATCCTCTATGTACATCGTTTGCCCTTTCGATAAATGATTGACATGACTCTCAAGTATTTGATTTTCAGGCTCCATGGTGAAAACACAGAGCTGGCCCCATTGCGGAGGGAAGCAGCCTTTGTGGTGTGACTTAAGGGGTATCTCCCCTTTCCCTCAAGTTTTCTCTATACCATTCGCCCCAAGTAAATAAAGTTTTCACAATTTGTTAAGTGTAGCTTAAGGTACTGATTCTTGGAGAAATTTATTTGTGCCCACCAACTACCTTCATAGATTACTCAAGGATTGTTCCTTATCTATCAGTATAATTCATAGGAACATGGAATGGGCCAGGAGAGCCCAAGACATTGAAATTGTCCAGATAATCTAGCTTAGACCTTATTAATATTAGTAGGAGCTTAGGGTAGATTCTCCTGGACAACCAAAGGAACTTAAGTATAACATTGAAGTTCTACCAAATAAGATGAATGGATTCCGGGGATCAGAAAAGACATCCATTGAGGTTCCCTCTTGGTAGCAAAGACATTTGCAATGGAAAAGAAATTTGGGAACTTCTCTGTATGTAGTAGAACCTCTCTAAGTTGACCACTCAAGGGACTGTAACAAACTGGTCAACATATGGAGGTGGTCAACATAAGGAACTGGGCCTATTGTACTAATACATACACGTGGTTGCATATCTGGGGAGCTGGTCAATGTAAGAATGTAGTCAACTATGGAAGTTTGACTGCACATATATATTTTCTTTTTACATATTTTTGCCATTAAAAAAAGAAAAACAAGGAAGTAATATAAGATTTACCAGTATTTAATAAACATATGGATTTTGGTCCACAGGCCAGATCACCTCATTTTAAGAACAGTAGCAGAGAGCCTCTGTGGACAGCCTAATTCCACAGCATAAAAGGGAGAGACAGAGACAGCTTCACTTTTCTTGTTTTGTGCTGTTTTTCAGTTCACCCATTCTTTGTGAACTAGAAGGCAAAAATTATGTAGTTTTAGCTAAGCAAATCTTCGCAAAATTATTAAGTGGCATTGGTTATTGACCATATGGCAGCATAGAATTCTGGACTGGACCCAGAAACAGAAAAATAACATTAACGTGAGGACTGGAGAAATACAAATGCAGTCTGTAGTTTAGTTAATAGCACTGTACTGATGTTAATCTCTTAGTTTTGATAAATATATACTATGGTTACATGAGATGTTAACATTAGGGGAAGCTGGGTGAAGGGTGTGTGGGAATCCTCTGTTCCTTCTGTAAACCTAACTGTCTTTTAAACTAAACAGCTCCTTTATCTGGGTATGGTGGCTCCTTCCTGTAATGCCAGCACTCTGGGAGGACAAGATGGGAGAATCATTTGAGGTCAGGAGTTCAAGACCAGCCTGAGCAAGAGCAAGACCCCATCTCTACCAAAAATAGAAAAATTAGCAGAGCACTGTAGCAGGCACCTGTAATTTCAGCTACTCAGGAAGCTGAAGCAGGAAGAAAGCTTGAGCCCAGGAGTTTGGGGTTGTTGTGAGTTAGGCTGACCTGTGGCACTCTAGCCTGGGCGGTACAATGAGACTGTCTCTCTCTCTCTCTCTGTCTCAAAAAAAGGCTCCTTTAAACAAGTACAGCTTTTTACCCATTATTTTACCAATAAACACTGAGTTGTGGATAGTCTTCCTTTGCCATGTTAGAAAATGATTTGAAAGGAAGAATCCAGAATATAAAAATGTCCCTCTGGTTTTAGTATATGTGCTGCCGAAGCAAGCACATCCCTCTGGTTTTATTTAAAGTATAAAGTTGTGTGATTCTCAGCCCAGGCTTTCAAAACTTCTTATGAAATAGCTACATATATTTAGAAGCCACTTTTCAGATTTCGTATATAATAGCAAATATATTATCGGAGAAACTGCTGTAGTAAAAACCAGAGAACTCATTTACATAAAACAATACTGAAAAATTAACATGCTCCCTTTAATTAGAAACACCCTCTGGAAGATGTAGAGCCCAAAGCGTGAGCAGAAGTTATAAAGTACAGGAGGATTGCTGAATGGATTGTTGCTGAATGAATAAAAGTTGAGGTGCTTCCAACACGATTCCATAGTTGAGCTGCTAGACGGTGGTTGCAGTTTCAATAGTAAAATATGTGGAGAAATACTTTTAGGTGGCCTGCCAAAGGAAAAAAAATGTAATTGAGGCTGGACCTAGTGACTCAGAACTATAAACTCAGTGCAGTGGGAGGCCAAGGCAGGAGGATTGCTGGAGGCCAAGAGTTTGAGACAAGCCTGGGCAACAGAGTGGGACCCTGTCTCTGTAAAAGAATTTAGCTGATCGTGGTGGCACTCACCCATAGGCCCAGATACTAAGGCGGCCGAGGCAGGAGGATGGCTTCAGCCCAGGAATTTGAGGCTGCAGTGAGCTGACATAGCACAGCTGCACTTCAGCTTGGACAAAAGAGAAAGACCTAGTCTCAAAAAAAACAAAACGAAACAAAAAAACCCCCCAAACCCCAAAGAAACAATAAAACAACAACGAAACCAAATCAAGCCAAACAAAAACAAAACCAAGTAAGCAAGAAAAGAAAAGATGCAACAGAAAACTATATACATATACGTATATATTCTCGAGAGTAAATGATTTTTTTAATTTAAAAAATGGGTACTGGGGGGCTCTCTGCACTAGTACGGTGCTTTGATTTAATCATAAGGATGATAAACCAAGGAAAATGCACAGACAAGTCCCCCCTGCGACATTCATTCTTCACATCTGTCATACTGACCTGGTCGTAGCAAAAAGTTGAAGCAGACATCCGCAAAATCTTCCAGGATGCCATTGGTGTGGTTTCTTGATAGAAGTTGAATTTTAGAATTTTAATGAAATGGGGAATGACCATGAAAATCTTTTGTGCCCTCAGAGAGCTATAAGTTATCTCCTGGCAAAGCATTTGAAAGCATTATTACATTTGAGATACTCATCATTCTTTCATAAACACCCAGGTTCCAAATTGGCTGGCTTTTTCTGGGGCCAATTGCACTATCCAGCAGATATGTTCAAAAATACGTTGAATCTGTCCATTTGAGATAAAGGTGAGGAGGGAAAGGATGTCAACGTGAATGACAAAGTAACAATTGTTGGAAGAAATTTCTGCTAAGGAGAGAGTCATTCGGAAAATGACTTTCAGGTATTTTCAAGTATGTGTGGGTCTTATTTTCAAAAACAATGTAAAAACTCCTATCTGCAGCTAGGAGTTTCCCTTGGAAACAGAGTTTTCTAACCTGCTCCAGCTTATTTTTCCAATAAAGACGTTTCTCGATGTTTAGGAAATGTTTGTTAGAAACATTAATAAAGTCACATCTTCCAATTAGTTTGCGAACACAACTGTTTGACATCCAGAAAAACAAAAATGTACTACTCCATGAGACCCTGTGGCCTAATGAGTGGGTGGAATTAAGAAATCAGTATCATGGTTTAGTAAGAAGGATACGAAGAAAAAACATTTCTATCTACGTACAATCTCTCTGAAGCAGATTTTCATCTATATATTATAGCTGCTATTAAAATATTGTGAACCCAAAAATCAGTTATCATAAATTGTGTCTGCTTTGCTTGACCACCGAGTGCTAAGCCAAGATTTTCACTGATCACATTTTTACTACCTTATTTCAACTTTTTTTCTTTAAAGGCATTGACTTCTGTATTTCATAATGTTCGCATGTTAATATTTAACTTACTCCATTAAAGCAGAGTAGAATATATAACTAAGTAGAGATGTTAAGTATTAAATATTTAAAAGTAAATATATCAGAGGCATAGGTTCAAAAGGGGCACGAAATTGCAGCATTTTACAGAGAATGGCCAGTCAGAAACAGCAAAGCAAACAGATCAGTCTTTTATTAAATCTATCATCAAATAATAATAATAATGTTCCCCATACAATATATAACTTAATAATCCCAAAGTGTGTATTGATCCTATACTATCAAATAAGCAGAATAGGAAGGCGAAAACCAGAAGGGATTTCAGAGCTGTTCAGCCAACTCGCCCATCTGCCTTTGGTTAAAAGTCACATTCGTGGAGCACAGCTGTAGAGCTTCTGACTCAGCGGGACCGGTGTAGACCCAAGAATCTGGATTTTTAACAAGTACCATGAACTGTCAAGAAGTGATGCATCATTTCAAAGATGAGGAGAGTGACAGCTGGAGAATTAACATGATTTGGCCAATGCTATATAGACGGTGGACTAACCAGACCCAGGACGCGAACCTTCCCAGCTCCATCTTTCGGCTTACGCAGTGCCCTCCCTTGCGCACGCACCACTCCTGGAATAAAAATCTTGTTGCCTGCCTAGTTAGATATATCAGCAGATGGGCGGAAAGCAACCCAGGGGCTCCGATTTCAAGGCTCCGGCTAGAATCACTCTTCACTCTCACAATATCCTTTGAATTTTCTGGTGAGACTAATGGCCACGTTGCTTTATAGAGCTAAAGACAAAAGGTTATTGTCGGGCTTGTTATTGTTGCCATGTTGCTAGGAGAGCCTCTGCGGTGGAATTTGCCACTCAACACCAGCTCTCCTTCACCAGCACAACCCGGCCGTGTGCAAGGGACGCCGGTCATGTACAAGGGACACTGGCCGTGTGCAAGGGGAGTGAGACCACACATCGCGAGGCCGAGGTCCTGACACCAAGCGATGGGGAACATTTTCTCCCGGACTTGGTGGGAGAGGAAGCGAAGTCTAGCCACGCAAGTCCTGAATTCACAACAGGGTTCTTACAAAATGTTTAAGAAATAAAAACGATTACCATTTCAAACATCATTCTGATTCGGCGATACCTAAAAGTTGCTCATCGCTAACCATTTAGCTCAGGCTAAAATGGGCCTGAAATGTATATGAATGAATTTTGTTGGAAACGGGCCATGCTCTGGCCCCAAGTGCGATTTGCTGGCCCAGGAACACTCCCAAGGTGTGTTGGTACAAGAGGAGGATATTTTCTCCAATAGTTGATTAAATCAGCAGACAGAGGAAAAGAGGGAGGCAGAGATCACAGATCCACATAGCATGGGTGGCGGCATGTTCAGCCCTATGCTGAGATGAAGAGCACGCGTCTGACTCTTCTGAGCACCCCGATTCCAAATGCCAACGCTTCCCTTTGTTATTTGCATTGTTGAAAATATCTTTCCAGGGGTAATACGTGCATCTATCTAGGTATTTTCAGAATGAGAGAAAACAGGAAGAATAAAGGGAGACTGGATTTACCAATTGAGACATTTGCAAAATGTTTGAAAACTCCCACTGGGAAAACAATCTAGTTTTTTTTTTTTGAGACAGAGTCTCACTATGTCACTCTCAGTAGAGTGCTGTGGCATCACAGCTCACAGCAACCTCAAACTCTTGGGCTTAAGCAAGTCTCTTGCCTCAGCCTCCTGAGTAGCTGGGACTATAGGCACCCATCACAATGACCAGCTATATTTTGTATATTTTGTTTTAGTTGCCATTGTTGTTTAGCAGGCTTGGGCTGGGTTCCAACCTGCCTGCCCCAGTGTATGTGGCCAGCGCCCTAACCACTGAGCTACAGGCACTGAACCAACAGTCTAGTTCTTGCTTAGAACATCTGAGACGTTTTAATTTAAAATTATTCCTTTTTTTTTCCAGGTGGAGGGGAAATGGGACTTTTTGTTGTAGTTGTTATATATCCTCCCAAAGCTGAGTGTGGTTATCTGTTGTGGAGTCTTTCTGTTGGGTGTGAGGTCATGTCTCCCGTGACCATGAGCTAAAGGGCACACAGGTATGTACCCCCCACACCTGCCTCTAAATTCCTGGCACAAGCCAGAGGACGGGAAGCTCAGAGGCGTTTAAAGACTCAGCCTACCCTTGGGTAAAAATGGGGAAACGAAAAGCATCCAGGAAGGATTCTGGGGCAGTTAGAATTATGGGGAACTCTTCAACTTCCAGTGCTCACCAGACCCTCAGGACTATGTACGCCACGGCCAGCCCTGCGGACATGGAGCCTCCCCCTGCCCTGTGCTGGATGAGCACTGTGCTGTGGCCAAGGGGGTGCATGGAAGACACCTACCCTGGAGCCTGGACCCTCCTGGCATCACCATCTACTCACCTCACGGGAGAGAGGACCTGCAACTGTCCTCTCCAGCTGTTCTCCTGGAGGGCTGTCCCAGAAATGACAATGTCCATATGGTCACTGGGACCACAGCTTGAGTAAGAGCAAAAGTGGGACCAAACCTGGGTGGAGTTATAGGGAGACTTGGGGATCAACTTGCTGGTAATTGTCCCAGAACCGGGAAGCTCTGGTTCATACCTTGGCCTTATCTTTATGGAAAATGGAAAGCCTTTGTCCCCCATTAAAGAATTCAGAGGAGGCCACTCATGCCTCCAATCCTAGCACTCTGGGAGGCTGAGGCTGGAGGATCGCTTGAGATCAGGAGTTCTAGACCAGCCTGAACTCTAAAGTGAGACCCCCATCTCTACAAAAAATAGGAAAATTAGCTGTGCATAGTGGCATGCACCTGTAGTCCGAGCTACTTAGGAGGCTGAAGTAGGAGGATCACTTGAGCCGAGGAGTCTGAGGTTGCTGTGAGCTATGCTGATACCACTGCACTCTTTCTAGGGTGACAGACCAAGACCTCACCTCAAAAAAAAAAAAAAAAAAAGAATTCGGCATGGTCTGAGGACCTTCTTAGTGGCCCTGAAGTCATGTTGACCGGCCCTGTGCCAGGAGAGAAGAAAAGGGAAGTGCCCAAGGCCTCGGCTTCTCCACCAACCACCTGTCCTCTCTGCAAGGGGTGGGGTTACCCACAGGACCACTGTATTGATTTGCGGGATCTCAGAAACCTGGGCTTCAGAGGAAGCAGTTGGAAGGTTCTGGAACGGTTCATGGAGCCATAGCGCAGACCTGCTGAGTCTTTCCCATGGTCCTGCCGTAGCCCCCCACTGAGATGGTCCTGGGCCTGCTTCCCAAGAATTATGCTACAGGAAAGCGTAGGTGGGCAGCACGTGGGATTGGATAATTTTTTGCTGATGAGAAAACAAAGGAATACCATCTCAATTTCGGTGGGCCAATGTGCAGAGAGAGGACACATTTAATGTGCTGAGAGGAAGGTGGTCTCTTATTACCTTGTCCTTTGTTTGGCAAAGGTGATGTAATTTCATTCACATATTGAAATTAACTGGCCCTTTCCCAGCAACCTATGACATTAAGCGTGTTTTGCGAACGTAGCTGAAAAGATTCAGGGAGCATGGTTTTCATTTAGGCATGTTTTAAAGTAATCTCCAAGCAAGATTTCTGTTCACCTGAAAAATAAAGCTCTTTTTTTGTTTCGTGAGTTTTATCAACGTGAATTATGCTTTATTAAACAATTCTCTTCTTGTCACCTGAAGACTTTACCAAGTCTCTAAACAATGATACAACTAATTCATCATCTCCCTCATGTCGCAGCTGGAGAGACAACCAAAACCCAAAACTTCTTGCAATGTTTTCTAACCAAGTGCCTTAGAAACTTTTTCACCGTTTCAGCTCACAGTCTTGGGCATCAGAGGCCCTTTCTCTCTCTCTAATTTTGTCTCCGTCTTTCCTAACAGAAAATCAAGTACTCTGTCCTCAACTCCAGGAGCAATAGGACCCTACCAAGGTTGAGATGCAACTCTACAGAGGTGGCCAGAAAGTTCGAGGAACAGAAATGACTTTCGCAGATCCTATGGCTTGAGTGACTCTGAGCAACTGAGCTGAGGGACCCTGGCTCCACCCCAGGAAAAGCAGAACCCCTAGGAGCAGGCACCAGGCAGCTGCCGCAAGCCTGGGAAAGCAAGAACTGGCATCCAGGAGGTTGGAAAGCAGAAATGCAGCTGAGTAGCAGACAAGGGGCAGGGGGAGCTAGGAATAAGCAGAGACTGCAGAAAGCCCTGGGCATCCGTCCACAAATCGGTCTTGACCTTGAGCCTGGTTGCTCTCATATGCTTCCCACCAGGTGGAATCCCACCTGTGGAGGCTGGAACAGCGTCCCACATTGGGGACCATAAGCAACACTGTTGCATCTTTCCTTGACATGCACAGCCCTTCTGAGGGGAGGCTCCGAAGCATTCTTGTTCTCACTGGGTTCTTCTGTACATGGACTTTATCGATGCCTTTGAATCACAGAGCACATGGAAACCTAGGTGCCACGTGCAAAGATGAAGAGGAAGGAATGAACAATTCAGCTCCCATAGGTAAGGAAGGAATACTGATTACAGTGGAACAGGGTGAACTCTGGGGGAGGTATGACGACCGCTACTGCATTTAAGCAGGAAAGTCAAAGAGAAAACTGCTGTGGGCCTGGGAGCTACTCTAGAGTGATGCTTCCCAGCCTTTTTCTGACCATAGCACACAGAGAAATGGTCATTTTTGCAAGGCACAGTTGGATAAAGTTCTGCTGGCAGCTGAAAGCAAGAAGTGACAGGGTCAGCCCTCGGGGAACTTGCCTGGAAGCCCCCAGAGCTAAGTTGGGGGCCGAGGGTACTGTCTCCTCACACTTGAAACTCCTTCGAGGCACCAAGGTGAAGCGCAGAGTTCAATTTTAGAAAATCTGGAGGGACAAAATAGAAAGGAAGCGTGACACGATGGAGTTGGGCTCAATCCACAAACCCCACTGCACACCTGCGGTGAGCCACCCCCGGTACCAAACTCCGGGACACCACTAAGTAAAAGGGATAGTCCCTGCCTTCCAGGAGAGAAAAAATGGAGACAGAACGCACTTGTTATGATGAACAAGCCACAACCCCAGGGACCCTCCCTCCTTCCAGGGCGTTTGGTGTCTCAGCCCCGTCTCAGCACAGTGTGTGTGGAGGGGAAGGGGGGGAGAAACTCAGGCCCCCACAACTTTCCGGGTCCCTTTTAGATCGTAAAAGTGTCCCAACCACTTCAATCTCAAGACACCAGCTCATTTCAGTAGTTCATAGGTTGATCAAGTGTGATAATCAAAAGCTTCATACTTCATGTAAAGGTAAAATTTCTCCTGCCCCCCCCCTTTGCATAAGCCTCAGGATGATGGCTGAAGCAGCCAGCCCATCACCCCAGCGAGAGCCTGAGGTCCTTATTGGAGCCCACTGGTGGGTGGCAACAGCCCTTTCTCTTAAACGATGTCTTCACAGATTCTTACAAGATCCAACAACTCCCTGTTCCCAGCTGGGTCACAGACCTGGGGATGTCTCCCTTGGGACTCTTGAGATCTGCTGTGTCTCCTCTGGCTGATCACTTGTGGCTCTTCTTCTGCCACTGGGAATCTGAAGTCACTTCCTTGGGGTTGTCTCACTCTACCTGGCTTTCTCGCTCCCTCATTCCCCAGCAGGGCCCTCACCTAACCCGCCAGAAACATTCCAGCCCTTTGCCCTGCTCTGAGCCTAAGCTGACTCCAACACCAGAGAGCAGATGAGCAGCCAGGCTCCAGCCCCGTGTGTCCTCCCAGCGTCACGGGGTGTCCCCGAACCTCGGGGCTTGGGGTGGGGTGAGTGACCTCTTTCTGCCAGGTGAGCCCCACAGCTCAGCTTTCTCTCCACAAATTCCCTACTGTACATGTCAGTTCTTTTTTTGGCCTCTCTCTCATCTTTTATAGTCTGGAGGTGGGTGATTGGCTGAGAGTACAAAACCGGTTTGTATAAGCACTTTTTGCAAATCTTGCATCTCGCTTTGGAATGCTCTATCTATTGCTTTGGGGCTTCGGTTGAAACAGAGACTAAAATAGTTCCAGTGTAACATCCCGTACAGCGTGGCACAGCCCCTCCCTTTTGTTTCAGGATGCGGCACCTGTACAAAATGCTAACACGTGTGTGTGGTGCTCTAGGGTAGGTGTGTGTACTGTCTGTGGTTACAGGTGACTGGCCAGGAGCTCCAGCTGCTGCCCTGTGGGCCAGCTGAGGCTTACAGGCACAGCCACAAGTTATTTCCAACATATCATGTGCCCTTACGGGTTTTTCCCAGACCCTCCCACTGGCCATTCCCCCCTGAGCCACAATCCTCGCCCATTACATCTACTTGACATTGGCTGGGAAGCTGTGCACTAGACTGTGTGTGAAGGTAGGGCTGATGGCTGATGCAAAAGAGTAAACAATTCATTTGAGCAGTAGGTACCATCGGGCCACCTGTAGGTGGTGATGCCTAAGCTGGGTTTTGAAGGATGAAGAGGAGTTCTCTAGGCAGCAGTCTTAGTCTATTCATTTTCTGTTTCCTAGAATACCCCAAATGGTGTAATTTGTAAAGAAAAGAAATTTATTTCTCACAGTTATAGAGGCTGAGAAGTCCAAGGTCAAGGGGCTGTATCTGGTGAGAACCTTCTTGCTGGTGGGGCTCTGCAGAGTCCTGAGGTTAGCATAGTAGTTGGGGCAGTGGGGACACTGAGTTGTGTGATGGAAAACAGGGATGTGGCCAGGCTGGAGGCTCCATCCTGGGAAGCCCTTTCTCTCAAGACTTCCTCATGGCAGCTCTGCACAGCAATTTCACCCCAGCCTTCTTTGAGATTCTGTTTCCTTCTTCTTCATCTTCACATCTCATTAAATATCAGGTTCTTCTGGATTCCACCTTTCAACTGCTTCCCATCCTCCGGGCCCTTCCACTCCCAGGCTGACTGCTATAGTCACAGCCCTGGTCTTCTTTCTCATATGCAGGATTGCCTTTCTCTCCCCCAGTCCGTTTTCTAGCTGCAGTGATGTTAAAATATCAAGCCCCTCTTAATCCCAATGATTTTCCACCTCTCCTTCCTTCCCAGAGTGGCCCAGGCCCACACACTCTCCCCACGTCATGAGGGGTCTGCCCTCGACCCCTCAGCCCTCAGGCACTTGCTCTAGCCATGCTGGTCCTGCCCTTACTCAAATGGGCCGAATATATTCCTACTCCAGTGCCTTTGCACCAGCTCTTTTTTTTTTTTTTTTTTTTGCAGAACTCATTCCTCAGACATCCACAAGTTTCTCTCCTGACTTCCTCCACTCTGCTCAAACATCACTCTGTCATAGACCATAGCAGCCTCTCTCCAACCCCCTTCTTCCCTTTACCTGGCTTTATCTTTCTCCATGGCATTGATCGTCATGAGACATGTTACACAGTTATGTGATTGTTCCCTGCCCCAGTGGACTGTGAGCCCCACAAGTCAGGGACTTGGTCTTCTCCTGGTGTCTCTCTGTGCCAGGCTGGCGGGAGGTGCACACAGATAGTCATTAAATAAGGTGAAGTGTGAGGACACAGAGCACCTCTGACTTACTTTACACCCACAGTTTTCTTCATGCTGTGCAAGGTCACACCTGTGAACGGCAGCCATTCAATACTCACTGAAGGTTTATGTATGTGCAGTGCTGTGCTAAGTATTTCACGTGTTATTATCTCAGTCTGTATAAAACCTAGGAAGTAGGTCCTATTTCTAGCTCCTTTTTAAACATAATATGATTTCTTATAGTAAATGGAAACATATGTTGATATACGAAAATATGTAATTTTTTTTTTTTGAGACAGAGTCCCATCCTGTTGCATTGGTTAAAGTGCTGTGGCATCATAGCTCAGAGCAACCTCAAACTCCTGGGCTTAAGCCATCCTCTTGCCTCAGCCTCCTGAGTAGCTGGGACTATAGGTGCCCACCACAAAGCCCAACCGGTTTTTCCATTTTTAGTAGAGATGGGGTCTTGCTCTGGCTCAGACTGGTCTCCAACTCCTGAGCTCAAGCCATCCACCTGCCTCGGCCTTCCAGAGTGCTAGGATTACAGGCGTGAGCCACTATGCCCAGCCGCATACAGGTAGTCCCCAAGTTACAAACAAACAAGTAGGTTTGTTGTGAAGGTGAATCTGTATGGAAATTGGAACGTTTCCATTTACCTATTACCTGTAATAGCCCCTGTTTGTAAGTGGGAGTCATTTGTAAGTCAAATGCTTGTAATTAGGGGACTTCCTGTACTTTACACTGCGCTCACTCTCACAGCTTATATGTTCTGAACTTTTGTCCACATAAATACACACGTATTTGGCTGAGAGTTTTTATATGTTTCTACTTGCTTTTTATGTTTCAACAAAACAAGATACCCCCCTTATATATATTGTTATACAATGGGATGTGTCCCAGAGATTTTTTTCATGCACTTTAACGGAGACTCACCTCATTGTCTTTCTTGGCTGCATACACAGCGTACACCAAGCTATATTTCATTCATTCCCTAATGGTTGACATTCACACTGGGTTATTTTTGTTTTGTTTTGTTTTTCTATTGTGTTATAAACAATTTGGCAATAAAATCTATCCTTCTGTATTGGCAGTCAGGGCCAGGTAGGCTAGTATACTGAGAGAGATTCCCAAATATCAAATTGCGAGGTCAGCAAATATGCACGTTTTATTTATTTATTATGATCTGGTACTACAGTCTCCACATCCCCTTTCATCTCTCGTCTCCTGCATCTGTCCCAACTCTGATTTAGGCTCTTTCTGGCCAGTAGAGCTTGCTCTCTCTGTGCATAAGATGTGGAATTAATGCCACCAGAGCATCCTTCAATCAATGACCCATAGGAGTTAATGGATAAGCCTCTCAGCTCTTTGTCCTTGGTGGGTTAGCCCTGCGGTATATGTTTTTCAGTAGGTCACAGAGTTTCCAGAGGCCTCCAGTGGTAACTTGATCGGCAACACGCTCTTTAATCACGTCCTTTCCTTCCCGTTCCTTCTCTTTTCCTTAATCCCCTACTGATATTTTTCAGGAACACTTCCCACATGAACCCTTGACCTTGAACTCTTTTCTCAAGGTCTGTTTCTGGGGAAGCAAGTAAGACATTTATGAAAAAATAAGAGTTTATCCTTTAAATAAAGGTGATGCATGTGTTTGGTTTTTTAAGTAAAAAAAGATAAAAAAAGAGAGTCAACATCTTTCATCTTCTAAGCCAAAGGTAATGACTGTCAACAATTCCCTTTATTTCTCTTTTGAAAAAGATATGATTATGATTATACAAAGGGATCATTTTAAATTTACATAAATGGAATAATTCTAAACACTATGTTTGATACCCTTTCCCACTTAATGATATGTCTTGGAGAGCATTAATATGTGCATACACAGATGTGTAACAATTTGGTGGCCTTGTGTTGTATGGCCATGCTACGCATTTTTTAATCAGTTCCCTATTAAACATTCATATTGTTTTTAATATTATGCATTTACAACCACATGGTGACATTTTTATACATATATTTAGACCATTTAAATTTTTTAAATAAACTCATAACAGCATTACTGGGTCAAGGTGTATATGCATTTATTTTTCTTTTCTAGATTTTGCTGTTTTTCCCTTTCAAGTAGATTACACTGATTTTTGCTTTTTTTTTTTTTTT
>NW_003852414.1:5157908-5184638 GCF_000181295.1 Otolemur garnettii | reverse complement strand
TTTGAGGCAGTGTCTCACTCTATCACCTGGGCTAGAGTGCCATGGCCTCAGCCTAGCTCACAGGAACCTCAAACTCCTGGGTTCAAGTGATCCTCCTGCCTTGCCTCCCGAGTAGATAGGACTACAGGTGCATGCCACAATGTCCAGCTAATTTTTCTATTTTTAGTAGAGATGGGTCTCGCTTTGCTTAGCCTTATCTAGTACTCCTGACATCAAGCAATCCTCTAGCTTTGGTCTCCTAGAGTGCTAAGATTACAGGTGTGAGCCACTATTCCTGGCCTGAGCTTTACTTCTACCAATGGTATATGACTGCCTGTTTTTTTTATACCTTCCCAACACTGAGATTATCAAAAATTTTTAAATTTACTATTAGGTGAAATAGGTATTTCATAATTTTATTATGCATTTCTTTGAGCATCTTCTCATATACCTATTGGCATTAATAGTTCTTCCATGAATTATCTCTTCATATCATGGACCCATTTTGATATTGGATTTTTTTGTCTTCTCCCTTTTGATTTCTAAGAGATTTCATATGGCTACCAACCTGTTAGGTATGGTATTTATATGTTCTCCCATTCTGTGATTTTCCTTTAGCTTTGTTTATAATGAAATATTCTCTTAAACAAAGATTTTAAGTTATTAAATCGAGTCGGTTCATTTTTTTCCCTGGTTTCTGAATTTCATCACGCTTAAAAAGTCTTTTCTATTCCAATTTTATTAAAAAATCCATCTATGTGTCACCTAGTTATTTAATAGTTCTTTTATATTTATGTTTATACTATTAATTCTTCTGGAGTTTATTTTTGTGAATGGTGTTCGTTGCTGGAGAAAACTACAGAGGAACGAAAGTGAAGTAAAGAATATAGGCCTGGCTTCTAAGTGCTGATATTAGGGTGTTGACATTGATCAGGACCTGCTGAGGGGTTTTTCTTCTTGGGGAGGGTGCTCTGAGGTCATTTTCCAGGGCTGTTGTTAGTGGCATGCTGCAGCTACCATGCACTGGCTCACAAGAGCCCATTTAGCATACGTTAGTATATGTTACACAACCATTACTATAAGTTAAATCTTATAACATTATCATTAAGTTATATTTTTAGAAAGGTAAAGTGTTTAAAATTAATCACTCCCAAATTATTTCACTATATTTTATTATTACATATGCTTCTGAGTTTATTTACTTCTATTTTATCTACAAAGGAAATACCACAAAACCATGATGCCACATTGGTTGCTTGAATTGGCTGTGATGGGAGAATTTACACCATGGAAATTGGCAGGTGCTACAAGGCAGAGTCCTGTTTTTCCTTTGGAGAGTCAGTTGTTAAGCATTTATCAGCACACCACTGATTTGGCCCATCTTCAGAAATGTTGATTCAGAGCAGAGGCAGAGGCAGTGGAGAGGAAACTCAAGCATCAATTAGCAAGCCAGACTGGAGAACACTGAGATTCCCTTCCAGCCCTAAGACTCTTTGATACTCATAGAATACTCATATTCTATATGGACATATTGCCAAGGGTAATTTAGCTTGGAAACTCCTGCTTTAGGGGATTTCTCTGCAGTCTCCACATTCCTAACCTGGATCTCATTTTTAGCATAATACAGCCCTCCGATGAGTTGTGCTCAGGTTTTTCCCTGTAATGGCCCCGATTTAGATTCCGTCACGGAGACTCAGGGCTATAGATAGAATTATTTATCATCATTCATCTGTTTTTCATTTACTATTAAGTGTTCTAAAGACACTTGACTGTTTCTCTAAATGCTATCAAAGTAGCCACAGTGTATTGACATTTTTACTTACTCCCTTCCACGTGGCAGCTCATATTTTGTAAAAAACAAAAGAATGTTGGGGCAGAGAGAATCAGAAAGTGAGTTTGGGATCTCACGCCAACTCTTGAGATGATTTAACCCAGTTGCAAAGAAAAGCGTTTGTTTTATCTTCATAAATCAGTTTTTCTGAAGAGCTAAAAATATATAAAACATACATAACACTCACAGGAAAAAAGTAAGATTCACTTCTGACTTTATTCTTAAGATTCTATTATATGATCTTACGAGAACCTTCTCCCTGAGAATATGAGAAAGTTACTTTTTTCTCCTTTGGTATTTTCTGGTAACAATAGAGATCCTTGTTAAAAGTGTTTGGCATAAATTTAGAAATCCCCACCAAATAAATAATTGTATGCACCTCTATCCTGAAACAAATCCATCTACCATATTAATAATGTTTTGAAGGGACTATTTCACCATTTCTTTTAATTATTTTCTTTAAAATATATGTTGGCAGTAATGTTTGTCCATTTTTTGCAGATGATCAGACTGGTCCATTTACTGTCTACCTAACATTCCAGGCAAATTTTCAACTTCTCTCCTTTCTCTTTCCCTATCCATATGTAAAATGCCATCTCTTCTCTTTTCCATGGAATCACCTCAATTCTTCAAGATTCCATACAGTCATTCTGTAATTATTCCCAAATTTAGTGATGTATTTGCTCTTCCAGATTCAGAACTACAATTTTCTGTATCACTCATTTGGCACCCTGTTACACTTTCTCTTCTGACTTACATTATTAGTCAATTTCTACTGGCCATAGTTTTATGTCAGAATTAGACAAGAGTTTCTTATTCTGAGGGGTTTGTACCCCTTGGGGCTCTAGAGAAACTAGGGGATGTTATAAAATTGTGTATAAAATTTTGTATATGTCCCTTTTTAGAGGCAAAGGTCCTTATCTTTTATCAGGTTCTCAAAGGGATTTTTGACCCAAAAGTTTAGAGGAAAGGAACTATATGATATACTTTATTGTGTTTCCCATGATGCCTTTAATAACTCTACTATGTAACTCAATGGACATAGGATAGAGCTAATGTTTCTGCTTATTTGCCATCATTTAATCCTTTCTTGTCCAAATTATAGAAGAGGGACAATAAGACACCCCTGTTTCCATCTCACCATTGTTATGAGCATATACAAAGATAATGGATGTTTTAAAGTTTTGAAAAGTTTAAAACAATACCTTATGGTTATGATAATTCACCTTGAGCCAAACAAAATGGGAATTCTGCATTTCTAGAATTTCTTGTTATTTTTATTTATTATTTTTTTCCCCTGAATCTTCTAGAGAAGCAGGGCTTAGAAAATGTCTTCTCCTTCAACTCCAACTGCAGCTGCATGGATTTCTAATATTCCCTCTCCTCCAACAGCTTGGCAGTGAATTATCCTCCACCCCCTGAAGATGATATTTATTTCTTGATTAATTATCACTCTCTCCAATACTATATCTGTTGTAATATTTGATGACTTAAATATTCTTACAGGTCCTTTTCTCTATATCTTGACTTCTCTTTCCTGGACCTCCCCTCCTCAAATTATCTTGTCTTCTATCCCATTTCAACCACCAACGTCCATGGTCAAACCTAAACCCTGTCTTTACCAATAGCTACATTCCTTCTATTGTAGGCAGAATATCAAACTCCCAAAGATATCTTCTTTCTAATCCCCAGAATCAGTGAGTACATTACATCACACAGCAAAGGAGAACTGAGGTTGCAGAAAGTTTGCTTATCAGCTCCCTGAAATAGAAAATTATTCTGGATTATCTAAGTAGGTGCCTATAAGCACACAGGTTCTTAAAGCTGGAAAGCAGAAACAGAGGGGTCAGAAACTGTTCTGGAGAATTCTACCCCCTATGGCTGGATTTGAAGATGGAGGAAGAGCTCCATGTGCCAAGGAAAGTGGTTGGCCTCTATCACCCAGGAAAAGCTAGGAAATAAATTCTTCCCTAGAACCTGTAGAATGGAACACAGCTTTCCCATGTTTTGATTTTACCTCAGTGAGATTAGTTTCAGAATTCTGACCTCTAGAACTATTAAAGAATACATTTATGTTGTTTTAAGCCCATAAATTGTGATAATCTGCTATAGCCTCAGTAGGAAATGAATACACCTTCTCTCCATTATCCCATGAGGTCAAAGCTGCCGCCATGCAATCTACTTTCATGTGTTTCCAATTCACCCTCTCTAGTACTCAACTCGGATAATTTTTTGATTCCACTGAAACCTGTAATCCATTGATCTTAGAGCTTTCCCACTGCCCCTCACCCCCTCAGGTCTGCTCTTCCTACGTAGGCAGCTCAGATTCCTAGACCAAGCAGTACCAACACTCGCCTGCAACTCTCAACTATACCCTCTCAGCTCTCGTGTCCTCATCCTTTGTCATACACCCCTGAAAAAATCCTGACTTCATCTTAATTCAGCCCTTCACCTATCCTGGTTGAACAACTACATTCTGTTTTCTCCAACGACGGACAAAAAGACCCAGCCAAGCTGACGGGTCTCACTTCAAATTCATGACTCTAACGTCAAATAGAACCTGAGTGTGTCCGGAAATCCCTGCTAGAATGCCTTCATCCTCTATAACTTTCCTAGGACACTAGGTTACAACTTTTCTCTCTGGAAATATCCAAATTCTTTCTCCACCTTGATTCTCTGCTGACTTTGTGTGTATGGGACCTCATTTCCTACTTCATTAAGGAAACAGAACGGCCTTCCCTCCCACTGTCTGGAGCCACTGGGGGCAGGGCCTGCATAAGCTCCGCCCACCACTGTGAAGAAGCTCCACCCACCACCATGGAGTCGCTCCACCCACTCAGATCTCTCCAGCTTTTGTCCTCTTCATCCAGGGACAACTCCTTTCCCTCTCTCTACTGGATCATTACCATCATCATATAAACATCCTACTATTTCTCTTATCTTAAAAGGACTCTCTGGGCCCCACTCCTCTGTCACTTCAGTGGGGCTTTTATCCCCACCCCTCCCCTGAAACTGCTCTTATCACATTACCAGCTTCCCTGAGGCTAAATCCTGTGGTTGGTTTAGGGTCCTCCTCTTGCCTCATCCACCAGCAACACTGGAGGGAGACCCAAATCCTTACAAACTGTCTCTAACTGGGCTCCTGGTTCCTGCCTCTGCCTCTCTGAGTCTATTTTCTACTCAGCAATGGAGAGTTTCAGTTTGGTTCGGATTTTAGTTGAGTCAAGTCCTGTCACTCCTCAGCCAATCCTCTTGCAATTGCTTCTCAGCTCACTCAGACAAGAGCTGGACGTTTAAGGCGCCAGGTGCACTGGCCTGAGCACCCTGCTCTCGCCTGGGGCTCTAGGGTGCCCTTTCTGCTCTAGCCTCGGGTCTCTCTGCACACGCCAACACCATCCTCCCCTGGAGCCACCCGTTATTGCCTTCTCCCAGAAGTCGGGGTAGCTGTGTCTCACCTCGCTCCACCCCAGCCCCTTTAACCTACCTTATACTTACTCCATGGCACTTCTCTCCATCTGAGATTTTATATATACGGTAGAACCTCTGTAAGTTGACCACCCCAAAAGGGACTGTAACAAACTGGTCAGAGTACAGAGGTGGTCAACATAAGGAACTGGGCCTACTTACTGTACTGATATGTACACAGGGTGCAGGTCTGATCCACGAAAATTAGTTAAGGTAGGGAGGTGGCCAGCTAAGGAGGTTCTACTGTATAATATAGTATTAGCAAGTTACATAATATACATAAATCATGAACTAGTACAGTCATGTGCCCCAGGACTAGGTTTTGGCCAACAGTGGACCACAAAGACAACAGTGATCCCATCAAATTCTAATGCTGCATTTTTACTGTATCTATTCCATATTTAGATACAAAGACTTACCATTGGGGTCCAACTGCTATGCTATTCAGTTGCAGTGACACACTGAATAGGTTTGGAGCCTAGGAGCAAAAGGCTAGACCATAGCCTAGGTGTACAGGAGGACATCTCCTCTAGTCTGGTACACTCTCTGTTGTTCATGCAATGATGTAATTGCCGATGGACACATTTCTCAGAAAGTATCCCATCTCTAGGCAGATGATTGTATATAATATATTGATGTTAAATGTAATAATTCCGTCATGTAACATATTATACACATGTAAGCATGTATGTGTATTCACACACGTAAATGTTTTTCCTTATCCACTAAAACATAAATGGCATCGGGGAGGGAGTTTGTTTGGTTCCTTGCTATACTTTCTGCACCTAGAAAAGCACCTTATATACAGTGGAATAAGTTTGTTGAATGAATAAAAGAAAGAGCAAATGAATGAGTGGATTTAAGTAAAATTGAACACGTCCTTAAATATTTTATCACAGTGTAGCTGTGGATGTTTGTTGCTGCTGTTTTGACAGCAGGGCAGGCAAGCTGAGCTTTTCTTAGCTTCGCGTGTCTCAGCTTTAGCACTTATCAAATATTGATAAGTTTGATCCTGGGTGTTAGGCTACCGAACTAATGTATTTCCAACCTCAAGAGGCATCTTCTCCAGGGAAGCCTTAGAATCCTGTGATGTCACTTCTATCTAGATTTCTTTGTTGTCTTTTGACAATCTTCCCTCCAATGCACCTTTCTCTGGGGGATGTGAGTGAGGAATAGAAGTTAATTATTGATGTTGTCTGCGAATGTTTTCTTTGATATAGGTGAAAGTCATTGCCTTTTTTGAGAAGCTTATTAGGGTAAAGGAACACTTCCCTGATGCCATTTTTATATTTACTAATGGATATGTGGAAATACAAATACTTACCCCTAGAAAAATTAAGCCATGTAAAATTTTCTTTCTTTTTTTTTTTAAACATTTCCTTAATCCTCAATAACCCAAGAGTTTAGGAGGCATTTCTAGCTGAACTATTAAAGCTCTTTTCATTCCACACATTTCCATCTTCTCAAAGGGAATGTTAGTGGTTTATAGTTAATCATGGCCACAAAGAGAGAATTTTTTCCATTTTCCTTTATTTTGAAGTAAAGGACAGTTTCTACAGAAACTTGAGTTTTGGAAATACTGAACTTAGAGAAACTTTGGGGTGGGAAAGTATGGATGTCTGAGCAGTCCAGACAGTGCACTGCCTTTATCAATCACTCCAAATGAGAGAGTAGATACGGCATCCATAATAGTGGAACATGGATATTGAGGTTGGCTAGAGCTTCAGACAACGTGTTTGTGACAAATTCAGGGGCTCTTAAGTGGTGGATAAGTTACACTTGAAGTTGCTGTAGCTCTAACGTGCACAAATGGTTGACCAACAGTGGTGTGTGTTAGGAATTCCATTCATTGGTATGAATAGCATCAGGATTATAACTGTCTTACACCCTTGCTTATTTCATAACCTATTTCTGGACCTGCAGATTTGGAGGTTTGCCAGGTGCAATGACTTGGATAGTGGAAGGGAGACAGACTAACCCAGAAGACTTAGATAGAGAAAGGATGGCATTAATTCTAAGTCTGTTGGCACCCAGCACATAAGTAATCGTACAATAGACGATGATTTGGAAGAAGTACTAGAACTGGCTGATAATGAAATGGTCTGATATGGGAATTCAGAAAAGCTTAAGTCAAAAGGAATGTTAACTAAAAAAAGATACCGTTCTCATTTATCCACACACTCAACGGGCTTTGATTGAGCACCAGCCTTGTGTTTGTATATGGCAGAGGATGGTGTGTGTGGCAAAATTATTTTGCAGACTAGTTTAAGAAGGCCCATAAGTGTGGTGAGGATGTGGTCAGAATTCCTGGCTTTGCATCCTAGCTCAACTTCTTAGCTGTGTGACCTTGGAGAAGTTGCTTAACTTTTCTGAGTCTGTACAATGGGATAATAACTCTCAGGTCAAACAGTCAACAAGGCAGGGTTCTCTCCCCTTCTCCCAGGTAAGGAAAGGCCCCCAGCTATTCCTGAGGAAGGTATCATGGCAGGCAGCTTTGTCTCTGAGGACATAGAACGCCAGGATTCTGCGTGTGTATCCATCTGTGATGTATGTGGAGAAACACTCCACATTCCCCAGGGCATTTATGAGTCTCTGTTCAGGGTCAGGTGCTCAGATCTTGCAAGTTGACTGGCAGTGGTACCCGACTGCTTCCCTTTGCTGGAACTCATGATTGAAGTGGCGAAGGTTTGAATTGTGCTGGAGGAAAATGTCAATTATAAATACAACCTTTAAAGTCCAGTCACATGTAAGGATAGATGCTAAAAGCCTGGGCAATAGCAAGTATCTCTAGAAAAGATTAAAAATAAATAAAAAATTAGCTGGTGCAAGAGGATTGCTTGAGGCCAGGAGTTCGAGACCAGCCCGGGCAACATAGCAAGACCATCTGTCTCTAAAAAATTTTTAAATTAGCTGGATGTGGTGGTGAATACCTGAGGCTGAGGCAGGAAGAATGCTTGAGACCAGGAGTTTGAGGTTGCAGTGAACTATCAGGATGCCAGGGTGACAGAGCAAGACCCCAGCTCAGAACAAAAAAATAGAGAAGATGCTAGAGAAGGTTGTGCCTTGGCCATTTCTGAAAATCTCCACCATCTGCAAGTGAAGGCAGGCAGTTATTACCGCAGTAGGCAACTCTCTGTCTCAACAGAAAGCCACTACCCAAGCTGGAGGCTCTGTTATCTTCCCAGGGCACAGCACACGATGGGCTAGGGACAGACACTCTCAAGCGAAGCCCACTTGACATAGCTGCTGCTTTCAGCAAAGCAGATGTCTACACTGCCTTCTTTCCCAGTTCCACAAGCCGCACGCTTCTCGGTGGCTTCCAACGATGGGTCAAGCAGGTTCTTTTCCAGGTCCCTGCCAGAATGAACCTGGGCTTCAACTACAAAATCCATCCAAATAGTTTTTGAACAGGCTCTACCTTCATTCACCCTTCAAGCCTGAGAGTGAAGGGAGGACTGTCACCAGGCAAGTCTGCAGCAGAGGCCATGAGCGTGGCGGCTGGATCCCCAGGTCTGGGCCCCAGCTCACCCTCGTGCCTTGCAGCAAATTGCATAGACTCTGTAGGCAATCAAGGTTGCACTTGAGGCTGTTCACCTGTACCATGTGGGAGAAGTGATAATGGCTTACAGTGCATCAGGCTGTTCTGCAGGCTGAATGAACTGTACGGGAAGGTGACTAGGACGGTCCTCAGCACTTCTTTGCACTTCCCAAGTTAACTCTTGCTGGCAGCAAGACTTGTGTCACAGCCCAAGAAGACAAGGCTGCCTGCTGGAGTAGCTTAGATGCCTGAGACCCTTCTAGCCACACATGGAAGGCAGGAAAGGGCAGGTCCAGAGCACCCAGAGGGTTTGACTCCCTGGCTCACCACTTTTTGGCTCTGACACCCAGGGCTTGGTGTTAAACCAAACCTGAGCTTTTTCATCTGTGAATGGAGATGACGGTATCATTTAAACCACAGGATTGTTTAAAAGATTAATTTGAAGAAGTGCTTTTAAGTCGCTTAGCTTCGTAACGTGGTGCATGCTCAGCGAATGGGGGCCACCCTCTTATTCCTCCTCCCCTTCCTCCTCCTGGTTCCCCACTTCTCCTCCTCACATTAGAACCACCTGGGATGAGACAACCTACATAGGGATCAGTAAGGGGAAACACCCATCCCTTTCCAGTTACTGTCTGACAACAGATTTGTGACTTGAAATAGTTGCTTCTGCAGAGTCAGGGAGGAGGACATGGGAGTACAATGGAAGAGCCCTGGGTTTGGAGGCAGGAGCCCTGATTTTCGGTCTTAGCCTTGCACTTGCTAGCTGCGTGTGCCTGAAGAGTCTCAACCTCTCCGTGCCTCCCTGCTCGGATCTATAAAATAAACCCTGGGGCTTCCGTGAAGACTAGTGAGAGGATGCAGCTCTCAACACATCAGAATGGAGAAGAATGGGCAGCCAAGGCTCTGGACATCACAAAAGACGGGGAGGCCAGCCCAGGCCACAGAGGTACAAGTGCCTCCCGGAGCCTGACCCAAGCCCTGGGAAGAGGTGCCGAGCTCCGATGCCTGCATCTTCCCATCGCTGTGACGTTGCCTTCGGGAACCTGATTTTGTTCCAGGAGCAGTTGGGGAAGGTGGAGCATGACTTCTGGGAAGTTGTAGATGCAGACAGGAGGGAAATCCCTAGGCAGGGCCTTTCTGAGCATCCCAAGAGAAAGACCAAAAAAAAAAAAAAAATAGTTCCTCTTCCTCCCTCCCTCTTCATAGATGAGGTAATTGGTCCTAATTCTCAACTCATTCACTGAATTCCCAAACAGGCCCACCAAGGGTCCCTTTAAACCACTTTCCTGAAAGGCTAGGGAGGAGAAAATGAAACTGTATGGTAATTGCCCCAGACCAGATGATGAAAATGTGCTGCCCGCCCCGCCCCTGCCCAGAGCAGCTGTTGAAATGCCTCAGCCTCCCACTCCTGGGCCAGGCTGGGCTGGCCGCCCCCTGAAGTCGCATTCCTGGCAGGTCCAGGAGTCCAGAAAAATCCACCAGAACAAGAAGTGCCTGGGTGTTCTCCAGTTCCTAGCAGGTGGAAGGTGCGGCTTCTGGGGATGGAAATGGTTTTGACAGACCTGCAGAGTTCAAGGGCGTCTCCCAGGCCACAGGCAGGGCTGTGTGGCAGTTCCCCAGAAACCCTGTGTATTTTCTGGTAGAGACATGTCCTCTCTGTCTTTCTCTCTCTTTCAAAAGTCCCTACTGTCTTCACCTCTGGATGTCTTTGCCTACACAGTTGGCCGGCTGTGAGAGCCTTTTGTGCGCCCTTCTCCCGTTAGGCCTGGAACAATTTCCAAAGTGAAGCCCTGGCTCAGAGGTGGTCTCCCTTCCTGCCTTGCTGCCCCCAGCCTGGGGACCTCCCTTTCATCGTCTCCAAAGTGTCAGTCAGGAGAGAGATGGGTTTTGCTTTACATTTTTTTTGCCCAGAGATTACGAAAGCAAATTTAAACACTAAATGACAAATGGCTATTTGCACTTGTGAATGAATTGGGCTGTGGCTTGTGTTTCATTTCTTCACCACCACCACCCCCCATTCAGTCTCCATGGGGAAGAATGTTTTTGAAAGGCTGAGTGATACTGATACTGACTTAACTATGACGGCAGTGACCAGCTATGAGTCTGCCTAAGTAGGTGTGCCAGCTCTTACTGGGTTTCATAGGGATTCTATGCTGGGTTAGTAGGCATTGTGGTGGTGCAGAGATTCTTGGGCCCCTCTATTGAATAAAACATCGTGCTTACAGCATCTAGAACTTATCTTACACTTACTGTAAAATGTACAAACTGCAGGTGTGCTGATGCTTTCGTGTCTGCGTCCAGCTTCAAGGTGCTCGCTCTTCCTATTCCCGGGAGAGTTTCCTCCTGGTCACCTTCAGCTCTCGGCTCCTTAGTTGTTTCTGGGTCCTTCCCAGGGCAGGTAGAGGTGCTGGATTCTTGATGCTCCTGCAGCCCAGCAGCTCTGCAAATGAGGGCAAGTGGAGGAGAATCTCTTAGCCTCTGGGCCTCTTCGGGAGACAACTCTGAGGCTGGTTCCACACCATCTCTCACAGGCCTCTGGTAGGATAACATGATCCAGTGGTTCCCTCTGGTCTGTGTACACTCGTCAGCTGTCCCGCCTCATAGTCCTCCTGGGATGACTCCCTAGGACATCATTAGCCTCTAATCCTTGTTTTGGGTGTACTCCCAAGGACATACACAAAGGCAGGGAGTCCAGCCTAACATTAGAGGAGGCCAAGCAGCGCGGTCATCTCAAGGTCCCTGAGATGCCCCCACAGCCTATACTCAGAGATGCTGCCCCTGTGCTCCCCAGGCCTCCCTCTCCTGCCTTGGGGAGAAGCACTGTTAGTTTGGCTCCTCTTGTCTCCCCCCTGCTGCCTCCCCAAACCCACCCCTCACCTCCTCCATGAGGCCCTCCAAGACTACCTCTGGGATACTTCCTTTCTGGAAGCTACGTTGCACTTGCAGAAAGTCCTGAGAACTTAGCACTCAATGCTATGATAATTCCTCTCCATGTCTGCCTCATGTCCCCAACTAAACTGCCGGGTTCTAGAGAGCTGGGGACCAATGGCAAATGCTTTTTGTTTAGTTCAGCTTCATTCGTGGTTTGTTTTATTATTATTATTATTATTATTATCCTGTTCCATGCCTAGTGGAGTGCTGATGACTCAGCGGGTCAGTGTATGAATCAGTGTATGATCCACTGATATTCAGCAAATTCATACTGAGTATCTGCCACGTGCTAGGGGATGGGGGTACATTTCTCTAGATTCACTGCTAGGGTGGAAGGCAATTGACAAAAGTAAAGGACAAACCACGTGGTATGTTAGAAAGTATTAGCAGCTACAGAGCGGAAAAAAATGTAGGGCGATTATGGAGATCACCAAGTTGGGGGTACGGGGCAGTTGTCATTTGATTATTGATTTATTCATACAAATTGTTTATATTTAAGGCATAAAATATGAGGCTTTGGTATATCCAGACAGAGTAAAGTCTGGATACTTTACTATGGATACTTCTGGATACTTCACTATACTACAGTGAAGCAAATTTACCCATCCACTCCTTACATAGCTGCATATTGTGTGTGTGGTGAGAACACCTGAAATCTACTCCTTTAGCAGTTTCTGACACAGTGTGGTCCTATTAACTATAGCTATCATACTGAACATTAGGTCTCCAGACTTACTCACCCTGCATAACCCCAATGTTGTTCCCTTTAACCAGCATCTCTCATTTTCCCCCATCTCCCGTCCATAGTAACCACAGTTCAACTCCTTGCTTCCATATATTAGTAAAGACTCCACACATACGTGAAATCATGTAGTATTTTCTTTCTCCTCTGTGTCTGGTTTATTTCCCTTATCAAAATACCCTCCAAGTTCACGTATGTTGTCACAAAAGGCAGAGTCTCCTTTTCTAAGGTTGAATAATAATACTCCATTGTATGTGCTTATATTATACATGTAATCAAACTTCTTTGTAAGATAAACAATAACAAGTGTTGGCAAGAATATGGAGAAAAGGGAACCTTTATACGTGGTTGGTGAGAACGTAAATCTCTACAGCTGTGAAGGACACAGTATGGAGAGTTCTCAAAAAATTAAAACTAGAGCTACCATAGGATCCAGCAATCCCACTTCTCAGTATATACCCAAAGGAAATGGAATCTGTGTGTGGAAGAGAGATCTGCACGCCACCCCCGCCCCCATCATTGCAGCATTATTCACAACGGCCAAGATGCAGAAACAACTGAAGTTTTGATTTTTAAAAGTTCCTGGGGAAAACAGCATTGAAGAGATTATCTCTGAAGGAAGACTTGAAGGAAAGGAGAGAGTAAGCACTTCTGGAGGCCTCATCCAGGCAGCAGGATCAGCAAGTTCCAGGACCCAGCAAGTTCAAGGAACAGCAAGGAGGTCAATAGAGTGCTGGCCAGGACCACCATGATGAGACCTGGGGACACAGGCTTGTGGCCATTAAGAGGACTTGAGCTTTGGTTCTGAGATGGGGATCTCAGAAGGTTCTACTCAGAAGGGACAACACCTGACTCATATTCACAGCATCTGCTAGCTCAATGACTTTCAACTGGTGTACCGTGGCACACTTGGTGTGCTGTGGCTGTGAGAGGATTCTTAGGTGTGCCGCAAAAAATTTTAAAGATCATTAATTAAATAATTTTTGAATGAAGTTCAAAGCACAGGAAGTATGTTCTCTTTTTTTAAATCAACATAATTTAAGCATGCTGCAGAAGTTTAACTATAAGTTCAAGTGTGCCATGAGATTAAAAAAAAAAAAAAGCTTAAAAACACTGCTTTAGCTGGTGTGCTGTAGACTCCAGGTAGACCACAGTAGCAGGGACACCCTTGGGGAGGTGAATTGCACCTTCTTCTTGAGAAGTGACAGCAATCTGGGTGGATATGTTTTGATGGGAGACCCTACAGGATTTTCTCTTGGTTTGGGTATGGTGTGAGTTAACTATAATGCTTTGGTTTGGGTGGTGTCTGCCAGGTTTTTCCACTATAAAGTGATTACTTTTATCTTTGTAATGAATAAGTAATCTGTGGGAGCCATGTTTAGATTACACAAATAACCTCTTCCTCATCGGGTATTTACTTGCTAGTTTAAGCAGTCATTGATGATTCTTTCTTGAATCAATTATTACTCTGACAGATGTCAAACTGGGATTTTAATAACCTCCTCATCCATTCTGCATTTATTAATTGGTTCCCAGATGGAAAGGAGCACTGACCTATTCCCTTGATTACTTATTTATGTGAGTGTGGACTCACACTTTCTTATTTTACTCATTGGGTTGTAATCTGTTAATATCACTGTATATTTCAATGCTCAAAATGTCCCAGATTTGGCCAGTGGGAGCCATTTCAAGCTGTGTCTTTTAGACACATTTTCAACATTCTTTGAGCCCAATAAGATGTTCCAGGCTTGCAGTAGACTTTCCTTACCTTAAACTTGGAATCAACTAATTCTCTAAAGTGTTCTGCTATCTTTTAGTGGAGTATGATATTTAGAAACCAAGATCTGGGCATACTATGTATTTTTAAATTATGGGTTTCTTTTTAAGTTCTCCTTGTTACTGCTAAAATAAGAATTCTTCTATCTTCATGTTAACGGTTAAGCTTTACCTGAGTCCAAGAGAAGAGAAAGAAACACGAAATGTTAGAAGCTGTCCACCTTAAGATGTTTTTCACGTTGAGGAGCACAAAATGACGGCCATCAAAACATCCGAAGTTAGTGTCTTGCCACATCTGACCATATTTTGTGGCACTTAACCATTGCAGGGCACGGAGTGTTAACATTCTGCACTGATCCTAGAATCGTTCATTATCTTGAAACAATAGACTAACTTGAAAATCCTTTCCATAAAAGAGATCTAAAGTGTTGTGGGTTTCATTTTCTCCATTTGTACATTACCTTAACGAACCTTTCCTATTTCCAGAGGGTGTGCAAAAATGCATCAAGATGGGGAGAAAGCAGGGACAAGCTGCTGAAGCTCAGAGATGCCCTTGATCTTCACAAGATAACTCGACTTCCTTTGGCCTTTTCCTCTCTCTTTCCGTCTAGGTAGTAAGGTATGTGTAACACGTATAATCATAGTATTACGCAGTTCACAAATTCCTTTCACTTAGACTATCTCAGCTGACCTCATGACAAAACCATTTACACTACGCAAGGTCATTGTTCTTATCCCCTTTGCAGAAGGAGAAATTAACAGAGAGACTACATGACTTTCCTAAATTCACATACATGCCCTATTTGCACCAGAGTGCTTTTTCTAACAACATCCAGCTGGCTTTCGTCAGCGTTTTCACCCCCTGAATACATATTAGAATAAAAAGGCTGGAGCCCAAGACTCACCCTAAGAGAGTCTGCCTTACATGTGGGGTGGCATGGGAGGCCACCCATGGTGTTTTTCACAAGCTCCCCTGCAGGGATGATGGGCAGGAAGAGTTGAGTAGGGCTGCACTGTGCAGAGCACAGATCTTCCCCTGGGTCACGGAGCTGGCAAGTCCAAGCCTTTGCATGCATGTGTGACCAGCTGAACAAAAAGAATGATCCTCAAGGGACCAGGCTGAGCAGGGCTCAAAGAGAAGTCTCCAAGGCCAGAGAGGCTTCAAAATGGTTCTAGGGGCCAGGCCCAGTGGCTCACACCTATAAATGTAGCACTCTGGGAGGCTGAGGTGGGAGGATCCCAAGAGGTCAAGACTAGCCTGAGCAAAAGCAAGACCCCATTTCTGCTAAAAACAGAAAAATTAGCTGGGCATCATTGTAGACCCCTGTAGTCCCAGGTACTTGGGGAGGCTAAGGTAGGAAAATTGCTTGAGCCAGGAGTTTGAGGTTGTGGTGAGCTAGGCTGACGTTCACTGCACTCTAGCCCAGGTAACAGAGCAAGACTCTGTCTCAAAAAAGAAAAAAAATAGTTCTGGGAACATGGCTGGGCTCATGTGCCAAGGCCTAACACCCCCAGGTATATGGTTAGAGCATAGTATGGGGGTGGGGAGTGAGGTGCCACCCAGCAGCTCCGGAGCTCTGGGAAAAGGAGCAATTGCTCAGTAGAGGCTTGCCATGACCACATGCATTTTAGGCCTCTTCCTGACCCATGATAGGGGATTCTATTCCTCTACACTGGAAGTGAAGAATATTCTCTTAAACATAAAGAAGGAAGGACAACAGGAGTGACTGCTTCTACCTCTGTCTGCTTTCTGTATCTTCCTACTCCTGGCCTCATGCAAAAGTTCTGTCCCTTGGACCTTTCTCTTGCTCTTTGTAGCTCTGGTGTCTTCACAGATCTGAACGTAGCCTGAACCTTTGCCTTTCTACCCTGACTTTGGCAGAGTAGCAGGTCTATGCCACTCTGTTTGTTATGCTCATCCTTGGTCAAATTCTCTTCCTTCCACTGAAGATGTGAACCCGTAGATGAGCATCTGTAATTATATGGTCTTCTTAGATGTCTTCCTTCTTTTTAGCCCTCTTAGGTTCTCTTGTGGGCTATTGTGGATATTAGTTTAGGGGCCTCCGCGTCCTCTTATAGAACTGGTCTGGTCTTGGGGTCTGGCATCTTTGTCTTGGATCTTTGGACTCACTTATCCTAAAATCGTGGGCCTGCCGGAGACTAGGAGTTGTGAGCGGTGGTCCACACGCCAAGTCTGGCTCCAGCACACACACATCTCAAGGTGGCCGATGGGTTATTTATAAAATTTTGAACCAAAGCTCACCCTTTGCTCCCACCTCTTACTACTGTGGTCTACGTGTGTTTTCTTCACCTGCCTGGTCTCTGTAGGCATTTGAGATTGTGATGTCTTCCTTGGGCTACGACTCACTTTCCATTGTGACTTGCTTAATTTCTTGCCCCCAACTCCTGGCCCATGTTGGCAGCAGGAGCTGCAGAGATCCCACCATGAGCCCTGAACCGGGAGTGTTTGAGGCAGCAGCATAACATAGCACAAGCCCTCTACCTGAGACAGGCCTGACTCCCACTGCCATGGAGGTCAACTGTGTTCTTATCTCTCCTGCATCACTCCCATTGGGTCCATCCCTAGGAACACACTCCCTGGCACCGATATCAAGTCAGTTTGCCCCAGCAATGCCCCTTTTGCTAACGGCAACCCCTACACTGTTTTGCCTTATGCCTGCTTCTCTCCAAGTGTCTCTGCACATCTGGGACTGTGGCCCTGTCTGCTCTTCTCCAGCCCTCAACTTCTGGAGCTTCCAAGTGTCCACGTTCCCCCTGTAGTATGCTCACTGATCTGCGACTACTCCCCTGGCATTCCCGCCCACTCGCATTGCCCAGCCCCCAGGCTCAGACTTCCCACCCCCTTCCCTGGCACGGCTTGTTCCTGCGCACACCACATCCTGTTCATGTCCAGCATGAGATCTAAGACGACTGATCGCTCGTCTGCAAGCTTCCCTCCCAAATTTCTTCCTCATCAAATGATTGTTTCTGGATGACTCTCATTAAGTTCTGAGGCATCATTCACCTAGAGTCTTCCCACTTCTGCAACTATGCTTCTGTGCAAAAAGAGCCACTTTTCACAGCAAGCGCCTCAGATGTTTCCTGATTTTATCAACAAATGGCTGCATGATGGGGGGGGCACAATTTTGCTATGTCTGGGGCTCTAGTTCTTTGAAAATTGGTACAAACAGTGATGCCAAACTTATTTTCTAGAACACCTGATTAACTAAACCTCTTCTATCAACCATTGCTTGTTGCCAAATTCTTGTCATTATCTTTGGCAAATAGGTGACAAATTAGGACATCCCAAAAGGACAACCCTGGCATCTTTTGCTAGGTGGAAGGTAAAGCAATCTTGGATACAGCACCATGTGCAGACAACTTAACAAGCCCAGGGTAATGATACTAGTAAGGGCAAGGCGAAGTCTATGGAAACTCTCGCCTTGGCATACAGAAGCTTCAGAGCTCTGCTCAGCAGCCAAAGAACCTCTCTAGAGCCAGACTTCTCTGCGAGAACGCACGCTCTGTGCCAAAAGCAGTAACGCCACATCCTTTAAGGTAAACTAGTTCTAAGTGGAGCCCTTGGCCTCCTGACTGACAGTTGCGGCAGGAGATCTCAGTGGCTGAGGAAGATGATGGTACCCATGGGACTAATACAAAGAGGAATGAAAGTGGAGAGATTCTTCGTGCCTTTAATTGAGGCTATTTTCGTTTTCTTCTTTGCAGTGATTGCCTTTCGGTAAACCTGCCAACCCTCAAGATGACACAGCATATTTGGGAGCGACTGGGTGACAGAACCTGAGAGGAATCAAACATGGAGATGGCTGCAGTCCCCAGACAGGGTGCTTACGGGGCCCTTACTCAGCTACTGGGCAGGGGCTGCCGCATTTCAGTGGCTGCTTCTGTCCCTGCAGGCACTGAACAGGGTGGTGAGGACAATGAGGCAGCAAGGTGGGGTCCTCTTGGCTGGGTGGCCGTTCATTAGCTGCTCAGGCTGCGAAGTGGGCAGGGAAGGGGCTCCAGCAATGAGCGCTTCCGGAAACGTGGCAGGGAATCAGGGCCGATTCCAAACTGATTACTGTTATCCAAATGTTTCTCTCTGCCCAGTCATCACCTCCTCCGCTGGGGCAAGCTTGCAAGGCCCAGGGTTCTTTTGGTGTCCGGTGGAAAGGAGGTTATAAAAATAAACAAGCAAAACTTGGTCCATGACACCCTTTTCATCTTTGGAGGGTGGAGAAGGCTGGGTCGGGAGTCAGGGTTCTTTTCTGTGTCCTCAGGGTCCACAGGATGACCCCCTGGTACATGGGACACACTGTCCGCAGCAGCTTCCCAAAGAAGATGCCATCACTCTCCCCTGAGAGATTCCCGCACATGCCAAAGTTCTTTGTCTCTAAAAGTCCAAAGGGTTATCTGTCAGGGGAACTGTAGAACGGCTTCCTTCAACCAATAGAAGGTGGAAGTAAGGGGCCCTCCCACCTTAAGACCCCAAACTCCAATCTTTAAACTCAGTTCCTCCTTTGTAAGAAGAGGGTATTAACAGCTGCCATTTCAGGTGGTTGCTAAGATAAATAGAGTAAATGCTCACAGATGGAATGAAATACTCAATAAATGTTTATTAATAGTCTGAGTCTCACTCACGAGAAAACCAGTCCTTGCTATTTACTTCTGAGCTGCTGCTAAATCAAGTCACTGCCACCGTGAGCTCAGTTGCTGTCGCTTATTCCTGAGAGCAGATATTCAAATGGCAAACGCTAAGAAGACATTGCCTTCAAGAGTTACTTGGTGATCATTTGCAAAGAAAAGAAAAAATAGGGGGAGGATGGGTGGAGGGAGGGTAATTGGTAGGACCACACCTACGGTGCATCTTACAAGGGTACATGTGAAATTCATTAAGTGTAGAATATAAACATCTTAACACAATAACTAAGAAAATGCCGTGAAGGTTACGTTAACCAGTTTGATGAAAATATTTCAAATCGTATATAAAACCGGCACATTGTACCCCATGATTGCATTAATGTACACAGCTATGATTTAATAAAAAAAAAAAAAAGAAAAGAAAAAATAATCTAAGTTTTCTACACTACCAGCCCAAGAATTTAAGTCATAATGTATTTCATTCAAATGCCCAAAGGTATACCCATAATGGGAGAAGCCCCATCCCAGAGAGATCACACATCTATCTGTGGGAGCCCAATAATAAAGATGTTTATTGGAGACTTTCCTATTCCAGTTGGAGAAATTTCAGCAGACAAGCACTGGAGAAAGGCTCGGAGTATTAGGCTGAATTTATCTAAGAGCACTTGTTTTCTTTTAACATTGCTTGTGGAGCATTGTGAATAATACAATCTCAGTGCAACACAGCTCATTATTTTCTCGAGTGAGCTAGAATAACCACTATGAGCAAGGGGGAGGGGGGTAGTGAACTCACAGGTAGCCAGAGGAATAAAAAGTAAACATACACATATACATTTGAAAAAGTACTCCTAACATACATTTTAGGTCTTGCGCATTTCCCATTTAAAGAGGGTTACTGTAAAATGTTGATTTTTTTTTTCATTTTCTGAATACCAGACTTATAATCATAAAATAACTGCTTAGAAATAGATTTCTTCTAAAAGAGAAAAATTCTAATTCTGGAAAATGGCTCTCCGGGATGCGTTGTTTTACCTTCCTTGACTCATGAATGCTGTTATTGATCTCTAAATGGAAGTTCCGAACCAGTGACTTTTATAAAAATATGATATACTGAAAAAAGAACTAGGAAAATAAGAAGCAGGAGGGAGGGAAAGGAAGAACAATTTACAGAATACATTCGAACAATAACTTTAATGGTCTTCGTCCATTCCTATAAATCACCCAATCATTTTCCCACAGCTCAGGCTATTACAGTAGAGTCTGGATTCATTCTGCTCACTTTGGAGATGGTTACAAGGGCTCGGACCGGTGCCATGTTATGCATTTGGAAGAATGATTGCATTATGAAACCCACTCCAAGCTTCCCACTGTTCCAACAATGGAAATAGTGGAGAATGTTTGGGCTGATTTAAAATGTGAGGATGTAATGCCAAGATCACATGGAAGCCTTCTACCCCTCAAACCTTCCGCTTGCCCAATTAAGTTCTGACGTTAGGTGAAAAAGAAAGAATCGTTTTTTTCTGACAGTAAATAGTAAGTTGTGAACAGCTCAGAGAACTATGCAATGATTAAACTAGGGCACTGTTGAAACTCTAGGCTTGGCACCTAGCAGAAAATAATCGGACCTCTATAGAATAGGTCTCAAGACTCTTATTTCCAGAGAGAGGTATGGTTGATAAGATACCCTGAATGATCCTCATGACTAAAAATGAAAATACTAGATTAAATGTTGGAAAAAAAACCAAAACCACCATTAACTTAAATGCATTACTAGCTGGCACTAAACTAAGACATGTACAAAACCTCAAAGGGAATGCCAACGTGAGTCCTAGACAGGCTAATACCTAAGCCCACTTAGGCCGTGAAGGTGTCTCTGACCCCTGGAGATGCCAAGTTGTGTTTTCATGACTGCCTAGGGGTCAGAGGACAGAAGACAGCTTAGGGTCCACCCAAGGGGGAACCTAATAGGAGACCCCTTCATTATCTGGAAGCCTAAAGACTACGGTCTTCAGGGAAGAATGAACGAGAAATAAAGTGATATTCAGAAAGGACAGAAAGGAAACTTTTTGAACTGGAGGTCAGGAAAAACAAGCCCCTCTCCTCCCCTTGAGACTTCTTAAGAACAAAATAGTGGTCTAAATTCACACTCCCTGCAAAGTACAGGATAACTCAGGCTGAAAATTTAATTTAAAATGGCTGAGAACCCAGAGGCAAGTCTTCTCCGAGAGAACTCTGCTTCAACTCAGGCCTCAAAGGATTTCATCATGGAAACCTTTCCAGGACAATCCAGCCGCGTCCGCCAAACACTCACCAGGAACAACAGAAAACAGAAGCAAACTCACAAGTATTCCATATGTTGAAGATACGAGACACAGAATAACTCATTTAATATGCTTAGAGTGAATTATAATAATTGAAAGTGAAAACTCAGCGGATTGCTCTAATAACAGATTAGACATGGTAGATGACGAAAACCATAAACGGAAAATAAATCCAAAGAAATGAAGAAAATCTGAGAAAAGAGAGATGGGAGATTGCTGGAGGGAGAAAAGGCAAGGAGGATTAAATGAGAAGGTTTACTATGATTTGAGCTCCAGGGTAAGATACTAGAGAGAATGTGAGCTATTAAGAGACAGAACAAGCTCAAATTCAGGAAAACCCAGTGAACGCCAACCAGAATGAATTTTTGACAAAAACAAACAGACAACAGTAAAACCAAAGCAAAACAGAAGATTCTAAAAGTCGCCAGAGAAAAAAGACAAATCACTTACAAAGAAGTGCATCTAGATTGACTGTTGATTCTGAACAGTGACAACTGGAAGAAGGGTGGACGGATTCCCTCCCTACTTCCATCAGTAGACATTGATTTTATCTGCACTTGAGCTCCCTACAAATGGGATCACAAAGCAGATAATCTTTTGTTTGTTTCTTTCTCTCAATGTTATGTTTGTGAAATTCATTTATGTAGTTACATCTATCAGTAGTTGGTTTTTTTTTTTTTTTAGAGATGGAATCTCACTTTATTGCCCTTGGTAGAGTGCTGTGGTGTCACAGCTCACAGCAACATCCAACTCCTGGGCTTAAGTGATTCTCTTGCCTCAGCCTCCTGAGTAGCTGGGACTACAGGTGCCTGCCACAACGCCCAGCTATTTTTTTTTGTTGCAGTTTGGCTGGGGCCAGGTTTGAACCTGCCATCCTCGGTATATGGGGCTGGTGTACTACTCACTGAGCCACAAGCGCCACCCCAGTAGTTGATTTTTTTTAAAAAAAAATTTTCTGTGGAGTAGTCCCTTTCATAAATATACTATTATTTATGTATATTTATTGTACTGCCTATGGGCACTTAAATTATTTCCAGGTTTTTGCCATTATGAGTCCTAGGCTTCTATGACACTGATCATTTTCTTTAAAAAAAAAAAGTATTGGGTGGTGCCTGTGGCTCAGAGGAGTAGGGCACCGGCCCCATATGATGGAGGTGGAGGGTTCAAACCCAATCCCAGCCAAAAACTGCAAAAAAAAAAAAGTGTTTCTTCCTTTTCTTCCTTGTCCAGGAGTGGTGGCTGACACCTATAATCTCAGCACTTTGAGAGGCTGAGATGGAAAGATTGCTGGAGGACAGGAGTTCAAGACTAGCCTGGGCATCACTGCAAGACTCCCATCTTCACAAAAAACAAGAAAAATTATCCTGGTGTGGTAGTGTTTGCCTATAGTCCCAGCTGCTCAGGAGGCTGAGGTGGGAGAATTGTTTGAACCCAGGAGTTCTAGGTTACAGTAAGCTATGATTGGACCCTGTTTTTAAGAATAAATAATTTTTTAAAATATTTCTTGTTACATGTCTCCTGCAATGTTATGGGCTTTTTCTCTATGTAAAACAAAGATTTAGGCTGGGCGCCTGTGGCTCAGGTGGCTAAGGCGCCAGCCACATACACCTGAGCCAGTGGGTTCGAATCCAGCCCGGGCCTGCTAAACAACAATGATGGCTGCAACCAAAAAATAACTGGGCATTGTGGT
Source organism: Otolemur garnettii (assembly GCF_000181295.1). Lineage (NCBI taxonomy): Eukaryota > Metazoa > Chordata > Mammalia > Primates > Galagidae > Otolemur > Otolemur garnettii. The sequence goes on along the minus strand of NW_003852414.1, from coordinate 5,161,727 downwards.
GGGTGCCTGTAGTCCCAGCTACTTGGGAGGCAGAGGCAGGAGAATTGCTTGAGCCCAGGAGTTGGAGGTTGCTATGAGCTATGATGCACAGCACTCTACCCAGGGGGATAGCTTGAGGTTCTGTCTAAAGCAAACAAACAAACAAACAAAACCCACAGATTTAAATGTTAACAAAACATCATATTTATGACATTGACTTGATTTCCCATCCAGGAAGTTCAAACCCTTAATAAAATACGTGATGGCGTTTTTTGCTTTGGCTTTGTGATTAATTTTTTAGAACTATTATTCCCTTGAAGTTTATCAGCAAAAGCTGATGTAAGGTTTTACTCCCACGTGATTTCAGCTCCACTCAGCTGGATGTGTGTGAAAAGTCACACTGTGTTCTCTGGTCTGACAGCCTCAGGCCACACTAGGAAGGAAAAAGGCATTCAACTTAAGGTTCTTCTCAATACATATGTGAAAGTGGACGAAATACTTGTAAAGCAAGTTGTTGGTACCTGCTGATCAAAAGAAGACAATGACGGGAAAAGACGCTCATCATGCTGCTAAGTTTAAATATTTTCTAAATATCTACAGTTTTGTAAAATCCCTATTATGTTTTGCTGTATTTGCAAAATGCTTCCAGTTGCATGATGTCCCCCGCCCCCCCATCGTGATGTCAAGGTGAGGTTCACTTGTCAATAGCAAAAGGTTTAAGAGGGTGTCAGTGAACAGCGACTGCTAAACAACGCAGCCTCAGAAAGCTCAAATACAGTGTGTTCCAAAGGTCATATACCTAGGGAAAAAGGAAAATTGTAGCTAAATGTATTTTGTTTATAAAATACTTGTTACAAGTCGGGCCCGGTGGCTCACACCTGTAATCCTAGCACTCTCAGAGGCTGGGCGGGTAGGGTGCCTGAGTTCAGGAGTTCAAGACCAGCCTGAGCAAGAGAAAGACCCCCTAGCTCTAAAAAACTAGTTGGGCACTGTGGTGGGCACCTGTAGTCCTAGCTACTTGGGAGGCCGAGGCAAGAGTTTGAGGCTGCTGTGTGAGCTATGCTGCCACCGCACTCTACCGAGGGCGACAGAGTGAGACTCTGCCTCAAACAAACAAAAACATTTGTTAAAAAACTGCACAAAATATTTACAAAATAGTCTCTATATGTTGGCCACTTCTTTCTAGAGGCAAGCAAAGTCTTCTCTCCCACTCATGGCAGACACCTTCCACGACGTCTCTTGTTACAATTTTCTCTACGGATGGCAACATCTGGGGACACCCTGTGTACTGTGAAGAAATGAAGAAAAGGCAGAGCGAAGGAAAAAAGAGCAGTATCCCAGTCCCCCTGAGATAATAATAGCACCCACATAATATGGATCTTCAGGGATTAAGAGAGAGCAAGGAGAACACTCAAAACACTGCCTGCCACGTGGTAAGCACTTAATATAGGCCGGCCATCATAACGCACTGCACCCATTTTAGCAAATGTTTGCGATTCCCTTTGAAACCAACTGTATCACTCTTGCCTGCACTTTCTGTAGCCTTCTGTGCTGGGCCAGAACTTGATGTGTTTACAGATGGAGCATTTCATGCCCCCCCATTACCCGTCTCCAGTTGGTCTCTGCATGTGAACCAACACTCTAACCAGTGTGTAAAAGTAATGATTACCCCTTCAGGCTCTTGAATCCCTCCCAAGGTACCTGTTAGTTCTCACCAGGTAACCCACAGGAGATGAGCTGAGAGGTACAAGACAGTTGGTCTGAGTAAAGAACTTTCAGGCTGCAACCTAATCCACGTCCCTAAATGCTCCTGGTAAGCCGAAGTCTCAGGGAACTGGGGAAGGCCTGAAGAGAGTGGTTCTACTTCATCCATGTTGTGTATACAAGGAATCTAAAGGAGACAGGCTAAATAATCATCAGAATTTAGGAAAGATCCCCATGTATGGCACGTTTAATGGCCAATTTCTGCCAAGCATGTACCTTTCAGGTTGCTAGATAGAGCCTTGAAAACTGAGGTTTATACATTAAGTCTGACACCGTATTGACTACACCACAGAAGAACAGCCTGCAAAATGCTAATGATATACTCACGCCATTAAAGATCAGCACATCCCCCAGCTTTTTATTTAGGAGGCTACAACTGAAGATGTTCAGCATTCATAAAGAAAGCGTAGTCACCCCAGCAATCCTGCCATTTATCAGTTTCTACGGTAAAGAAAGCAACTCCTTCCGTGGAATGATCGGAGGTGTTCTAGCAAATACTTCTGCCTAAAGATCTCTTTTCCACATGCTGGAGCTATTTAAAGCAATGCAAATTCTCTGAAAATAATGGGCAACCCATTTCATAAGCAGCCTGGCAATTTTAATTAAAAGGTACAATATACTGACTGTAAAGAAATGCAATGATGTGATGGCAGCGGACCAAACCATCTACAGTCAAGAAGGAGAACAGTGAGAGACAAAATCAATCTTTAGATTGCAAGGAAAAGGAAAAGTGACATTTATTGAATCTTGGTCAAGCACTTACTATCTAGTTCATTTCATTTAAGCCTCATGACCATCCCATAACAATATATGCATGTACCTATATTCGGATCTTTCTCCAATTGCCAAAATAATATACACTCATAGGAGAAAAGTCGGAAAACAATGAAGAATTAATTACCAGCAGGTCCATAAGCACCACCCATCTTACCATGCAAAGACGACCCCTGTTGAGAGTTGGGTGTATTTCTCTTCTGTTTCCATATTCTTTTACATAATTAAGATTATAGCAGATTCCTGTTTATCTTCATCATAAAATGTTCTTAGTGCATGAGCTCAATAAAGACATAAACTTTTTATCTGTTTGATCATTGTGTTAACATCAGTGCCTGGAACAGCACTCGGCACATAGTAAACACTCAAACACTTGCCGGAACTGTGAATGTGACGGTTATACCATACTAACTATACACTTGCAATTTAACTATTTTGATATATTTTTTAAAAATGTATAAATCTTTGTCAGAATGCCTGACTTTTTTTTTCTTAAGACTAACTTTCAGACGTGAAATCACAGGTTAAAAGTTCTAGACCTTTCTAGATTCATAATGCATATTGACAATTGCTTTCTTTCTTTCTTTTTTTTTTTCTTTGCAGCTTTTTGGCCAGAGCTGGGTTTGAACCTGCCACCTCCGGTATATGGGGCCAGCACCCTAATCCTTGAGCCACAGGTGCCACCCCATATTGATAACTGCTTTCTAAGAACCTTCATGCTGAGCTTCCCCCAGCATTATGCTAAAGTACCTATCTCACTCAACCCTTATGGGCACTGCAAAATTTCTATTTTAAATATTTGTTTGAATTCACAAAGTAATTTATCATTTTATATTTTTATTATTAATAGACATGAATATGTTATTGGTATAGTAGCCTTTTTTCCTCCTTATTATTGAAAATTTCCCCCCGATTAGTTATGTCCCTTTAATACAGTTTAGGTTGGGTATTTTTTCTAATAGCAAGACTTTCAATTTTTATGTTATAAAATATCTCCCTTGAATTTTTTAATAGCTTCTAAGTTTAGAAACTCCTTCTTAAAGAAACACAAAATAAGAAAAATACCTGTTTTCTTCCAAACTTTTCTGGTTTCATTATTTCCTTTATTTCACTAATCACCTGGAAGTATGTGGATCATGGTATGGGGTGAATAGATCCCAGTACATAAAAATTGTCCTAGCATTATTTATTTCAAATTTCCTTCTATTTTGCTTTGATTCGTGATACACAAACACTTAGATATCAACATAAACTAGGGTTCTTTTAGTTTCTTTTCCCATTTGTTCTCATTCCAGATGAACT
>NW_003852414.1:5087691-5157614 GCF_000181295.1 Otolemur garnettii | reverse complement strand
TTTTTTTTTTTTTGAAAAATCAGGCAGTAGAGAAGTTGCTCCTAATAAAAATTAATACCTCTCCAATGCTGCCTTTCCTCCCACAGTCCTGTTCATCAGAGACAATTTTCAGTTTTTGCTTTTCCTGGTGTTAACGTTATGCTGCTAAATGATAAAGTATGGTCCTAGGCATTAGCTACTGAGCTTCTGCTATGACAAATGGACAAATGAGGACTTATCAGTTTATAGTCCTCTATCTCCTTTCTCTCATCTCTCACTATTTGTGTCTATTTTTGTTCCTCTTTTTCAGTTAGCTTTGTGAATTAAATCATTAACCTTCTTTGTCCAGTTCCCTCATTTTCAACAGTGTACCTTGATTTCTCACTTCGCAATCCAAGAACGTACATGCCTCTACCCTGTCCTATAATTTTTATCTTCTACCCTTGATAGATCTTATTTTAAATTGCCAAAGCTGATGTTATGTATATTTTGTCTCTATGTATATTTTGTAGTTAAGTATTTCAAGGTTGGCCCATAGATTGCTTCTACTATTGGAAATCAACGGGCCAAATTCCTTCTCTCCTAATCCAAGAACCCAGTGCCATTTCCCTTAAAAGAGAATGAGCTATCATCAAGCAAGATCAAGTGGATTCATTCTTAGTTCTATCAGTTGCTCAAAATTACAATACATGTTTGATAGAGTTGACTGTTGATGCCATATGGATGTTAATGTTACCATACTCCCCTAAGGAATCTATAGATTCACCATGCTCCCTTTCAAAATACAAATGCCATTATTCACAGAGATTGGCAAAACAATTCTAAGATTTGTTAGATTTCAAAAGCAAGGCAATGAAAACAAAAATAGACAAATGGAACCATATCAAAATAAAAAGCTTCTGCCAACAAAGGAAACAACAGGATGATGAGACCACCCATAGATTGGGAGAAAACATTTGCATCATCTAACCATGGACTAATATCCAGAACATACAAAAACTCAACCCAATAATCTTATTTAAGAATAATCAAAAGCCCTGATAATCCTCCTAAAAAACAAAGGATTTAATAGACATTTCTCAAAACACACAAATGGCCAACAAGTATATTTAAAAATGTTTGACGGCATAAGTCATTAGGGAAATGCAAATCAAAGCCACAATAAAGCTTTTTATCACTGTTATGAAAAAGACAAAAAATAAGAAACATTAGGATATGGAGAAAAGGGAACTTTCATACATTATATATTGGTGAGAATATAAATTAGCATAGGCAGTATAGAAAATTTTATGGAGGTTCCTAAAAAAAAACTAAGAACAGATCTATCATATAATTCAACAATGCCACTTTTTATTGAAATAAAAGGAAGTAAGTATATGGAAAAGATACCTGCATCTTGTATTTATTGCCACTCTATTCAGAATAGCCAAGCTACGGAATCAAACTAAATGTCCATCAACAAATGGATTAATAAGAATTAATAAGAACCGTGATTCCACCATTCAGCTACAAAAAACGAAATCCTGTCCTCTGTGGCAATGTGTATGATCTTGGAGGACATTATGGTGGGTGAAATAATTGAGGCACAGAAAGATCAATATTGCATGTTCTAACTCATATGTGGAAGCTAAAAAAAAAAACCCTGAGCTTATAGAAGTAGAGGGTAGAATTGTCATTAGAGGCTGGGAAGGGTAGATGAAGGGATGAGGCAAAATTACAGCCAGATGAGTAAAGTGGGTTCTAGCATTCTGTAGTGCTGTAGAGAGAACATGGTTAGCAGTCATTTAATGTATATTTTCAAAAAGCTAGAAGACAGTGCTCACAACACTAATTATCAATGTTGAAGGTTGTGGATCTATACTCAGTACCTTCATTTGATCATTACACATGGTACCCGTGCATCAAAACATCACTGTGTGGGGCGGTGCCTGTGGCTCAAAGGAGTGGAGCGCCAACCCTGTAGGTCAGAGGTGGTGGGTTCAAACCCAGCCTCGGCCAAAGACTGCAAAAAAACCAAACAAAAAACCCCATCACTGTGTCCACACATTGTACCCATGTATCAAAACATCACTGTGTGTACTGTAAGTAGGCACAATTGCTACATGGTTAGCAAAACATAAAAGGAAAAACCTTGAAGTTTATCAGAGGCCATCACTTTGAAGACACCTGACGAGTTAATAATACTTACGAAGAATTGGTGTAGAGGATGAAGATTCACACTTTAAAAAAATCAACACAACCTTAAATGTAGATCATCAGGGAGGAAACACACATTAAGAATCTGAGCGAAGGTTCATTTTAACCTTCCAGATATAAATTTCAAAGTTCATTATACAGCTTTTTTTTTTAAATGTGAGATTTTTGTAGGCCACAACTACATCGGTGACCTTAGCTAACAAATGCAAACATTGCAACCTAACCGTTTGCACCCTCATATTAAACTGAAATTTTAAAAAAGCGTAGGGTTTCATCGTTGCTGTTTTAGTGAATTTCAATGTATTATTTATTAACGGATGAGTCATGAACTATTTTCTTTCTTCTGGGCTCTGCGTCCTATCATATAAAATTGTTTTCGAGAGAGGTTTGATAGAAATCAAATGTGGCTGGGTAACAAATGAATTCATTCTATTGAAGGTGAACGCATGCCTGCAGTTTAGAATAGATCATTTAAACAAAACATGACAGTGTGAAAATTAACGTTTGTTTTTTTCTCACTACTGGGACACAGAGTGGTATTCTCAGGTCTTATTTCCCAGTTACAATAACACGGATAGATATTGATGTTAACCTATTATCTCAGCAATAATGCATATTACAACAAGTGATTATTTATTAGCAGTAAAATGTTTCCCCAGGGCTTAATTTAGAACGCCTGGAATGAAATAACAAAATCTCAGTCTTGGAAGTGATCCTCTGTATAGTTATTGTTTAGGGAAATTTTTATTTCTTCACAGCAGTTTACAGTCCTTAATTGGCTAGTTATTTGAAATGGAGGCATATGGCTCAGCACCAAGGTCTGATAGGAATGAACACAGGCGGTACTGGAAGTCGGGCTTCTTGCTGCGAGTGGTAGGTTTGGTTCAGAAGTAGGAGTAATCTCTTTTATGCTCAAGGGCATCCTAGGACTTCTTGATATCCTGCTTCCTTAATCACGTTCACCCAGACCCCAGGATTCTAGAACTGTTGGGCATGGATGTGTTAATCCACCCAACTTTCCTCTTTCACGATCAAGGTGCAGTCCAACTGATGCAGATCTGGGTGGACGGAGTTGAGGTGGGGTTGAAGTGCGAAACCTGGCTGATGCAATGGATTAGAGCAGGTCGTCCTAGATTTCCAAAGTAACTGGGTGAACTAGATCTACTGTAGACTTGACGAGCAACAGAGGAGTCTGATTGTAACAGCAATGCAAGCACATAGTCCTGAAAATACAGAGGCCAGGAGGAGCTCACGTGTGCAAGAGTGGGGATGCGGGTATGGAACGTCCGCGTCCCAAGGCAAGACCTCATCAAAAAGCATAAGGTAAGAAGGATACGTTCACCACGTTCAGGACCGCAAGGTCAGAGTCGGCACTAGCACAGGGATGACCTGATGCTCAGCCCCCAAATTGATACCGAAACATCTCCTACCTTTTTCCTGATCGGAAATGGAATTGATCATAGAGCACGGGATAGAGTCACTAAGAGGTCCCAGACCTGGGACAAAAGAGCTTTAGGAGCCACGAATTTCTGGTCATTACATCCTTCTCTACTTTAGGGACTTTTTTCTATGAGGCCTTCCTTATCCTTTTCAAGTTTCTTAATTTTGGAGATTGATCAATCTCTAGAGACAGGGGAGGGTGGAAGAGGGAAATGGAAAAAGGGAGGGAGGGAGGGGGATTTGTATATAGGGGACACCTGATGGGCACAATGTAAGGATATACAGCACACACCCTGGGTGAAGGGCTCAACTACAACTTGAACTTTACCTCAGAAACCCAAACAATATAACCTAGTCATTTTTACCCTCACATTAATCTGAAATTCAAAAAAAATAGTTAATTTAAAAAAAGATCTAGAGGTAGTTTTTGCCATCGTCACCAGCCATCATCCTTATGACCACTAAAATTGATGCTCAGAGTTGGAGCAGGGACCCAGGTGTCCAGCTCCTGGCACGGCTGCTGTGGCGCCCAGGTCTCACAGATGGCTCAGGGCTCCAGGGTTTTTCCTTCTGAGCTTCCTTTGAATCTGCTGACTGAGGACTGAGTAATGGCTGGATGTGTCCCTGCCTAAACTACGATCTTCATCCTTCCAAAACACAAAAATAAATTTCCTTAATGGAACTGCTGGCTAGGGGAAAAGCATCTATAGACTTCTGACTTGTACTTCCATCCAGAGCTTTTTTTTTTCCTCTCTGATTCCAAACTCCAGGCTCTCAGTAGATTGCTTAATTATTTGGAAAGGTGCTGAGCCAGCGTATAGCCTTGGTCAGCCCAGCTCTAACCACACTGCAGTGGAGTGTTGCCTCCATCCTCCAAGCAAATCTGTGTTTTAGTAGCCTTGTCCCTATAGAACCACTCACTCAGTTGAATGCATCGCTCTTATTCAGCCTCCTTGGTCCAGGATATCAGGAGGGGGCTTAGAAGTAAAGGTACCTGCATGCTAGGAGAGCCTGGGGCTCAATTGCTAAGCAACACAAGACACACCATCATGTAGACAGGTGGGGATGAGCTAGGAGGCTCCCCCACAGGTAAACAGAAATCCAGCAAAAGAGCAGAGCTGATGTCCAGATTATAGACCCAAATAGTAGGCAGTCAGGTGTAGCACAGTATAGGGGGAAAGGATGATCTTTAGGATCTTGCAAACCCTAAATGGAATTTTAACGCTTCCATTGACTCTCCATTCATCCACTCAACATCCAGCCTTCTATGTGCTCTGGTGCAAATGCTGTCCGCAGAGTTAGGTTTTCTAGGCAGCGATCAGACTAGGATGGAATAAGGAAACTGCCATTTGTTAATTATCTACCTTGTGCGAAAAACTTTCATATAGGGTTTGATTTAATCCTCAGCACAATTCTGTGGATATTATTATCCTCAATTCTAAAGAATGGCATGGACAGCACATTCTGTGAATGTAGGATAAAGAGGAATAAAACCAGAGCAAAGATGGGCATCCATGGAACCCACATAAGGTGAAACTCTGAGTGTCTGTTGACTTACCTGTGTAACAGATGACTATACTGTCTGGGAGGCTAGTTGTAAGGAGGAAATTGCATTGAATAGCAAATATGACAGTCCCCCTGCAGGTGTAATATCTGTAAAGGTTGTTAAGTGTGTGTCTTCTGCATTCCCATCTTACAAGAGGAGGATGCTGCAGGAGATTGGCAGGGTGCAGAGTTAGGAGCATGGCCAATGTAGCACAGAGCAGGCCCTGGCTTGGAAGGCCTGGCATGGGAAATTCTGCCCACAGGTAACATGGCCTCAGAAACCTACAGCTCAGCCACCAATCCTGAGGGGGAAAGCCAAGACAGCAGGGAGTGGAAAGCAGGAGATTAAACCATGAGCACAAAACGGAAGCCAATGCACGCTATCAGAGCTTAGGAGAACAGGTGGGATGACAGGAGCAGTGCTGCATTTCAGCGGGGCCTTCCCATCAGCCCCTGGCAGAAGTCATTGTTCCCATGTTCCCACCTCCAGGGGTTATGGCTCTCAGTTCTTCCCTCCGTGACTCAGCAGCCACTCAGCTGTTCCCACCAGGCTTGTTTCATAGATACCAAGGGCCAACGCTCTGTGTCCCTATGCTGTCTTCCCCCAGCTGATGTCAGCTTGGTTCTTAGGAAGCTTCACTGGATCCCAAGGCATCCAAAGTTGAGGGTCTTTTGAACTGTCAGTTTGTCACCAGATCTGAAGAAGCTGGAGTCTGCCAATAGGATAAGTGGCCCCAGATGGGGAAGAAAGTGACAGAGTATCAGGCACTTCATTTCCTTCAGGGACTCCCCATAGTTCAGGGAGCATGGTCTGTGTCTGTCTCTGTTTCTCTCTCTCTCTGTCACACACACACACACACACAATCTTAACAAGTTAGAGACATGGTGCAATGGGACCTCAGCAATACCACTCTATAGGAGAAACTCTTCTTGGCTTCTGAATAGCACGATGGTTTCCTTCTTGTGAATGAATGAAGGTGAGCTCTGCATAGAAATTAAAAAACTGTACTTTTTCTGACTCTTTGCTCACTAATTATATCATAACTGAAGAACATGGAAGAGAGTTTGTTTTGTCTCTGCATATTTAATCATTCATGCAAAAGGGCCTGAATTGTGTTACGGATTTGTCACATTTCTCCTTGTTTGAATCCCTCTGCAGAATCCATCCTGGAAAATTCTGCCCCTTAAAATGTCTGCCAGGTTTTCACTAATGTGTTACTTACACCTGGGTTCACAAAACATCAAAAGAAAAGGTTTTTAGATACAGGAGCAGAGAGGCTATGAATGCAGAGAAGGGGATGTGTCAATGACAGAGTATTTGAGAGGGTAGATTCAGGAATAAAAATTATTGAAGAGTTTTGAAGAATTCTATACTTCACTTGGAACATCATTTACCATATCTCTGAATTCAAGTTCTTCATTTTTTTTTTTTGAGACAGAGTCTCACTATGTCACCCTTGGTGGAGTGCTGTGGCATCACAGCTCACAGTAACCTCAAACTCTTGGGCTTAAGCGATTCTCTGGCCTCCGCCTCCTGTAGCTGGGACCACAGATGCCTGCAACAATGCCTGGCTATTTTTTTTGTTGCAGTTGTCATTGTTGTTTAAGCTGGTCCGGGTTGGGTTCAAACCTGCCAGCCTCAGGGTATGTGGTCAGTGCCTTAACCACTAAGTTATAGGTGCCGAGCCAAGTTCTTCAGCTTGATCACAGCTTAGCCCAAACCCTTTCCTGGTTATCTCTGTCATTAATAATTTCTTCCTTCTCAAAACTCCTCTTACATTTCTCTCTTATCACACTCACTACATTGTACTGGGGTACAAAGGTTCCATGGGGTCTGAAGGTTAATCCATTTGGGAAGACCTCTTTAGGAAAAATAATTGATACAAAATTAGAAATAAAATTCATTTGGAATTTAAAAATTATAATGAAATCAAATTTTGAGAAGTTAACTGATACCACAAACATTAAACAATTTAGAAAAATAAAATTTTTATCATGTTTACTACCTATCACAGTTACTTAATCATATTTTCTTTAGAGAAAACTGAAAGATAATTCATTCTTCTATAAGGGTGGATCATAATTTTTGATATTTGGGATGAATAAAACGTACAATTGCACACATAGATGTACTTACTCTTTGTAGTATGCTATAGGAGTGTGCCCCCAAAGTCTATAGATTCTATTATTTTGTGTTATTACCAACCAAAAGAAAAAAAGGTCGCGCATGTAAAATCGTGTAACTGTTCATGATGCATCATTGTGAGTATTCCTGACTCTGGAGAACTCTCTTTTATTGGTTTTCCCACAAAATTGTGTTTTGACCAGGCACTAAGGAGAACCAAATTCTGTTTAGTTTTTATATGTGTGATTAGAAAAATGTTCACAGCCTAGCTTCTGCCTTCACATACTTCAAACTCATGTCTCCTCCACCTCTCACCTACTCCTTGTGCTGAGTGTGGTAGCTTCATTTGACAACAAAGTATCTGTGCGCCTATACACAGAGCTCAGTAAACTTCTCTACATGTGTCTTCAGTACAACTTTGCCTTTGCTGGACCTCAAAAATATCCTTTGCCATTCCAACACTGGGGAAATCAGAGAGGAAAGAGATAGCAGTTTAACTAATAGCAGGGGGTTTTGTTTGTTTGTTTGTGATTCATTGAGGGTACAGAGACTTAGGTTACACTGATTGCATTTGAAGTCCCTTTTATAATTGTATCCTGCCCCCAAGAGGTGTGCCATACACTGTGAGCCCCCATCCCCCCTCCCCTCTTCCCACTCCCTCATTCCCCTACATTCCCCTGATATATTAGATCATCTACTGCCTTCATATTAGTATTGAGTACATTGGATTCTTACTTTACTGAAAAGAATGTGTTCCACCTCAATCTAGGTTAATACAAAAGATACAAAGTCTCCATCTCTTTTAATGTCCTCAAGATTCACCCATGTTGTAGCTTATATCAGAACTTCCTTCCTTTTTAAGGCTCTGTAATATTTTTTTCTTCTTTCTGTACCCAGAGTCAATAATTTCACTTGTCCTATCTTCATGTTTGCTGATTTTTTTTTCCTTCTGCCTGCCCTAATCTGCCTTTGAATTCTTCTAGTGAATTTTTCATTTCAGTTATTGTACTTTTCAACTCCAGAATATCTTTTTCTTTAAATTTTCTGTTCATTCACTGATTTTTCCATTTCATTCATACTTAATTTTGTTGACTTTGCTCCATCTTTCTTCTGTTTGTTAAGCATCTTCAAATAGTTGTTTCAAATTCTTTCTAGTAGGTCTTCCATCTTTTTTTTTTTTTTTTCCTGGGACAGTTTCTATTGGCTTATTTCTTTTCTTTGAATGGGTCATACTTTCTACTTCTTTGTATGCCTGTGGTTTTGTTGTTATTGAGTTCCGATATTTGAATCTAATAATGAGATGATCTAGAAATCAGATACCCCACCTCTTCCCCAGGTTTGCTGGGGGCTTTTTTCCCTTTGTTTAATGTCTTGTACATTATTTTATTTGGTGCTTTTTTATTTTTGTAGGCTGTCTCCATCTGAGGATCAGTCTGAGATGTAAACTAAAGGTCTTCTGGGGTCTTTTCTTAGCCCATGCCTTTCCCTAGGCATGTATGGTAACTTTCTAATTTTTCTCACATACATAGTTGCTTTGGAATGCTCTAATGTCTGGCTCCCTAAAAGCAACAAAGAGAGAAATAAATGTGAGGGAAGGATGAGGGAGGCAATAGGCCTCTGAATACTCTGGAAGTTGCTTGGCTGCAGGAGGAGGGTCTTGCAACAATGGGAGAGGGATGCAACCAAAGTGATTCCCCACATCTGTGTTTATACCTGCATCATCAGAAGTAACAATCAGTGATAGGAACACTCAGTATTTGGATGACAGTGTCGTTCTTGCTCACTCTGGTCCCTTAAATCTGTGAGCTGCTCCAGAAACACATGCAGAGCTGCTGGCCATGGAGCTGGAGGCTGTGTAGCTACCGCCATGCTATAAACTAAAATTGACCAAAATTAACCACAATTTACTGTCCATGCCTTCCTCTGGAACTTGAAAGCCTTCAAGAGACTCCAGTGCTCCAACAGTTACAATAGATAGATTCTGCCAATACAATTGTTGTCTAGATGGGGAAACAAATTCTTGGTGCTTTCTATTCCACCATCATCCCAGATTTCACTCTGTATCCTTGGTTTTTAACTGTACTTCCTTATTCAGCAAAACCTTAAGTTTGAGCCCGTTAGGCTCGGCACCTATAGCTCAACCGGCTAAGGCGCCAGCCACGTACACCTAAGGTGGCGGGTTCGAATCCCCAGCCCGGACCCGCCAAAACAACAATGACGGCTGCAACCAAAAAATAGCCGGGCGTTGTGGCGGGCGCCTGTGGTCCCAGCTACTTGGGAGGCGGAGGCAGGAGACTCGCTTGAGCCCAGGAGTTGGAGGTTGCTGTGAGCTGGGATGCCACAGCACTCTACCCAGGGGGACAGCTTGCTGCTCTGTTTCCTAAAAAAAAAAAAAAAAAGTTTGAGCCCGTTCAGCCATTCTTTTTCTCCTTATTTGCAATTAGGCAGTAGAATACCATTGGAGAAAATAAGTTTACTCAATAGACTACTTGCCACCATAAATTGCTGGCCACCAAGCACAGTTGGAACCTGCACATCTCCAACTGGTCTTTCTTTAAAAAAGTTATATTCATTTCTTTATCATTTCTTTTATTCCTTTTCCCCTTTTCAAAAAATGGAAAGTATTTTATTTTATTTTTTATTAAATCACAGTGTATGTTACTGCCTTATGGGGTACAATGTGCTGATTTTATATACAATTTGGAACGCTTAACATCAAACTGGTTAACATAGCCTTTGCCTCATTTACTTGTTGTGTTAAAGACATTTACACTCTACTCTTAATAAATTTGACATGTACTCGTGCAATATGCACAATAAGTGAACAGAAAATATTTTAAACACCCACTAGAATAAGTGTTCTATGAGGCTAGAAATTTTTGTATTATTTTGTTTAGTACTCAATTTTTATTTCTTAAAACAATATTTAGCACACACTAGATACTCTGAATGAATGGGCATATAAAAGTACAAAATTAATTTAGAAAACATTGTTATACCCCCATGTTTTATCAAATTTTGAGATATTACCATATTTGCACCAGATTTTTCTTTTAAAAAATTAAATATTACAAATATTAAAGTTGAAACCGCCTATGTATGCTTCCTGGACCCTATTCATCTCTCTCCATCCCCAATGATAGTTGCTTTCAATAATTTATCTTTATCAAGTAAGTTTTTATATTTACTATAGTTTTAGGATCTCCTTAATATATGTAGTATTGTTTTCAAGAATCACAAACTTCATATAAATGGAATCATATCTATATATTATTCCTTAAATTTTTTCAACAGTTTTATGAGATTAATCCATGTTGATACATGTGCCTCCAACTCATTCTTTTTTAAGCTGTATAGTGATTGTTTTTTGCTTGCTTATATCACAATTTGTTTACCTATTCTCCTATTGATGTACATACAAGCAGTTTCCAGATTTTTATCATTAATAGCACTGCTAGAATAAATAGTTCTGTAAAGGTGTCCTTGCACAAAAATCTGCAAAATTTCCTCTAGGATTATCTGTGTCTAGGATTGGAAAGCTAGTGTAAAAGGTATCAGGGTTTCATCTCTAATAGGTAATGTCAAATTATTATCCACATACTTAGTTCAAACATTCCCAATAGAAATACTGTAGAATTCTTGCTTCATATCCAAGCCACCATTTGGTATCATCAGCCTTCAGATTATTTTCTAACTTAGTGATGTACAGTAGAAACTTATTTTTGTTTTGCATTTCTACAATTATTAGAACAGTTGACTAAGTTTTTATATTTTATTGATCATTAAATCATCTTCTTTTGCAATCTACAATCTAATATAACTTTGTCTATTTTTTATTATTTCATTTTCTTTAATTTGCAGGCAATCATTATATATACTGACACCTAAGCCTTTGTCAGCTATGTGCATTGTAAATATATTCTTTCAGACTGTGTTTTATCTTAACATTATTCATATCATCTTTTTTTTACCTGTATAAAGGAGTTTTACATTTTAATGGTGCAAAATGTATCAATTCTGTCCTTAATTGCTTTTGTATATTGCTTAAGAACTCTCTAGCTGCCTCAGATCTTAAATAGCATTCTCCTATGCTATTTTCTAAATTGTTAAAATGCCACTCTACACCTTTATTTTTTAATCCAGTTTGGGGAATGAAGTGGAGAATTAAATTTTATCTTTTTCCATATGGATAACTAATTATTCCACCACCATTTTATTACCCCACTCATCTATAATGCAACTCCTGACAGACATTAAATTTCTCTGTATGCATGGGATTAAGTTCTGTATTCCCTGTTCCACTTGTCATTTTGTCTGTCTTTGTGCCAAAATCACATTGTATTAAGTACTAAAATTTTACAAAAATTATTAATTTCACTTCTAAACTGCTGGTGTGAATGTAAACTAATACATTCCCTTTGGAAAGATGTCTGGAGAACACTTAGAGAACTAAAAATAGACCTGCCATTTGATCCTGCAATTCCTTTATTAGGTATATACCCAGAAGACCAAAAATCACATTACAACAAAGATATTTGTATCAGAATGTTTATTGCAGCCCAATTCATAATTGCCAGGTCATGGAAGAAACCCAAGTGCCCATCGATCCACAAATGGATCAACAAACTGTGGTATATGTACACCATGGAATACTATGCAGCCATAAAGAAAGATGGAGACTACATCCTTCATGTTCACATGGATGGAGCTGGAAAGTGTTCTTCTTAGCAAAGTGTCACAGAAATGGAAGAAAAAGTATCCAATGTACACAGCTCTATTATGAAATTAATTTATACCTTTCATATGAAATCTATAACCTAATAACAGCCTAAGTATATGGGGAGGAGGGAGGGAGAAGGGAGGGGGGAATGGGCAGAGGGAGGGTGATTGGAGGGATCACTTCTATGGTTTATCTTACAAGGGTATAAGTGAATCTTTCTAAGAGTAGAATATGATTGTCTTAACACAATAACTAAGAAAATGACATGTAGGCTATGTTAACCAGTTTGATGAAAATACTTCAAATTGTATATGAAAACACCACACTGTACCCCAGAATTGCATTAATGTACATAGTTATTATTTAATAAAAATAAAAAAATTATTAATTTCTTCTTCACCTGCTCTTTTCCAAAGATTTCTTAAGCTATTTTTATCCTTTTGTTTACTATGTGAATATTAAAACACTTAATCAAGTTCTATAGAAAATTCTGACGGAATTTTATGTGGAATTGCATTGAACTTATAAATTGTTTTGAAGAGAACTGCCATCTTTATTACAATGGACTTTTTCTTTCAAAAAAAATGTTTTTTATTCAAGGCTTCTCCATTTATTTGGGGCTTCCTTTACTTCAATAATGCTTTGTTTTCTCAACAATTATCTTGTAGATCTTATTTGGATCTCTTCTTAGGCGAATTATAGTTTTGTGGTCATTTTTAAAAGTATGGCTTTTCATATTGCTTTTCTGAGTGTTAGGAGTGTTATCGATTATGCTGGGCTTTATAATCAGCCCAGAACCACCATTTGGTATCATCAGCCTTCAAATTATTGAAGGATCAATTTTCAATTTGGGACCAATTTTCAATTTGGTTTTAGAACTTTACATTAATTATCAGAAATAATACTATTTATTAGGCTTTAAGTGTATATAAATATGCTTCATATATCCAATTCTTATACTTTTTATTATTGAATTGTCTAGAACTCTGGAACATTATTGAATGAAGTGGTAACATAAAATATCTTTCTCTCCTCTCTGACTGTAATCCCAATGCTTCTAAAGTCTCATCAATTACTATAGATTGCACATATTAAAGAAATTTCTCTTCTGTTCCTAGTTTATTAAAATGTTTCAGAAATAATGATAAA
Organism: Otolemur garnettii; assembly: GCF_000181295.1. Taxonomy (NCBI): domain Eukaryota; kingdom Metazoa; phylum Chordata; class Mammalia; order Primates; family Galagidae; genus Otolemur; species Otolemur garnettii. Next base: position 5,144,460 of record NW_003852414.1, on the reverse strand, counting down.
TGTTGATTTTCTATTTTGCCAAATATTTTTTTTTTGGAGCTACTGAGATAATCATAATGCTTTTTAAAATCTCTTGATATGGTATATAATATCAAAAGATTTTGGAATCTCTTCTGAAACAATCCTTCCACTCCTGACATGAATTTACTTGAATGTAAAGAGTGCTGAATTTGATTTCTTACAATTTTATTTTAAATGTTTTACTCTGTGCTTATAAATGAAGAGTCTATAGTGTTTTTTTTTTCTTTCTGTATTTTTTTTTTTTTTGGTAGGTTTGAAAATGAGCTAGGTGTCATTTTCTCTTTTCCACTTCCTTGAAATAATATGTATAAATTAGATCTTTCTCCTTCAAAGATAAAACACCCAGTTGTAAAATCATCTATATCTGTTAATTTTTTTGGTGGCAAAGAGTTTTGATTACTGATTTAGTTTCTTTAATGACTAGTGGACTATTCATAGTGTCAAAATTTTCATTACATTAATTTCTGTGACATATTTGTAAAGAAATTATTTTACTTAAAATTTTTAAAAATTTATTTGTAGTAGTCTTTTGTGGTTAAAAAAAAATCTCTATCTGGGAATGAAATAGTGGAGGGGAAAGAAAATGAAGAGATAGAGGTCAACAGATACAAAATATGAGACACATAGCATTAACAAGTCTAGAGATTTAATGTATGTGTTTTTTCCCTTAATTTTTATTAAATCATAACTGAATACATTTGTGGTACAATATGATGATTTGATATACAATGTGGAAATGCTTAAACCAAACTAATTAACATAATAATCACCCCGCTTATTTATTTTTGTGGTAAGACATTTAAAATATACTCTTACTTGTTGAAATGTACCTTTGCATTGTGTACAATAGGTGAGATCCCACCAAAAACCCTTCCTCAAGAGCCCTCCTCCCTCCCTTCCCCTCTCCCTCCTCTCCCCTCTTTCTTTCTGGACTATCCTTGTGTTTTATCATTTGTATGAATGTGTAAGTGTTTATATATTGGTTTCATAATAGTATTGAGTACATTGGATACTCCCCCCCCCACTATTGAGAAACTTTGCTAAGAAGAATATGTTCCATCCAGGTTCCATCCCCAGCTCCATCCAGGTAAACATAAAACATGTAAAGTCACCCTCTTTATTATGACTGCATAGTATTCCATGGTATACATATACCACAATTTATTTATCCATTCATAGGTTGATGGACATTTTAGGCTGCTTCCACGACTTGGCTATTGTGAATTGGGAGGCGATAAACATTCTGGTTCAAATGTCTTTGTTGTAAAATGATTTTTTTTTCATCTGGGTAGATACCTAGTAATGGTATTGCAGGATCAAATGGTAGGTCAACTTTTAATACCTTGAGAATTCTCCATACTTCTTTCATAAAAGGCTGTATTAGTTTGCAATCCTGCCAGCAGTGTAGAAGTGTCCCCTTCTCCCCACATCCATGCCAACATCTGCAGTTTGGGGATTTTTGTGATGTGGGCTAATCTTACTGGAGTTAGGTGAGATCTCAAAGTGAGAAATTTGAATTTCTCTTATGATTAAAGATGATGAGCATTTTTTCATGGTTTTGTTGGCCATTTGGCTGTCATCTTCAGAGAAGTTTCTGTTCAGGTCTCTTGCCCATCTTACAATTTTGGAAAAATCTTAGCTCTTCTTTTTTAAAAATATTGATCCCTATCTCTTTTGTTTTTCCTCCCTGTTAGGCATATTTTGGAGGACTTGTGTCCTGTCTAACAAAATCCCTGCTATTGCCCACAAGGTTATGCCAATAATGTTTCTCCATCATTCCAAAGGAAAAACCATGATAAAATTTAAATAGTGAAGTTTCTCTTACTGCCAAATGTTAATTCAGAAAGGCACTGAGTCCCATTACAGTTGACTCTTGAGCAATATGGGTTTCGACTACAGTGGTCCACTTGTCCCTGGATTTTCTTCTGCCTCTGCCACCCCTGAGGCAGCAAGGCCAACCAACCCTTCCTCTTCCTCCTCCTCGAAGATGGAAGGATGAAAATATGATGATTCACTTCCACTTCTTGAATAGTAAGTATGTTTTATCTTCCTTATGATTTTCTTAAGAATACTTTCTTTTCTCTAGATCTTATTATAAAAATACAATAAACTAGTTCTAAGAATTCTCTAATTGCTAAATTCTTAAATCATTAATAACTTGCTGATATATACTTATAATAGCATGCATCTATTCTATTTGTGTTTGTCATGTATATATGCATGTATACATGCATGTGTGTGTACAGATATGAAAATATGCATCAATCCTACATAAACATCCCCCAGGCTAGCAGCCCTTACTTGCTTAATTCTTTTTCATAACCACCATCATCTCATAAAGAATTTCATAATTATCACCATTTGATATGTTGTTCATTTGCCTATTTTCTTCCTCGAAAGCAGTGGTTCTCAACCTGTATTAAACGGTATTAAAGGGTCATGGCATTAGGAAGGTTGAGAACCACTGCTTTAAAGTATAAACTCCAGGAGGACAGGCACTTAGTCTTTTTTTGGTCATTACTGTACTGCCTGGAACATTTCCTAGCATGTAGTAATAGTTCCTTAAATATTTGTTACGGGAATGGTAAGCTCATTTATTTGTATATTTTCTAGACCTTAATTGAAGTTAAAAGATAAGAGAGATATTTCTGTGAAAATACATAAAACAGAAGAGTTATAGGTTTGTTGCCGGACTAGATGTATCACAGAGACTGAGGAGCAGATGTGTCTCCATAGTGCCACTTCTACGTGGCATTTATTGTACAGTTTTGAAATTACCATGTTTAATGGCTATCTTCCCAACCAGGCAGTGTGATCCTCTGGGGACTGGGTTATATTCTAGCACCTAGCACAGGGACTGACACATGGAGGGCTCTCAGTAAATCGTTAATGAATGACCAATGAGTTAGTTGAGTGATGAATGAATGAACATGGACAGGTCCAAGAAGGCAGGTGGACTGCAGGTAGCCTAAAGAGGCACCATTATCCTGTGGGTTAAGCCATGAACTCACCAATGAATGATATATGTTTAGTTAAGAAGTCAAGGGAGTTTGGGGGGAAGACAGGGAGGCCTGGGTATCACAGCAGAGTGAGGTTGAGCAAGGCTAAGTCCAAGGTTAAATCCTTGGACAGGGTAAAGCCAACAAGTAGCCAGTCTGTCTTTGGAATGTCCAGCCCCGCTTTTCTGGTGCTTTCTTTAACCCCTGCTGCAGCAGCCCCTTATTTACCCTGACTCCAAATACCAAATTCCTCTCCCCTCTTTCTCTTTCTACAATACTCCAGACATCTTATCTGTGAAATTTTCTTCTTCTTATTATTTTTTTTGTATCTATGAAATTCAAGGCACTAATGATGCAAAAGGAGCCATGGGTATCTGAACTGCAGGATGCTCTCAAGAGATGGTGGCATTCTGGCCCACAAGAAGCTACCCACCCTGCTTCTAGTCAGGTGGGTATGGGTTTCCTCGATCACAAAGAGAAGAATCAGGGAACCTCCCAGGAAGACACAAAACTAGCCTGAGAGAGGCACTGAGGTGTTGAAGAGGGAAGTGGCTGCTATAATTTCAGTGGGTTGGATCAGGACTTTAATGATGCCCAAATCATAGGGATACATTTTCCACTGATTGGAATCTATTATTACTCTTTTGAGACAGCTGGTCTCTGGGCTTTGTTCCCTATCATTGAAGGGTTACCTTGAGATTATATCTTTTGAATCCTACATCTTCTGAAATCTATACTGATACTAATAAAAGGAGTCATTTCTCCTATAAGAACCCCTCTGGGACAAAAGTATGTTTGGGTACTGCCTAATGTACTCATAATAAATATATACAGCCATAAAACAGAGCACAAGTCCTGGTAGCCTGTTATTTGCAGTAATTGTAGATTGTGAGTGGACATTTTAAAGACAAGCTTACAAGTTAGTTGTACTTTCTGGTAGTAATTACCTCCCACAAACATGACTCACCTCGGCAGTTTAAATGCAAGAGTTGGGTGTCCCAAAATCAACAGTTTTATAAATAAATCTCTGAATCATGAGCCGAACACATAAATGTTTAAATATTTCTCCTTGATCTCACAGAAAGATTTAGGTTTATGATTTTATGCATTAAAACCCCTTAGGGAAAAACAAAAACAAAAAAAATAAGAATTTTTTTCCATGATGGAAGTTTCTGTAATACCGCAGTAAGCCAAGCCTTTCTTTATCTTGGAGGTCGCCATCCTCTCTGGAGGACTGAAACTCCAGCAACAGAGCGTTAAGGGTATGTTTTCTTCAACTCAGGAGGGGAGGAGGCTATTTGTTCTAATGCAGACCATTTGCTTTCTTTTTTTTTTTTAAGTAGTACTCACAGGGCAGACTTTTATGGTAATGTAACAACATTAATGCTGTTGGGTGGGACTGTCCAAGAAGTCTCATGGGTAATAGAACATATAATGGGAGAAATGTGGCTGTGTCAGCTAGGAACGCTGAAGTAGAACAATCCATGCCAGCAGGAGACATTCAGTTTTCACAATCCATGCCAGCAGGAGACATTCAGTTTTCTGGAATGCTCCCTCAAAGACATTGTGTATCTCAACGAGCTTTGGCCTTCCAATCAGTGGAACTTATTTTTCAAATCTGAAAAAAAAAAAGTAAAAAAAAAAAAAAGCAGGACACTCTGAAATTACTAACAGAAACTTTGGTGCTGACATCATGCACCCAGCTAGACTCTTTTTTTCTTTTTTCCTTTTTGTAAAGTCCTAAAATTTTATTTGTATCTGGGGGGAAAAAAGGAAACTATATGAGAAGTCTGTTCTATCTTCATTATATTTATGTATTTCAAAGTTCAATATTAAACACCCACATGGATCGAGGAGTAAAATCTAGAGTCATACCTCTATCATTTGCATTTAAAATACAAAATCTCAAATGACATGAAGGCTGTGTTGACCAGTTGATGGAAGTATTCCAGATTGCATGTGAAAACCCCACACTGTACCCCAGAAGTGCATTAATGTACATAGTTACCGTTCAATAAAAAAAAAAAAAATAAATAAATAAATAAATAAAATACAAAATCTCGTGTCGATCAAACCATGGTTTTTATTCTGTTTAAAACAGTCAAGGTATCAGTGCATCCTGCAGAATGTTTAGACTCAAAAGGAAATTGCTAAGAAGTCTTCAGTATTTTTCTAAATTCGATGTTTGTTTTGTTCCCAGTTATTTTCATATCTTCAGCTGCTGCTGTTGCATTCCCATCTCTTGGAAGGATCCAGAGAAATACAGGGTTCCTCTGTGGCCAAGGGAAAAATGCCTGCCAAGAATGCTGAACTTCTGGTGAAGGTCACTAAATACTACAAAATAGACTAAGTACAGTAAATAATAACGTTGGTGTGCACAAATGAAAAGCCAATTACAATGGCATTTTGTGGAGAAATCTGATATCATATAATAACACTAGTATATCTAGGCATGGAGGAACACAGTAAAATACCTCCAGAGGACATGCAGCAATTCTGTGGTCAGGCCAGCACCAACCCAAAGCTCAGAATAACCATCATGATAAATAACCGGTATCTTTGGCGGGATATATCTGGCTGCATGTATTAGACTCCTCAGTGTCACAGGCAAGGAACTTTCCACCTGGCTCTCATTAAAAGTCCTTTGAACAGGAGGGAAAAGCCAGGCCCATAGATGCCATTTCCTTGAGTACAAAATGGTCACCCATTACTGACTTCCAGACTCATAGCATGTCAAAACATGGGGCAAATTCCCTCCATCTATCTCATGGGGGATGCTTACAGGGCTCAGGATATATAAAAATATCTGTTTTTAGATGTTTAGGAAAATATATTCCTAAAATATTTTTGGAAATGTTTGAGTTTCTGAGGGAGGGGGCAGGGATTGGGAGGGAGGGGGTATAGTTTTGGAGAAGATCTATCGCAGGTCTATTTTCTCACCACTTTTCCAACAGGAATAACTTATCAGGAGGAGCTCTAAGGGACCTTCCTAAGCATCTGGGGAGAATATAAGTTGCCTTGAGGCAGATCAGAAGTGACTTGGGCGAGCCTGGGGGATGCTAACTGATCCTGCAATCTCTTTGCCAGGGAATGAATGAAATCTCTTTCCAAAGATGGCAGAAAACCCCTTGACTTTAAAAACAGTAGTTTGAGACCAGCCTGAGCAAGAGTGAGACTCGGATCTACCAAAAAATAGAAAAAAACTAGCCAGGTGATATGGTGGATGCCTGTAGTCCCAGCTACTTAGGAGGCTGAAGCAAGAGAATCCCTTGAGCCCAGGAGTTTGAGGTTGCTGACAGCTATGACACTATGGCACTCTACCCAGTGGGACAGAGTGAGACTCTGTTTTAAAACAATAACAACAACAACAGTATGAAACTGTCTGCATTTAGGTTAGGTCACCTTATAAAAATGGAGGTTAGATCAGGAGACAGCATTTCTTCATAAAGTTAGGATTTCACACCCTCTCCCCCTTGTAATATATAGATTTTTGTTAATTTGATCCTAATGGAAGTAAATCAAAGAGAAGATAAGGAACATGCTTTTAGGAGTAAATGGGATAACTCCCTGTACAAACATTATTACTATGTTCTGGAATGGGGAACGTGGAAAATATAAAGATGTAAACTTACTCCAAATTCACATTCTCTCAGGGTCCCTTCAGTTGATCTCATCTCAGCCTCACCTGGCTGGTTCCGGTTCCTGCTCCAACTCTGCCTATTACCCTGTGCTGACTCTCCCCAGGCTCTGTCCTGGGCCATGCCTGATACCCACGCATGACACATCATAGGAATTTGTTAGGCTCTGAGTCCTGTTCAACCCTGAAGTGTGTGGAGTAGATGCCCAGTGGGGTGATACTTAAACCAAAGAGATATGAGGGCCTCTGGGGACCGCCGAGCTAGATCACACCCCTTGTATTGGCTCTCTTTCCTTCCTGGCTTCATTCTCCTTGCCCTTTATAGGATCCTCTGGGGTTGCACTACCTAATAACTTTGAGTCCTTTGTCTTGGCCTCTACTTTCTGAAGAAACCAGGCTAAGACACACTTTCACAGGAGGAAAAAACATTACAGCATAGTTTGCCCAGAAGAATAAGCCGTCCCAAATAGTGTTCAACATTTTTTTGAAAGAATGTTGTGTCGATGTAAGTTGATTGATTGTAACAGATGTGTACCTCTGGCGGGAGATGTTGATCCTTAGTGGGTCTTTGTGCATGTATGGGACAGGGGATATATGGAAAATCTCTGTACCTATCACTCAATTTTTCTATGAATCTAAAAGTGGTCTAAAAAGATAAAGCAACAACAACAAAAAGACTAATAAATGGCTAGCCCAATCAAATATTAAAATAAAACTGCAGTGATTAAATCCTCTGCTCTTCATACAAGAACTAGGCAGGAAATTTGATGTGCCTACTATGTGCCCAGGCCCTATATTATGCACTCTACTTGAATAATCTCATTTAGTTTATTAGGTATCATTTATGTCATCATGTTACAAAAGAAAACAAATCAAATCAACCAACTTGAGGGCTAGAAACTTTCCCAAATTCCTGAAACTAATGTATCGCAGAGATAGAGGACTTGAACTTTTTAATAATAGAAAAATGTGACCTCAATGCAATATAGTCACTAACCATTTCCCTCTTATCCTGGGCACACAGAAGGCTACGTTTCAAGGTGTCTCTCCAGTTGTGGTCATGCAACTCGCTCTGGCCACTGGAATGTGGGCAGTAGTGTGTGTGTCCCTCCTAGGCCTGGCCCCTAAATCTCACCAGAGACCCTCTGTTCTCCCCTCCCCTTCACTGTCTGGCTGGCTACAGTAAATCTACCAGATGATTCTAAGATCCCAGAGGACTCCCAGGCCCCAGAAAGCAGTTGAGCCACTAGACTAAAGCAGCTTAATCCCTAATTGCTGCTGAAAGAGATCAACCCAAGCAACCACCCAGAAGGACTATGACATAAATGAAAAAAATAAGTCTTCATTATGTTTATTTCTCAGTTAAGCTACTGAGCTTTGTGATTGTTTACATAACAGTCATTGTAAATGATCTTCATTAAAACATGTTCTTGCCAATTTAAAAAAATTAAAAAGTACTCTAAAGTAAAGCAATGTGAGATTTTTGGCTCAAGAATTCCAATTTTAACCAGTGATTTTTCTTTTTTTTTTTTTAGCTCCCTTAACATTCGATGAACCCCATTCAAGGAAATAACAACCGCAGCAACAATAATAATAATAATTAACTCACTGCAGGTATAGAACTTCATGAATTTTGATAATCATATACTGTTTTGTAACCACAATCAAGACCTAGAACATTTCCATCACCCCCAAAACAATTCCCTCTGCATTTTTGCCCCTGATTGTCTTCCCAGGACCCAGGACCAAAGAGATATGAGGGCCTCTGGGGACCGCCGAGCTAGATCACACCCCTTGTATTAGCTCTCTTTCCTTCCTGGCTTCACTCTCCTTGCCCTTTACAGGATGCTCTGGGGATATCTGGAAAATCTCTGTACCTATCACTCAATTTTTCTGTGATTCTAAAACTGGTCTAAAAAGATAAAGCAATGACAACCAAAAAAGACTAATAAATGGCTAGCCCAATCAAATGTTAAAATAAAACTGCAGTGATTAAATCCTCTGCTCTTCATGCAAGAACTAGGCAGGAAATTCGATGTGCCTACCCCTGCTCTGCTAGACTATGGTTTTGCCTTGCCAGGGTGTCACACACAGGGAATCACACAGGACATAACCTTTTGTGATTGACATCTTTGGCTTGACTTAATGTTTTTGAAATTCATTCATGTTACCCTGTGCATTAATATCTCGATCTCTTTCATTGCTGAGTTCTACCTCTTTTCATTAATGGAATCCCCTATGTTCTGGCTAGGTACTTGGCTACCTGATCAAGGATTACATCCCCTATGTGGCTATGGGACTAAATGCCTTACAATGAAATACAGGCAGAAATGAAAGATGTGATTTCTGGGTCACTTCCATAATTTAAATTCCCCAAGTTGCTTGTCCTGAATTTCTCCTTCCTGCTGGCTAGTAAATGTGCTGATGTGGAAGTCGTATGTCCAGGGTGGCAGGACACTACCCTGGACATACTACCCTAGGAATTGATACAGGGGAAAGAGATACTTTTCTACTTTAAGCCACTGCATTTTGGACCTTTTTGTCACAGCAGCAAAGTAATTAACCTGATTTATTACATCTCCGCAACCCCACCATGACTTAGCTCAGTGGTTTACATTGAACGAGCTTTTTGGTGGCTGTTTATTGGGATGAATGTTGAATAAATTAATGAATAGATTCCACAGATGTGTGATGTTAGCCTTGAGAGAAGTATTTTAAAAGTTAAAATCCCACTGAACCTTCATTTTTTAAAATGGGATTGAAGAAAATATGTTCTTCTGGGTCTGGTGTTGACATGGCGTGATATAGCCAAAATTAAAGTTGGTAATGTTAAACATGCAGAAAACTAAATGACTCATAAAGATGACCCATAAATAGTGGGGTTTTAAGTATTTAAGTTTTTATAAGTATTATAGAATTATCGAATTCTAAAATCACGGATGAATTATGTATTGACCATTTAAACTAATTTGACATCCAAATTTATACTTTTTTCCATTCTGAAAAAAATGCTATCAGCTTTCAAATCAGTTAAAACATAACTACAGCAATTAACTGGAAAAATAGGCTTCATAAAAGGTAAACGATAGGAACAAATTAAAGAGTACAGCTTGATCCCCCACTGAAACCAACCTGATTCCTTGCTAAAGAAATCTGGTCAAAACAATTTGTAAATCCATCCTGTATCCTTTGGAAAAAATTAACTTTGTGAAAAATTACAATTACCTTTAAAATGTTATTTAACTCATCATCTAGGCCCTGCAATTAACTTAAAGACCTAGGTCAATTTTTTTTAAACAGCAGAAAAATCATCAACAGAACTGCAAGTTGTTTCAAACGTACGATTTTAAAAAGATTGTGCTGCTGCTTGCGGCTAACCTATTTCTAATTTAATGTTACTCCTTCTGCTATTAAAATCTTTCTTTTTTGAAAAACCAAGGAAATAAAGCAGAGCAGTGATTTTCAACCCGTGTGCCATGCACACTTGGTGTGCTGGGAGAGGATCTTAGTTGTGCTGAGCTGAACATTTTTAAAGACCATTAATTAAATTATTTTTGAAAGAAGTTCAAAGCACAGTAAGTATATTCATTTTTTTCCCACTCTTTTTTTTTTGATTAACACAAATGTGTGGCATGAGATCAAAAAGGTTGAAAAACACTGATATAGAATCTAGATGTCAATATACGAACTTCAGCTGGTTGTGGTGGCTCCTGCCTGTAATCCTAACATACCGGGAGGCTGAGGCTGGTGGATCTCCTGAACTCAGGAGTTTGAGACCAGCCTGAGCAAAGCAAGACCCGGTGTCTACTAAAAATAGAAAAACTAGCCAGATGTTGTAGCAGGCGCCTGTAGTCCCAGCTACTCAGGAGGCTGAGATGAGGATACCTTGAGGCCAAGAGTTTGAGGTTGCTGTGAGCTATGATGTCATAGCACTCTATCCAAGGTGACAGAGTGAGACTGTCTCAAAAAAAAAAAAAAAGAAATTTATATAAACTTTTAATTTTAGGACTTACACTATGCTACAGCATCATCATTTTGTTTATGCCAGAGGAGGTAAGCAATTGCCAGCCCATCTACTAGGAACTCCCACAAAGAACTCCCAGCAGGTCCCATTCCACTCAGCAATAAGGCTGCAGCTATTTGTGAGGTCAAACTAATCATTAACAACTATAATTGTCTATTCTCATCACCAATTTACCAACATTTTAATTCTAAGAAACAATGTGTTTTGAATCTCAGCAAATCGACCAGGTGCAGATTACGGCTGGGATTACGACTACAATCCTAGCACTTGGGAGGCCGAGGGAGGTGGATTGCCTGAGCTCACAGGTTCAAGACCAGCCTGAGCAAGAGCAAGACCCAGTCTCTAAATATAGCCAGGCATTGTGACAGGCACTTGTAGTCCCAGCTACTTGGGAGGCTGAGGCAAGAGGATCACTTGAACCCAAGAGTTTGAGGTTGCTATGAGCTAAAACGCCATCACACCCTACCAAGGGTGACCAAGTGAGACTCTGTCTCAAAAAATAAACAAATGAATGACTCTCTGAAAATCATTTCTTTCCCCAATGGATGTCATTAAACATAATAATTGATTAGTGTCCTTTAAGTTTAATAAATTATGACTGGGATGCCTGCATTGCACTTATGATGATATCTCAAACTACTTACCACTTAGCATAATGAAAAATTCACTTAGGACATTTACATATCTAGCACATAGATTTAAAGCACATGCCAATCACTAACATACTATATGAAATTATTAAAATGGCATTTCATTGTACCTAAAATAGCTGTGCTAGTATGAATATTAAGTACATTGGGTTCAATACATTTCTCAAATAATTGCTCCTAAAAAACCCTCAACATACAGCTATTTGCAGAAGAATTTCAACATATAACGATTATTTGCCCTACCATAAAAAAATGGAAAAGCCGTCTGACATTTAGAATTGAAAATGGAAAGTTCTTTTGATCCCCTCTTGCCTACCTTTGGGATTGCATTTTTCTTAATATTTTATTTTCCTTCGAGGGACTCAGCCAGTTTTCCTGACTTTGGGTCATAGAGACTTGGAAAACTGTTGTGTAACCTAATAAATCAAAGTCAAAAAAAAAAAAAAGATTTGCCTCAGGATCTTCTTCTTTCTGCCTTTGATTCAATTTGCCCCTTGGATGGGGATGAGGACGAGGAGTCACAGTTGGAAGGAATGAGAATAATGAAGATATGCCGGGAAGGGAGATCTCAGGTCAAGGTGAAAACATCCATCTTCTGGGTCTTCCAAGGCAGTGCTGCTCTTGAGCTGGCTAAGAGGGACAGATCATCCTGGGGTGGGGGGGTGGGGGGAATCCACACCACCTGGACCTGACAAAAGGGATTAAGAGCAATGATGGGTGGCTGTTGGGCCTTGGATTGTCGTCTGTGTATCTTTGTAGAACCAGATGCTTTCTTAGATCGACCAGATTAATTCCAGGCCCAAGGAGCAAAAGAATCACAGAACAGAGTCACAGGATGTGGGAAGTGAAAGGAACGTGGATGTTACTGCCTGATGTTTGTGAGCCCAAGTATTTCCCATAACTTGCTTGGGTCTCTCAGACAGCAAGTGGCTGAGCTGTGATTCCCAGTCTTACAACCCCTCAGTCCACATTCCTGTGTGTGATATGATGTGAATGGTGTGGTCCCCACACTGAAAGCAGCACGGCCAGTGGGCAGGTGAGAAGGACATATAATTGCAACATCCTTTGCTTCCTGGCTCAGGCCTGCTGAAAAAGGTTATTCTGGGCTTTTAAGCATTCACTTCCCCTTCTCCCAATCTCCTCCTTCTTTTTTCCTTTCCTGTCCCTCACCTAGGGCAGCAAGGAGGTGGGGAAGAGAAATCGTCTGGTCCACAAAATGATAATGTGCAGAGATTACAGCCACTGAACGGCTTTAGATTTATTCACGTAGCAGTGTTATAATCAATGCTATAATGAAATACGGAGGGTGCGAAAAATGTATACGCATTTTAAGAAAGGAAAAAAACTACTCAGTGTGTAATTCTAAGGTCACATTTGACTTATGTGATTGTAAGAGGTGCTCAGTGTAACTTGTATTCATCTTTTGCTCTAGGTATATATTGAGTATCAGAATTTTAATACAGTTTTTTCCTCTCTTAAAATGTGTATACACTTTTGGGGGGGCTGTCCTCTGTATGTAAATTAAGCTGAGGACATTTTGTTCAAAATTTCTTTTCTTTTCTTTTTTGTTTTTTTGAGATAGAGTCTCAGTTTGTCGCCCTTGGTAGAGTGCTGTGGCATCATAGCTCACAGCAACCTCAAACTCTTGGGCTCAAGCAATTGTCTTGCCTCAGCCTCCCAAGTAGGTGGGACCACAGGGGCCTGTCACAATGCCTGGCTATTTTTAGAGGTGGGGTTTCACTCTGGCTCATGCTGGTCTCAAACCTGTGAGCTCAGGCAAAATTTCCTTTGGGTTAGAAGAGTGAAATCTCCTACCACTGCTACAATAGGTCCTGGCACTCCAGGAGTCCTTTCCTTTCTTCTTTCCTTTTTTTTTTTAATCCATAATTCTCCCTAAAGTTGTGCTGTCTTATTGAGGCCTATGTGAGGCTCACTACCAACACGTCTGCCTGCATTTGATCACTTTGCAAATCATTTGAAATGTATGCCCTATTCATATTACTAAAAGTCCATGGTAACTAGTCATATTAAAATGAGACTGTCTGACACCAGTATTCCAATGACCACTCTCCTGTCATCTACAGTACCCTTCCCCCCAGGTGGAAATTTTAGAAACCGTGTTGGTTTGTTGAATGCTTCCTCTAGGCAGGAATTCTTTGAAATATTTCTCGTATAAAACTCATTTATACCTTACAACAACTTTATGGGGTAAGGTCCTGACAGTATCCCACTTTACATTAGAGGAGACTGAGTGACAGAGGTTAAGTACAATCATTTCTTCATTGCCACATACCTGGTAACTAACAGAGCTGGGATCTGAAAAGGGCAGCCTGGCTCTGTTCCTCTTTCCTCCTAACCACATCATACTAAAGGTCAGTTAGTTTGCAATAGCTATGGATGTGCCTGTGTGCATATGTGTAAGTACACATATGCATGTATAGATGTGTGTGTACACATTGTAAATGCATGTGTGCATGTGTGTGTAAATGCACGTGTGTATGTGTGGGTGATATGGTGTAGTGAAAAAATATAGCTTTTAAAGTCAACACAAGACTGGATTTAATCCCAGTTCCTCCTCTATATGCCAGGTAGCCTTGGGCAGGTTCTAAATAACTTGGTGTCCTCACTAATACAATGAGAACAGAAATGACTACCTCATTGAGGGATTAAATAAGAAATGTATGGAAAGGACTTAGGTGTGAGTGACTTAGATGCCGAGTCTGAGTTAGGACCTTTTCTTCCCTCTGGTTCTGATCCAATTGTGTAACATGGATGATCTAGCAGTTCATCCTCATGCATATAAACCTTAAAAGCAAAGAGGAATTAGAATATAGAATAAGAATGACGCACTTCCTTTGGCCTGATTCTTTGGCTTCCAAACCAGCTGTTTCACTGATATCAAAAACACAAAAGCAGACTCATGCTTGTAATCCCAGCACTTTGGGAGGCCAAGGCAGGAGGATTGCTAGAGGCCAGGAGTGCGAGACCAGCCTGAGCAACAGAGCAAAACTCTCTCTACTCAAAAAAAAAGAAAAAAGGAAAAACTAGCCAGGCCTGGTGGTACACACTGTACTCTTAGCTACTCATAGGGCTGAGGCAGGAGGAGCACTTAAACCCAGGAGTCTAAGGTTGTAGTGAGCGATGACGACACCACTACACTCTAGCCTGAGCCACAGAATGAGACCTTGTCTCAAAAAACCAAAAGAAAAAGAGAAAACTAAAACCACGAAAGCAGTCCCAAGGAACTGGATTTCCAAGGAGAGAGGGATGATGGAGTCTACGGAGACACGCTGATCAGCATTGCAAATTTTGTTGTCTATGTTTGTTTCTGCTATTTCCGCAGTCAAAAATCTTAAAATGTTTGTCTTGGGTGATTCCTATTTTATGACACGTGCCCAGGGTCACAAGAATAATGTAGCCCGCTCACTTCCATGCTAGTTCTTTTTTCCATTTATCAAAAAATTTTAAGAGATTTTGAATGGTAAGAAAACCAATGATCCTTTTCTACTCAAGCTAATTTATGTTATTGTTTCTAAGTTCAACATTTGTCCAGTACAACAGACCTGTCCAAAAGTGTGTCTGAGCTTGTCAAAAAGAAGAACATTTTCCAGTTCCAAAATTAGAGGTGAAACCTATTGTACCCAGATCTGCTGAGCATTCCACACTCCATGGAAGAGGAAAGAAGTTGGCTCCGTCTGGGCGAGGTCTGAGGGTCTGGAAGGTGTTCAGCCCTTACAGCTCTTGGCCGCAGTGTGGGGATATTTCGGGAGAACTGCAAAGAACTGAACTTTGTGTGACTGACTGGGAAAATGTATTTACAGCCCAGAGAATCACAAATGAAACCTTTTCTTTAGGGAAAGTATGTTAATGAACACAGATAGCTGACCGGTTAACTTTTCCTGGATGGAGCAACTCATCTTGCTTGTTTTAACACGGGCTTCATGAATCAGTTAGCAGTGTTCTTAGTGCCACACGAATTGAAAATCCAGAGCCTTGATATAGACAAACTCTCATCTTTCCATTACATCATAGAATCTCAAATATTGGAAAACGCATTGTTCAGTCCCTGCCTTCACACAGTGAGTATTTAACTTTCCTGGGACAGAGAATTTTCTATGGGCTTCTTGAGAGTCTCTGAGGAAGTCTGCAATCTCTAGTGTTTGGGGATCCCACACTGACCTTGCATGCTATTGTGCTTTAGAAGGGATAAGTGAGTTGTATTCATGGGTGGAGAATAAAAAGGTGAGGCGAGAAAGATAGGACACATTTCCTTTGGTGAGTATGGTAGAACGCAAAGATTATGGACTTGAAGCCGCACAAAGCTGGCTGCAGCTCCGCTACATAACTGTGTCACCTTGTACAAGTAATTCAACCTCTTTGAACCTCTGTTTCCTCACATGTAAAAGGATGATAATATCAGTCTTACATAATTGCATCGTAAATAGTGATAAAGGTAGCTATTATTTATTGAGTACTTACCATGTACAGTATTTGGTTCCACCAGATAGGTATTATAACTTGTTTAATATTTGCAGAAAGACTAACAGATAGGTTTACTGTGATCCTCATTTTATGATGAAGAATACGGGGTACAATAATAGCCATACGGGAGCTGTTAACTATTATTAATCATGACGTTGTTAATATTGTTGTGATTTAAAAATATTTGCAACCAACAATGAAAGGCAATAAAACCGAAAGGAATTTCTTCACCTAAATAATATTATAAAGACAAGATTTATATGGAAAAAAGCTGAATATGGGAAAAATAAGTCATTCTTTAGATTTACACTTGATTTCTCCCCCCATGCTTCTTTTTCCAGATTGAAAGGGGCACAATGAACAAGAAAAGGTCTGCCTCAAGTCACATCATCAGCGAAATTTAGGAACCCCAGAAAGAAGAAAATATCCTAAGATCTTCCCCAAAGAAGTAAACAAAGAAAATCTGGTTACATACAAACTGCTTACAAATAGCATCAAAAGTCCCAGTAGCAATATGGTAAACTAGAGTAAAATGGAGAAATAACTTTGAAATTCTGAGGCAAAATCATTTCCAAACTAGAACACTATACCCAGAAAAATTATCAATGAATACCAATATATGACATTCAAAGACTCAGAAATATTACCTCCTATTATACTCTATCTCAGCAAACTACTGGAGATGTGCTCTACCAAAAAAAAAAAATGGAGTAAAAGAAGAAACAGGAAGACTTGAGATACAAGAAGTAAAATCATAGACTAAAAGACTAAAAAAATTTCTAGGAGTTAGTGAATGAATGTTCCAGAATGATGGCTGTGCAGCAAGCCCTGGACAGCAAGTCCACATTTGAGCAAGAGGATCAAAGCCATTGAAGAAAAATGTCTAGAGAAGGGAAAAATGGAATTGGTTGATTTTCTGTGTTTAGGTTTTGGGGAAAATTATTTTTAGTTGTTTTGCAGATACTTTATAGCACTGGAAAAAATCTATAGTGATGTATACACAGAAATTAAGCAAATAAAAGCACAAAGAAGGCAATGATCAATTCTAAGATGGATACAAATTGCATTTAAAAAGAAACAAAGTATACTAACTCAGCAATAAAAAAGATTTATTTACCCTTAGTAACATAAACAATAACTACTAGTTCAGCCAACAATTGAAATCTAACTCTGTTGGGCAGATAGAATAGGGGAGTGAGTGGTGGGATAAGACAATGGTAGCCTCACCTACCATAATATTAAGCTGATGTTGTTTAAAATCCATAAACCAAGAAACTGTATTGTAAATATTACTTAAAATGGGGAGAAACAGGCCAGGTATCATGGCCCACACCTGTAATCCTAGCACTCGAGGAGGCCAAGGCATGTGGATCATTTGAACTCAGGAGTTTAAGACCAGCCTCAGCCAGTGTGAGACCTCTTCTCTACTAAATATAGAAAAATGAGCCAGGTATTATGGCCAGTGCCTATAGCCCCAGCTACTCAGGAGGCTGAGGCAGGAGGATCACTTGAGCCCAAGAGTTTGAGGTTGCTGTGAGCTATGATGATGCCACAGCAGTCTACTCTGTCAAAAAGTAGAGAAAAAGTGGAGAAACAGCTAAAATAACTGAAATTGCCTAGCTTTGGATAGTTTGGGCAGTGAAGAGGGACAGGAAGGGGGTATTGGTTTTCAACAGTATTTCAGGCTTTTTCATTTCAAAATATGTAACATGATCACGTACCACCTTATAACATAAAAAGTAAAAATAAATAACATTTAAAAAGTCTTGTCTTAGCAGGCAACTTCATCAGTGATGCCAAGTTCAAAAACTTACTTTTAGTACCTTTTTGATTACAATCTGAAGGTTCAAGATTATAATTTTCTCTTTAAAAATAAAAGAAAAACCCCTCAGTTTTAGAAAGTTAAGTCTAATGATCCAAACGAGTAGAAACTAAGCAGAAACATTAAAGATGAGAGACATTTATTAAAGACAAGAGAGGAACGTGAAAGGAGGGCCAAATTGATTAGAAAAAAGGACTTGGAAAAGAAACAAACAGTGAAAGCCAAGGAATTGCGGGAAGCTTCATTTATTCAGTAGGACGTGGGGGAGAAGACAGGCTTGCAGGGACCTTTGCTATTCCTCCACATGCACAAATAAAAAGCAATGGAAGGGAAAGATTTCAGGGAGGCAGATAACAAATCATTTTTTAAAATTGCTGGTAACAGATTCATTCTTTCTCTTTTAAGACTTAGAAAGGAAACCCGTGAAAATGTATGCCTAAAAGAAAGAACAGAACATACCTTGAGGTAGGAAAAAAAAAAAAAAAGAAGCCAAATAAGCTTCCAAAGAAGCCAATAGCTCTTCTTAGGAGGGTGTGTGTGTGTCCCAGAGGATTCATAGGTTGGAGGGGTGTCTTCTTCTTTGGGACAGAAAATCAAGCAGGACAAAGGAGTAACTGGGAAAGTCTACTCAAAAATGTAAGGTTCCTTCTTTTCTAATTGGAAAGAGAGTTTTTGCCTCTGAATTTATACTCCGTTCCTTCTTTTTAAATTTAATATCTACTTGTGCTATGTGCATTGATGTCCCAGTGTCCTAAGTTGCTGGGTAAAATGATACCTAAAGCCCAATTTCTATTTGTCCAGTCCTTGGTGACATTATGTGAAAGGTTGGGCACCACTGTGGAAACTGTATATCACAGATAGGTTGTTCAGAAAGAAAAGTTGCCATTTTGATAGCACTGTTGGTTACGGCACCAGAAGTCTTCTGAAGTCCCCTACATTATAAGAAGAAGAAAAATGAACTAGCTTTTCTTTAAGGCAGTGTGGACACTGACTGCTTACTCCTCAATTATACAGTTTATTTTTAAATCATTTCTAATTATATTCATATGAGTTCTAGGATAACTTAACCCTGGTCTATTCTTTTACCTGAAGTTCTGTCCTCTGAAGAGGAAGAGCAAGGCATGAGTCTTTACTACTCATCCCCCCAGCTCTCCTCACCCAGCTTTCGTCTTATGACTGCTGTTCAGCAGCCAGCTGGCTCAGCTAGCTGGGCTCTGCCCACACCTTGCTGGAGCTCATCTTTGGAAAAGGTACCAGGTATATGAATGGATTTTAGCTTAATAGGATTGAAAATAAACATGAACATAGAAAGTGTATAAAAACGTGTTCCCTTCAAGCTATACACCCAGACATGTACATTGTCTGTGGCATACACATGTGCATTAGAAAACCTTTAGTTCCAAGTCCAGAAGCTTGGATTAAGTTTTCTAAATGTAATTTAGCATATAATCTGCATGGTAGAGTGATGACTAAGACACAGGCCATGTTCTTGTTGGGAATGGTTCCAAGACAGCCAATGGTCCTCACTTGTCATAGAGGATGATCAGGGAGTTCACTTCATTTTATTTCCTCCTCTCAACAGTACATTTATTCAACAAATATTTGCAGAGAATCATTCTGTAGGTGTTGAGGAGTCAATCGAAAGTCAAAATATATAGAAAGCTCTACCCTCGTGAAATCTACTCAAAGGAGAAAGATGACAAGAGAAGGGGAGTCAATGGAAAAGTCAATTTCTTTCTATAGAAATGTGCTAGTGAGCCGATATTGTAACATGCTTTTCATAAAACACGGGACATTTATACACATATTTGCTAAGCAAAATACTTCTCGGCTTGGAAAAGTACAGGTTAGAGATTGGTTAATTTTTATGGTTAAAATTTCATTAAAGCATAATGAAATTCAGTTATTTAGCAACTCAACTATATTATAGTTTTGATTCTGGTGTGAACACATGCAGTATTTACTTAAACTTTCTTTACCATGGAGAACCCACAAATAAAGTGTTATACCCCAATTCCTATAACAGTGTGGCTGAACGTGTCTGTAGTCCTAGCTACTCGGGAGGCTCAGGCAGGATGTTCACTTGAGCCCAGTAGTGCAAGGTTGCAGGTAGCTAGGAGGGAGAAAAAAAAAAAAAAAAGGAAAAGAAAAAGAAAACACCATTAAGAATAATAAAAGTCAAGCTATAAACTGGGAGAAATATTCACGATACATATGTGGGAGGGAGAATAGTAAGAACCCCAGAATGTCTCATAACATGTTTATACCCTGACGTAGCAAAATCTCTGTTTCTGTTACACGATTTTTATATAATCTCACCAGTAATGTCTGAGATTAACCAAATACTATCAGCCTTGGGAGGTGTCATATTTATTACCTGAAAATTCTCTGCTTATTCCCACATAGTATAACAACACAATAACTGTTTAGTTGAGAAATATAAAGAAAGGTGCAGACAGGAGAGGAGGGTATGAGCACAGGTGGTTGCGACAATCATTCAGATTTTACAAAGAGGGTAGGGAGGGAGGAAGGAATGGGCAAAAACATCCTCCAATTAATCCAGTTAGGATAAGATGGTGAGAGAGTGGAACTGCTACGGAGACACAGTCAATACGGGGGAGCCTCTGTCGAGCACATTTAGAGACCTATGTTCCTTCTGAGTTGCTCACTAACTGAAGACGACAGCTAGTGGAAGATGGCTAGGCCATTTTTTCCTTTGTTGTATTTGTAATGTGAGGATAGAGGATGTCGCTGACAGTATGTAAGTTACAGTATAGGTAGCTCCATGGGTGAGGCAGTGCTTCCTTCACTGCTGTGTGCTTCAGAAACTTCCAGAGTTTCTTGCTTGCTAAAACACCAATCGTTGGGCCCCCTCAGTTTCTGATGCAGTCCATTTAGGGTAGGGCCTTGTTAGAAATAATAATTTCTGCCAGTCCAGCGATCACAATTTCCCAACTGTTTAGTTGAGAAATATAAAGAAAGGTGCAGAAAAGAGAGGAGGCTATGAGCACAGGCGGAACCTGGCAACATGATGGGATCTCTCTACCAGGAGTAGGTTAATGATGAATTGACTTTGTGTAATCAAAAGAAAGATTACCTTCCCTAATTAGGTGAGCCTTTGAAGAAAGGTGAAGTGTCAGAGAACACATTCTGGCTGTCTGGGAGGAAAACAGATACCCATGTCGTGAACTGCCTATGGGAGCCACATGTCACCTGTCTTTAACTGAACAAGTACTTATTAGCTGACTAGTATTTGCAGAACTCTGTAAGCCAAGAGGTGGAGTTAAAAAAAAAGAATTCACAGTTCTGTTCCTGAAAGAACTGCCTAATCAGAGGGATAATACAAGAACATAAACAATTTTTCTTCAAGGAGGATTATACTCAAAGTCCTAAGAGAGACATAAGCTAAAGGTTATAGCAGTTTAAAAGGAAGAGCACGTCCCATCTGGCTGGGAATGGAAATATTTTAGAAAGCGGCAGGGGAGAGAGTACTCAGAAATAAGTGAGATTACCACAGACAGATAGAAAAAGGAAGAGCAGAGGGCTTGGATAAAATGGGAGTGTAATTCCCAGGGAGAGAGACCCAACAGACAAAGGCTTAGAGGTGTGATGAATACAGGCACATATGCAGAATTGCAGGTTGTCTGTCCAGTATGGCTTGCTGCTGCATAAGCACCAGTAAGGAAGAAGGGAGAGTAAATTATAAAGGTTTCCAAATGTTAAAGTATCAGCAGTGATTGAGGGAAGCAGGTGGGAGTCAATGCCGGGGCCTGTCTATAGGAGTGGACATCAAGTTCATGATTTACCAACCTCAAATTCCTTCTTTTCTGCTAACAGTTCCAGGATTGCTCCAGAGTCTTCTATTACCGTGACTTTAAATATAAATGTGTGTTTGGGGATTTTGAGAATAGGAGTGATATGAAGCACAGGACTCCATTATACACTGAGAGATAACCTTCATGGCAGATTGGAAATCTCCGCTACATTTCTCTGGCTGTTTACATGTACTAAAAACAGCTTATCCTAATCTTTCTTATTTACTCTTAAATCTAATGTGGTATCTATATCCCTGTAGCTTATCTTCATTGCCAATTTGGTCTTCATTTATAAGGATGTTTTTTATTTCCTTGGCTTTCCTTCTGTAAGGACAGCAAATTCTCATGCTGCTTTTCCTATAATGGTCATTAGTTACCCTTGTGAGTCAGCAGAATTCCTTATCTTTCTGCAACTGGTCAGATGTTTCCTACGAAGTATCACATGGAGGAAAAGAGATAACACGTTTTCTGTATGTTAAGTGGCACCTCCTTCCTGCAACATAAAGAGATTTTCCTTACATTATGGATGATTTCAAAAACATTTCTTGGGAGGCCTTGCTTGAATTATAAACATTAAGAATATTCTTGATCTTTCCTTTAAAGAAGAATTTCTTCGAGGCTTCTTCCAAATCATATATAATTTACCTGACATAAAGTGCTTAGTATTTAATAGTGTTAATTGACCTCACTCAGTAACACATAGAAAATAGGGCTCTCTCAAAACCCGATCCAACTACAAAGTTTAACATAAAAAATCAATTTCCATTTCAGGATATGGTGGAATAGCTTAGAGGATATTAGTGTGGCCCCTGAGAAAACACAGAAAAAGCTGTATGAGATGCACAAGACATTTACTCAAAGGCATCAAAGATCTCCTGAAGCAACCAGGATTACATGGCGATTACATGGAAGCCAAGACTGAGGATTAAGGGGAAGAGACAACCATGGAGAGAATAGCTGAGACCCTTTATTCTCAAATGTTTCAAATGTACATGGATATTTGCCAAACTTAACCATATTCTGAGTCATAAAAAGTCTCAACAAAGTTAAAAAGACTGGAATCATTAAGAGTATGTTTTTGACTACAATTGAATTCAGTTAGAAATTTATGTTAATTCCTACAGCAAATAAACAAAAAAACAACAAAACATACTGGTAAATAAAACATGGATAATTATAAAGGAAATATAAAATATTTTTAAAATATTTATAATGAAGAAATAACTTACTGAAAATATGGGATGCAGTTGAATATTTAATCAGTGGAAACTATATCCTTAAATATAATTATAAGGAAAGAAAAATGCTGAAAAGTAATTCTTTAAGTTTTAATCCCAAGAATCTAGGAAAAAGCCAGGCATGGTGGCTCATGCCTGTAATTCCAACCCTTGGGAGGCTGAGGCAGGTAGATTGCTTGAGCTCATAGGTTCGAGACCAGCCTGAACCAGAGCAAGACCACATCTCTAAAAATAGCCAGGTGTTGTGGTGGGCACCTGTAGTCCCAGCTACTTGGGAGGCTGAGGCAAGAGAATCACCTAAGCCCAGGAGCTAGAGGTTGCTGTGAGCTGTGATGCCACAGCACTCTACCCAGGGAGACAAAGTGAGACTCTGTCTCAAAAATAATAATAATAAAATAAAATAATGAAAACCTATAAAGGCCAATGATTAAAAAAGGAGAAGATACACAAATTACAGAACTAGGAATAAATAATAGATCTTACAGGCATAAAGAATATATTAAAGGACTGATGTAAACCTTATGCCAGGAAATTTGGTAGTTTGGAAAAAATCCTTTGAAAAACAGAATTTACAAAATCTGAATTATGTGCATGTGCATATGCATATACATATACATATATTTCTTTAGCACAAATAAAGAAATCTATTATTGAAAACCTTCCCATGAAGAAAAACTCAAGCCCAGAAAGCATCATCAGTGAAGTCTCCCCAAATTGTGAGGAACAAGTATCACTGATTATGAGACCAGAATAATCTAGATAACAAAATACAAAAAGACCCTATAGGAAAATTACAAAACAATTTCTCTCTGGAAAATAGATCCTGCACCACATAACAGCTAGTCAAATCTAGTTACCTCCTTAAGTAGATTTTATTATAGGAACTCAAGGGTAGTGTAACATTTGAAAATCAATTCATGCAATTTACTTTATTAACAGACAAAAGAAAAAGTGATACAGGCATTTCAATAGATGCAGAAAAAGCATCTGATAAAATTCAACACTCATTCACGAATAGCAACAAGGAATAAAGGGAATATTGTTAATCTGACGAGTTTTTACAAAAACAAAACAAAACAAAAAGTTATAGCAAGCGCCATACTTAATGGTGAATTTATTAAAAGCTCTCTTCCTGAAATTGGCACTGAGATAAGGATGACTATTACCGGGAGTTCCTGGGTTAAAGTTGTGATAGATTCTGTAGGTTTGTTCTTAAGTTGAATTTGTATGCAAGTTAGAACAGGTACATTCACTTATTGCCTGTAATAGCCTCCATTTATAAGTTCAATGCTTGTAACTCGGGGACTGCCTGTACTATCATTTCTGTTCAGCATATTAGATATTAGTTAGTGTAATAAGGCAAGAAAAACTTTGAAAATATTTGTAAGTCTATACCTTACTAATAACCATAATAAAAAAAAAAACTCTTGTGAATCAAAAAATTAGAAAAGATGACTGATGGACTGTTAGTTAAGGGACAATATTCAGAGGAATATACATAAATGAAAAGAAGTGTCAGGCTTCAGGAAGAGCTTGATCCATTGGCTCAGTTTTTTTTTTAGTCTTTCTACCTTCTGTAGTGTTAATGTCACTGAAAGGCAAGCTCTCGTGTGGTGAAAAGGTGGCTGCCATCAGGTCCAGTAGCTCCATACTTTTTCAGCCAAAGAGAGAGACGGGGAGAGAAAGAGAGAAAGGTAGAAAGAGATATTGAGATCGTTTCAGCATTACAAGCAAGAGGCCTGAGTTTTACTCTGGTTTGGCTGTTATAGACCTCATTTTCACCTCTTAGCAAGTCACAGGCTTTCTTCTTAATTAGTTTACTTTCTTGACAAGGCCAGGGAGGCAGGCTGCTCTGATTAACTTGAATTGATCCTATGTTCCATCTCCTGAATCTAGAGTTGAAACTGAAGGTCCTGTATCTACATGGATCTTTAAAGAGGCATAGGAGTTGTTGGAAAGAGGGTAATGCAGAGATTCCCAAACTTCCTCTGTTCACAGTGGTTTTAGTGCCTCAATAATTTTTTCATGTTGCCCCTGGGTCAAGAGAAACATCAAAGAAGCCCTTTCTAATTCTTTTATTGAGTAGTCAGGTTCAAACAACTTAATGATAGTAGTTCATTTCAGTGTCCAACAAACATCATAGTGTTTCTCTTGAAAATTTAAAATATCCCACAGTGCTTCTGTGTGTTCTCTACAGTGCCCCAGGGCACCTCAGTGCACAATTTGGGAACTGTCAGGGTAATAGCTGATGTGGAGGCAACCACAGTTATCCACTGATGTCCAAGTCAACAATCCAGAAAGAAAAATCAAGCCAATTATTCAGGAACAAAGGACATAAGCTCTTATAAAGGAGAAACTAAGGAAACATAGTCGCAGACACCATTTTTCAACATCACATTTTTAATATCCAATACCTTGAGCAAGACCAAAGAATGTTGAGGAAGACTGGGGGTGAGGTAAGAGGCAGAAAATAGCTAATATACATTCAACCCTGCCAGATCCCTTCAAACCAAGAGCACTGACAGATGGTTTTTCCTGTGCTTGCATCCGAAGTCTTTGGTTCTCTTCTATAAAGCTTCTATGCAGATCAGAACTCTGAACCAAGATAATTAAGCCACTTTGTAGATGTAGGATCAAATCAAAAAATTAATTAATTGCAAGTAAGAACATTCAGAAGGTAAAAATGTAGAGAAAAAAATAAGAGACAATATTTACTGGCTCCTTTTTTAAAGGCTATGGTTTTTCAATATAAAAACTCTGCTATAGCAAATTAACATAATCCCAATTTCTATGGCTCTTTCTGTCACTTGCTAACACAGTGTCTTAGTTCTCTATGGACCTGCCCAATGCTTCTGGGAGTTCCCAAAGACTGTCTCTCATATGAGCTCAAACAAATCTGGTCAATTTTCGCCAAGAATTCAGAGTAAAAGAAGAGAATTCACCATCATGGTAGTTTAATCTCTTTTTGCTCTGTGTGCCCCTCCACTGGTTATTGCCACATCCAGTGGTTGCTGCTGTACCCCCCAGGAATAGCCAGGCACGTCAGGCATCACCATATTATATGTGGGAAGTATGAGTGGACACTGTTGTCATTTCCTCCAGGTGCCATCTTGTTCACAATATACAGTTACATGGTTTTCCATGAGAAGAGATAAAGAGTGATTCTTTTTTCTATTGTGTGCTATAGTCTCATGGAAAGAAACCAAGAAAGTTATTTTTGTGTCCCAATAATTTATGGGGATTTTAGTGAAATGGTTTGTATCTGCTGGGGTCCGGGCAAGAGACAGAAACTGCTCCAGTTATTTGAACTAACAGAATATCACATAAAGAATTTCTGTGATGGTCTGAAGGTCTGTGTCCCCGACCAAAGATCATATATTGAAACCTAATCACCAATGTGATGGTCTCAGGAGGTAAGGGCCTTTGGGACATGATTAGTTCAAAAGCACAATGCCCTTATGAATGCAATTAATGACCTCATCAAAGAGGCCCCAGAGAGCTTTCTCATCCTTTCCACCATGCGAGGACAGAGTGAGAAGTCATCATCTATGAATCAGAAAGTGGACCTTCACCAGACACTAAATCTGCTGGCACCTTGATCACAGACTTCCCAGCCTCCAGATTTATGCAAAATAAGTTTCTGCTGCTTATAAGCTACCTAAGCTGCTATAAGTTTATGGCATTTGGTTGAAGCAGCCTCCCAGCCTTCTGGGTTCCCTATAGTATCCCCTTTACCCCTCACTGGTAGAGCCTAACCAGGAGCCAGCCTGCAAAGCAGAGGCTAGAAGGGTAGGTTTGGTGCTTAATAATTGGAACATGGTTAATTTTGTTTATTTACTTGACAATCTGACACCTATGTATTGGAACTTAAGTTCACAGAGACTTAGGGTTGAGAGTAACAAATCATACACTGTATTTAATATTCCCCCTCTCTCAATAGCCAAGCTTTGAGTTACTGAGGCAACTTCCCTATCTGACTCTCTCTGTCTTTCAGATTCTCCTTTTCTACAGACTCTTTCCCAGGTGCCTTTTCAATCATTCATGCAAATAGACTTCTGTAGCGCCCACTGCACCTGTTCTCAGAAGCGTCAGCCCTCCTGTGAAAGACACAGCAGCTTGGGTTTGGAACCTCTCTCACATTAACATACTGGGGAGTGCTGCTTCATGAATCCTACAAGAGTTAATAGTACTGAATTAGTTTGTGTTCCTTCTCATCCATGAAACAATTTCAGCTTTAGATTTTATAAAATTAGATCATCTCATTGGAGTGGTATGAGGGTATAAATGGAATTAAATGGACTTGAGAGACATAAAGGATATAGTATTTTTAGGCGTTGGGGATCAATTGGGAGTGAGGGATAAGAAAGAGAAATCAAGGTTCACACACAGATTTCTGACTTGAAAAATAGGATATGTCTTGGTGTCATTCACAAAAAAGAGAACCCTGGAGCAGAAACATCTCAGTCTTAGGTATGTTGAATGTAAGTTCTGGGGGAACATCTTAGTGAATATGCCAAGTAAAGACAGATGCAAAGGTCAGGATAGAAATTAAATTTTTGAGTAATCAGCATGTAGGTAGAATCAAAATTGTGTCAATATATGATATCATCCAGAAGAAAAGTTAGGCCGTGTATAAGAGAAGCTGGCCATAGACAGAACCCTGAAAGATAGGCGCCCAAGTGCCCATCAACCCATGAATGGATTAATAAATTGTGGTATATGTATACCATGGAATACTATGCAGCCTTAAAAATGGAGACTTTACCTCTTTTATGTTTACATGGATGGAGCTGGAATATAGTAAATATAGTAAATAGCTGGAATACAGTAAATGGAATCTTAGTAAAGTATCTCAAGAATGGAAGAAAAAGTATCCAATGTACTCAATACTTTTATGAGACAAATTTATAATTACTCACATTTTCTTATGAAAGATCACAACTATAGCCTAGGATACAGGAGAAAAGGAGAGGGGGATGGTAAGGGAAGGGGGGTGGTTCAATAAAGGGAGGGTAAATGGTGTGACACACATATGGAGCATACTGTAAGGGTCCAAGTCAAATCTACCAAGTATAGAACAAATGTCTTAACACGATAATCAAGTAAATGAGGTGAAAGCTATATTAATTAGTTTGATATAACCATTCCAAATTATCTAAAAAAATCAACATTGTACCCCACAAAACATAAATGTATTCATGATCTATGCGTATACGACTTAATAAAAGGAAAAAAAGATAGAAAAATTTAATAAACCAAAAGTTTAAAAAAGGAGCCCAGACCAAGCACTCTGAACTAATCAATGGGGGAGTTAGCAGGAAATATGGGAAGCTATGGTGTTTCATTTTCCAAGAGGAATAAGGTGATCACAGATGTGAAGTGTCATGATACCTACTTAGGATCTCCCACAGCAGTGGTTTGTTAAATGTGGTTCCATGAGAGCAACATCAGCATCATCTGATAACTAGTTAGAAATGCAAATTCTTGGTCTTCACCCCAGTCCTACTGAGTCAGAGATTCTGGGCATGGGGCACTGTGATCTGAATGTTAATAAGTCTTCCAGGTGATTCTGAGATGAATGCCAAAGTTTGAGAACCATTGCTCAATGATATGGTTTTCACATGTAAGGAACTGAGCAGGAAGCAGCAGGGGTGGTGGGGTGGTTATATTGAAGCCTCAACCCTAGAAATTCTGACTCAGTTGGTCTGGAGAGGGGCCCATACATGAGTATTAAAAACAAACAAACAAAAAATTGAAAATCTCTAAGTCTGCAGCCAAAATTAGAACCATTGTTTAATGGCAACAGTTCATCACTGTGTACTGTCACTAAAATGATGAGACGTAAAAAACAAACAAACAAACAAGTTTAGAGATACCACTTACTATGGTCTGAATGTGCCTCTCCAAGTTTCATGTTTGAAACCTAATCCTCATGGTAACAGTATTAAGACAGAGGGCATTGTGGGAAGTGATTAAGTCATGAAGGTTTGACCATCATGAATGTGATTAGTGCCCTTGCAAAAGAGATTGAAGGGTGCTCCCTGGCCCTTCTGCCATGTGAAGACACAACAAAGGGTGCCATCTATGCAGCAGGAAGCCTTCACCATACACTGAATCTCTGGTGCCTTCATCCCAGATTTCCCAGCCTCCAGAACTGTGAGAAATACGTTTGTCTTATTTATAAATTACCCAGTGTTTTAGTATAGGGGCCTGAATGAACAAGACATTATCTAAATTTTATGAGATTATGTTCTCCCTCAAACACTCCATCATGTAAAAAGCTTGTAAGTTGTCATTTACCTTCCTTACAAGTAAAAAGCTGAATGGAGTGAAAATCAACTACTCTTCTTAGATTCATCAGAAAAATGAAGTCACAGTGCAAAACAGTGCCTCAAAAACTGGAGATACAGGTAAGTACAAGAATTCCAGCTTAAGAGAAGCAGAAGTTGTTGGAATAAATAACTAGTAGGGACACTTTAATGGTAATTGATAAATTTCCTGAGGTGAAATATGGTCTAGTGTGAAAGTTAAAAACTCCTGAAAGCCCAGTCTCAGTCTTAGGTGGGGCTTCCCCACACATTCCTCAGTTTTATTCTCCAGAATCCTTGCCAGGTTCTTACTGTGAAGATGAGAGAAAAAAATTCTCTCCTGTTTCAGGCAAGGGGAGGTGACAAATCAGAATTTTTCAGTGTACCCAGTGGACAAGTAACAATTTTGAAATATATTCAAAGTGTTCTGTTCTCCTCAACAAAGTCCTTCCATCAAGGGAAACTACTTTACCAGAGTCTTAACTTTCCTAGGCAAGGGCAATTAGACAGCTTGAGCCCCCCCTACCCTTCTTACATAAGGGGAGCAGGAAATAAAGGCCAAGAAATGCTTTTGAAGGTCACATCTCAGAGACTCAGGCTCACCATAAAACCCCAATATTTAATCATAAGATTACAGAACATGTTCCCTCTTAATATCTTACTGCCACATCCATTGGGCTTCAATGTATCAGGAGTAGATGACAACTGGAAGAGCTACAAGACCAATTCTATTTAAGAAGGAGTGTTTAGGGAAACCCAAAGACAACAAAGAAGGGAAAAAACACAAACCTCTCCCCAAATGCCCCCAAAACAAAAGCCAAAAAACCTAGAGGAAGTAGATTCCTCTAGCATGGGTACAGAAAACATCAAACACAGCCCAGCTTCAAGCCTTATTAACACATTAACTCACACTAAAAGCCTGATCACCTTAGTTACTATTACCAGATACATCACATCTGTCTTTCAGCAAAAATTCACAATGTATGCTAAAAGGCAAGACATGTCTACAATACCCCACTTACCAATGATTCATACGTAGAAACATCTGTCCTTGCTCAGCTCCTCTTCCCAACAGCAGGGGGAAATTCTATGACCTAAGCCTCTGTGCTTCAAAGTCAGGTAGGGTGGAGGAAATGTGAAACCTAGGGCTTCACAAATTTAAACTAAATGAAACTTTAGCTCCAGTGAAATGGTTAAGGGTGGTGACTCCACAGCCAGATTATCTGGGTATGAATACTAGCTCTACTATTTACCAGATGTTGAGCTTGGCTGAACACTTCCTATCCCAATCTGCAAAATGGTGCTTATTTTCCATCCACCTCACAGGGGTGTTGTGAGGTGGATGGAAAATAAGCATATAACAAGCACTCAAGTATTATCTATTATTATCTGCAAAGGCTAAAAGTCATTCAGACATCTAGTTTTCCACTACATATTTCCTGTTCTTTTACTATTAACTGTCTTGTCTTATACCAAGAAAAGATTTTATTCTGTTGCATGAAGTAGGTAAGTGACAAGGAGCTAGACTACTAATTTGGTGGCTGTAAAGAAATTTTATTTGTTCCTGTCTAAATTTCAACTATCTTTACAGCACAGGAATACATATAATGTCCACTGCTTTATTTCTAAGAGATTATAATACCTTTATGTCCTAGAGTTAAACTAAAAACCACTATCAGTAGTAGGTACAGACTTAAACCATTAACAATTCTCCATTAGAAGAAAAACTTGATCCTTAGAACAGCATGATTCAAAGATGATGGCTTTTCAGATTAAATGTGGCCTAATCCTGGGAAGACAATTTGTAATTTTAATGAATCTAAGTAAAATATTTTCCATGACTATCAGTATTATAAACTGATAGTTTAATTATATTTTATTAATAATTTCTACCTGTGCATACTGGCTATAAATTTCAGTTGTCCATCCATTCTATATTTGACACTAATTTTTATTAACTAGTAAAATGATAATGGGTCCTATGTCTATGGACTTGGGAGAAGGGGTCAGTCATTTCCCACATGTAGTCCTTTCCACTAAAATCCTATGCATTAACATTTAACAGATTCTAACTGCATTAAAAAAGGCTTGTTGGTTCTCAATTTTGGTGCTTTACTTTAATTCTTGATGATATTATTTCTCATACTGGGTGATATTATTACTTTTGCTATAATGATATATCCAATTCTCAATGACTACTCACAGAAGTAAAGTATGGTTTGAGTTATTTTCAATATCAAAAAATATTTATATATTTGACTCATAAGTTCCTATGCATATATACTGTATCAAACACATAAAGACACATGCATATACACACACGAGATGTTTGTAGCAACAATTTTGTCAAGGAAAAAAACTGGAAACTAACTATGTAGGAGAAAGACTAAATAAATTATGAAAATTCCCTATGTTGGATCCATTAAAAAGAATGAAGTAAATATTATCTAGATTTGGAAGACTGAAGCAGAATGATGCAAATATTTATGTACTTATATGTAAATATGCTTAAACTATATTTATGAAAAAATAAAGTTGCAGAATAAGAGTATGATCTAAAACGTTGTAAAAAACAAACAAAAACCCATACTGGCATACACGTTGAGAATTTATGGAAGGGTGCACAAAGCAATGTTAACATGCTTAATTCTGGGACCTACAAATGGGGAGGGTAGGAATAAAAGAGAATTTACTTCCCACTCTATAATCTTAGGATTTTGATTATCTTAACACTTTATAAAATAAATTAGATAATTGTTTCTTTAAAAATGACTAGAATGATTTCAAACACAAGATATTAATAATATATAAGGTCTGATAACATTTCAGCTCTTAAAAATTATATGTGTTTTACATGTATTGAAAATGCAGGCATAGATTAATGTCTGGGACACAGAAGAATGTGTTTACTTGGAATTAAAATATTATTTTAAAAAAGTATTTACTTGAAGAAGTGCCCCTGAAAACTATTTTACCATGCTTGCTAACTCAAAATATCTAGTAAGTTTAGGACCAAAAATACGATTTCATGAAGTCCTGCTATGTTTATTAGTTCACATAATGTCTTTAACAATTGTAGCATGCTATAACAGAAATAAATCAATTAAGAAAATAGGTAGAAATGGAACCAAACAGGTAACAGTTTAACAGTTCCTATATTGTAATGGGGATTTTAAAAACAACATTTTAAAAGTTGTTGAAGTAGAATACATATCTCTTTTTTTTTGCAGTTTTTTGGCCAGGGCTGGGTTTGAACCCACCACCTACAGCATATGGGACTGACACTCTACTCCTTTGAGCCACAGGTGCCACCCAAATACATATCTATTAAAGAGTAAATCGTAAGAGTATAGCTTGGTGAACTATCATAAAGTAAATACCTTTATAACAACCCCCATCAGGAAATAGCACATTGCTAGCACCTCAAAAGTCTTCTGTGTGATCCATTTCTTATCTAAACTCTTTCCACTACTAAAAGATAACCAACATTTTTATTTTCATCACCATATATTTGTTTTGTCTGGTTTTGAACTTTATATAAATGGTTCATTCATGTTCACTGTCTGAATGGACATCTTTTTTTTACACAGCTACTTACACATATGCTGCTATCAACATTTGTTATGTACGTGTCTTTTGGTGCATGTAAACATATGTATGCATTCACACCTATGAGTACAACTACTTGGAATTAATCATACTCATAAGGTGTGAATCTGTTCAGCATTAGTAGACAATACCAAATAGTTTCTAAACTGCTAGTACCAATGAACATTCCTACCAGCAATACAAGAGTGCTCAGTGCGCCACATCCTCTCTACAAAGTAACTGTCAGGCTTTTCTATTTTGTCCATTCCGGTGGATTTGAAGTGATATTTCTTTATGGTTTTAATTTCCATTCCCCCAAAGGGTAATTATGCTACCGTTCCATGTCTTTATTGGCCGTTTGGATATCCTGCTCCATGGATCTGTTTAAGTCTTCTGCCTGCTTTTCTATGTGGTTATCTACCTATTTCTCTGTAGTTCTTCCATATTCTCAACATGAGCTCTTTGTTGGTTGTTCAGGCTCCAAGTATTATCTTTTACTCCATGGTATCCAATTTTACTTTTTTGATGTCTTTGAAAGGTGGAAGTTCTTCATTTTAAAGCAGTCTAATTTATCAATCTCATTCTTTTTAGATAGTGCTTTTGTTTTCTAAGAAAATTTTGCCTATCCTAAGATCCTAAAGATAAGGTAGTCTTGAATTTTATTTTCTGGAAGATGTAATAGTTTACATTTCATATTTATATGATATCACTATATTCTGCTTGTAATTGATCTTCATGTATGGTATAAAGTAAGGGCCAAGTTTCATTTTATACCATATAGATGTCAATGGACTCAATACCATTTATTGAAAAGATGTCACCTGCCATAAGTCAAGAGTCCAAAACATATATAAATTAGTTTGAATTCTTTGGGGGTTTTTTTGGAGAAAGAATCTCACTTTGTTGCCCTTGGTAGAGTGCTCTCACATCACAGCTCACAGCAACCTCAAAATCTAGTGTTCAAGCAATTCTCTTGCCTCTGCCTCCCAAGTAGCTGGGACTACAGGCATCTGCCACAACACCCAGCTATTTTTAGAAACAGGGTCTTGGTTTTGCTCTTGCTCAGGCTGGTCTGGAACCCATGAGCTCAGGCACTCCACCTGCCTCAGCCTCCCACCATGCTAGGATTACAGGCGTGAGCTACCGCATCCTGCCCTTAAACTCTTCTGATTCATAAATCTTTTTTCAAACTAAACTGTTTACTCTGTATTATACTTCCTCTATATTTCCTTTATTTTTCGAGACTTTTAGCTATTCTTAGGCCCTAGCATTTCCATATAAATTTTAGAATCAGCTTATCAGCTTTCATAAAAACCTGCAAGCAATTTTATTGCATTTGTTTAAAATTATTCATCAAATTAAATCTGAATTTAGAAAGAAGTAACATCTTTAAAGTAGGGAATCTCCCAATGCACACACATTTATTAAAGTTTTTGATGCTTTTGAAAATGCTTTATGGTTTTCTGTATGTAGGTATATGTCTGGTATACCATTAGGCTTGCTTCTAAGCATTTGATGCTTTAAATAACTACTTTGTATGATGTATTTAATTTTGTCTTTGTCTGAATGATGTTTACTGCTGGCATGGAAAAATGCACGGATTTTTGTACATTTCTAAATGCTCTTATCCATTCTAAAAAATTATGTAAAGATTCTTTGAGATTGTCTCTGACTCAATCTTATCATCTCTGAATGATTAATTTTATTTTTACTTTCTCTAATCCTTACACATTTCATGTATTTTTCTAGTCTTATTGCATAGGCTAGGATATCCATTATCATACTGATTGTTCATCACTATCTCATTTCGGATTCAGTAAGAGATATAATGTTTGATGTATTTTTAGGCACCCTTTGTAAGAGTAAGTATATTTCCTACTCATAGTTTCCTAAAAATTTTCTTTAAATATTGAATGAATGTTGAATTCTAATAAATGTTTTTTGAATCCATTGAGATAATCATATAATTTTTCTTCTTTATTTTATTAATATGATAATTCATTAATTGGTATTATGATGTCCAACAAAACTAACATTTTAAAATTTAACAGTCATGTGTTATATTCCATTTTGGATAGAGGCACCTTATAATCCCTTTGAAAATTTACTTGGGCCTCTTCTAGTTTCTCTTTCTCCTTCTCTCTCTCTCTCCTCTTGTATATACAGATACATAAGTGAGGTCAGACAATTAAGTTCATGAACTCATCCTAGAAAAAGTACTACATATCTCATTGGTCAGTATCACTACAGTCACCTTCAAAGTACTTCATTTGTTCATCTGGTGACCTTAGTGGTATTTAGCAGTGAAGTACGCAGCACTTTTTCTAGTATTAGTTCAGAAACTTAATCATCTGACCTTGTAAGTATACACACACATATACACACATCTTTTACCATTGTATCCCTCTAATACGGGGCCCAACACCTACAAGGTTATGGCAGATGATAACATTTACATAGTAATAGATACTAAATAAGCATTTTCTGACAATATTAGATGCTTTTGAATTGCTCAGAATTAGTATATATAGACTATAATATACTATATATATTAGTATTGTTTATATATACTACAGTATACTATATATAGTATATATATAGTATACTATATATAAGGATATATTCTAATATTACTATAGTATATAGTATATATACTATATATAAGGATATATACTAATATTACTATATATACTATACTATATATACTATATATTAGATGCTTTTGAATTGCTCAGAATTAGTATATATACTAATATATATAGTACATACAGACAATACTAATATGTATAGTATATTATAGTCTATATATAGTATATATAGACAATATATATTAGTATTATATATACTAATTCTGAGAAATTCAAAAGCATGTCTGTGTGTGTGTATATCAGACCCTATTAGATCTTTGTCTTTTTAGTCCCATAATTGTTTATCTCAGATTTTAAGAAACAGCCCAGTAACATTAAGTACTATATTTAGAATTCTTTTTAATCAGGGCATTTAAAAATTAGTGTAAGATTAAGGTACTATGTTTTGTGAAAAATATTATCACTAGGATTTCTGGACAGTTGCTATTAAATTACTTAGATTTGAGAATAGGCTTTGAAACCTTAAAGATCTTGGTTCTAACCCCTGCCCTAAGGCAAGAAAAGTCTGGTATGTTCTAAGAACATGGAGCAGGCTTATGTGGCTATGATAGAGTGAAGGCTGGAAACCACAAGAGTCTGCACACATCAGGGAGCCCTTAAAGACCCTTGTAAGAAATTAAGGAGGGGGAAGCCACTGGAGGATTCTGAGCAAAGATGATTATTTGACTAGTATTTTAACAGGATAACTGTGGCTGCTTTATTGAAACAAGCTGAAGGGTGACAAAGGCAGAAACAGGGAACTCAGTGGTGGAGATTAGTAATGACGGTGGCTAGGCCCAGAGTGCCCAGGGAACTGATGCAAAGTAGTCAAATTCTGAATGTATTTTCTAAGTAAACATATGAATTTTCTAACAATAAACTGAACAAGGAGTTTAAGAAAAAGAGGATACAACGCTAACTCCAAGGTTTTTCCCTGAGTCTTTAGAAGGATGGGGTTAACTACTGTGTAAAATAAGAGATTGAGATTGTACAAGAGGCAGATTTGGGGAGGGGAGCTGATAGCAGGTAGCTGGTTTGGGGTAGTTTAAGTTTGCAATGTCTATTCGCCATCCCAACAGATAGGCCAATCAAGACTAGAGTTAATGGATTGAGTCCAGGCGGAGATATTTATTTGGGAGCCATTGGCTCATAGATGATTGGCATAAAGCCAAGAAAAGTGTTAAGATGAACTTAGACAAGGCATGTAGACAAGGATGGCAACACATCCAAGGACTGGGCCTTGCCACTTTAACGTTTAGAGCTTGGGAGCAGAGGACCAACACAGGAGACAAAGGTGAAGCTAGAAAAGCATCAGGGCACTGGGCAAGTACGGTGTGGTGTCCTGAGCGTAGGCAATGTTTGGAGGAAACAGAGGACCAACTGCAAAGATTTGTTATCACAAGGAATATGGACTGAAAACAGACCGCTGGATATAACAACACGATGGCATGTTGTACCACTGAAGGGAATACTGATGCAGAAAAAAGAAGGTAATGTCAGGATCAAAATCCTCAAGTGGATAAGAGGCAGTGGGATTCCATATTCAAGTAGAGGGCTCACCTTGCCTTATTTCCGGTTAAGAAGAAAACCAGGTAGAAAATCCCCAAATCCAAAAGTAGTAAGCCACTTGAGCAATAAGGAAGAATAGCCTAATAAACCTATAAAATTAATGTCTAATTAATGAACGCGTTGGAAAGAGAGACCTGAGGCAAAGCCTATGGCAGTCAATGTTCAAGATATTTATGAATTTATAGCAAAAGACTAAAACAATCCAGTGTTTAGAAATTCTGCTTCTCTAATAATGAGTGCTGAGAGTGGAACATTTTACAAAGTTGAACTCCAAAACGTTGGCTTCATTCATAGATTACAAATGGGGTAGGAAAAAAACTGGATTGGAAATAGTACGTTTTATAATAACCAGTCTCGTTGAGATTTTTTTCAATCTGAAACATTCATTAATTATTAAGGATGATTACACAAGAGATGCTGTTTCCCTTTTTAAGAAACGGACAGTTCCTATCCTCAGTGAACATAGATTAAAAGATCAACCATCGAAAACTCTTGTACACACTTGGCTGCTACTTCCCTGGTTGGAGATTACAACAGCTGGGTTCCTAAGCCCTTGAGATGAAAAAGAAAGGTGGGGTGAGCTGCTGGCTGGGGCAGGAAACAGAACAGTGGAGCAGGAGGAAAATGCTTAGCCGTTCAATGATCAGCACTTACCTAAACAATACAAAACCCAGATTAGGTAAGCCCTAGTGAACGCTTTTCCAATATTTACAACAAAACCAAGTTACTCAAACAGAACTAACTTAGATGTTGGTTTGTTTAAACAACTGTCTGATACAGTGGAGTGTTCCCAACATACCACACCCTTGGTCCACTAGGTTATGACCTAGGTAAAGGAACCTCTTCAAGGCCTCAGTTTTGGAAGAATATTCCTGACGTCATGATGTTATTATGAAGGGTAAGTGAGACTTCAACTGGCAAAGAGCACAAAGCTCTTTAAAACTATTATTATTGTGGTTTGATGATAATAATACACCAGCTTTCTAATTCTAGTGAACTTCCAAGGGTTGAGGAAAGGAGGCAGAGGTCCTATAGGTCCTATATTGTCTTGAACTTCAGCATCATTAACAATGACCCTTAGTGGGACTATTACTGTAGTAACATAATTGGATAAAATTAAAAGAGCTAAACAAAAAGATCTGTGAAGGTAAAGGTCCCTAGCGTATCCCTACATCTGTAAATTTCTTCATATTCTTCAGCCCCTCCTCAAACACACGAGCTGTTCATATTCATCTGTGGTATAAATAATTTCTATTTTCTTAAGCACACAAACATAGACAATTATATCATCATTAACACTGATGGAAAAAAATGTAAATGTCTTATGACTGAAACTGCACATATGTTCCAATTGTTTTGTTTTAAAACAGTAGTGAAATAGTACTTAACAAAATGAAAAACAAGAGTCAGGTAAATAAAGAGAACAGGTGTTAGGGATTCAATTAATGGGAGACGTCGCAGATTTTGTTTATTACAACATTCATGAAAAACTACGTATTTCTATTAAGAGAATTCTACAACGTACTTTCTGCTGTAACAACTGCTAATTAAGAAATTAGTCAGTAGTTAAAAATCACACGGTCATTTGCTGAACGTCCCCTGCACGCCTGGCTCCACTGACATCTTCCTCGGCGTTCACTTTTCTGAAAACATGTTACAAAGGATTAGAGTTTCCATGTTTTCTAATTTATCAGAGAAAACCACAAGCCCCCTGCATCTTCAATTGCTCTTAGCCTGCTTCATTTTCCCACAGCATTTAATCCTCTCCGAATATATAATTTACCTCTTTATTGCATTTGTTGCTTTTTATTTATCTCATTCTGCTAGAACAGAAGTTCTGCTAGGGATGGATTTTTGTCTGTCTGATTCAGAACAGAGCCTGCATACATAGAAGCCGATCAATAAGTATTTGTCAAACAAATGAATAAATGAATTCGTCCTAAGTACTTTTTTTAAAAAAAGAAAAGGCACTCTCCTTTGGATCCAAACTAGGCTTATAAGGTTCAATGGCATATTTTGACATCTTCAGCCTAATATTTCCTCTCAGTTTTATCTTTGTTAGGTATACAGCTCTTCCCAGTTTTCTAAAAATAATCTAGCAATATTTTCTCTAATGACCTACCACATTGACCTTCCCCTTTACAGAAAGGACAGTAATTACTGTGCTGGAAACCAATAGTTAGCGTCACTGGGAATCCCTTAGATAATCCAATTTCACTATGATTTCTTTTGTTCTAAGACACAATTGTTAATGACATGGATGACCTTTTCAAATTGACAAATGAAAACTGGATGTATTTTTATTATACAACACATTTTGATAAATGTAGTGGGGTTGGCTAAGTCAAGCTAACACAGGTAGGATTGTACATACTTTGTTGTGGTGAAAACACTTAAAATCTACTCCCTCAGCAATTTTCAAGTATACACGGTATTGATATTTACTGAAGTCACCATGATGTGCAAGGATCTCTTCAATTTATGCCTCCTGTCTAACTGAAATTTTGTATCTTTGGGCCAACATCTCCTAACCCTTCCCCTACCCCAGCCTCTGTTAACCACCATTCTATTCTCTGTTTCCATGAGCTCGACTTTTTCAGATTCCACAGTTAAGGGAGATCATGCAGTACTTCTCTTTCTGTGCCTGGTTTATTTTATGCAACATAATGTCCCAGAGATTCATCCACATTGTCAAAATGACAGGATTTCCTTCTTTATTAAGGCTGAATAGTATTTCCTTGTGTATATATGCCATGTTGTCTTTATTCATTCATGAACTGATGGACACTTAGGTTGATTCCATATCTTTTTTGTTTTGTTTTTGTTTTTTTGTTTTTCATTTTAGAGATAAGGTCTTGGTCTGTTGCCCAGTTTAGAGGGAGTGGCATCATCATAGTTCACCCTAACCTCAAACTCCTGCGCTCAAGTGATCCTCCTGCTTTAGCCTCCTGAGGAGCCGGGTCTAGAGGAGTGCGCCACCATGTCCAGCTAATTTTTCTATTTTTTGTACACACAAGTTTCACTATGTTGCTCAGGCTGCTCTTGAACTCCTGGCCTCAAGTGATCTTCCTGTCTCAGCCTCCCAATGTGCTAGGATTATAGACACAAGCCACCATGTTCTGCATCTTGGCTATTGTAACTAGTGCTGCAGTGAGTTTGAGAGTGCCCTCTTAGACATACTGATTTCATTTCCTTTGGATGTATACCCAGTGGTGGATCGCTGGATCATAGGATTGTCCTATTTTTAGTTTTTGAGGAACCTCCATACTATTTTCCATAATGACAGTACTAATTTACATTCCTAACAACGGAGCATAGAGTTCCTTTTTTCTACATCCTCACCAATGCTTATTTTCATCTTTTCCACAATGGCCATTTTAATAGGTGTGAGCTTGTATCTCACTGTGGTTTTATTTCCCTGATGACAAATGATGCTCAACATTTTTCCATCTGCCAGTTGGCCATTTGTAGTAATACGTTGTCTTTTGAGAAACGTCTGTTCTGGTATTTGCTCTGAGTTGTTTTGAGTTCTTGATGTATCTTTTTGGATAGGACCCCCTTATTATTTGTAATGTTTGCAAATATTTTCTCCCATTCTGTAGATGTTCTTTTTGTTGACTGTTTTCTGTGCTGTGCAGAAGCTTTGTAGTTTGATGTAATCACATTTGTCTATTTTGCTTTTGTTGTCATATCCAAAAAATCATTGCCCAGACCAATGTCATGAAGAGTTTTCCCTATGCTTTCTTCTAGTAATTTTACAGTTTCAGGTTTTAAGTTTTTAGCATATTTTGAGTTTGTTTTTGTATGTGATGTGAGATGAAGGTCTATTTTCACTCTTTTGCATGTGGATATCTAGTTTTCTTAATTATGTTCTTAGACAGGGTCTCACTCTGCCTTTCAGGCTGGAATGCAGTGGTGTAATCATAACTCAATGCAACCTTGAACTGCTGCACTCAAGTGATCCTCCTGCCTCACCCGGACTAGGTGCATGCCACCCGACATTTTAAAAATTTTTTGTAGAGGCAGGGTCCTGCTACATTGCCTAGGCTGGTCTTGAACTCTTGGTCTCGAGTGATCTTCTCACCCAGGCCTCCCACAGTGCTAGCATCCCAGGCCTGGAGTTACTGCACACAACCCAGAAGGACTGAAATCTAAAACTTTTTTGTTTTTAACATGGTAGTAGGGAATTCATTCTTTGTTCCTTCTTTCGTCCTTTCTTTCACCTAAGTTATCTTTTTTAAAGATAATTTAAGCTTTTGGGATTTCTTCCCACTCTGCAGTTATTTTTCAATAGAGATTGTCCTGTGATAGAACTTTTTGAGAAAGGTTACCTTGCTGTTTAAGTTTTCTTCTCTGACAACTACAACATCTTGTGATATCTTAAAAAAAAATTTCCTTCTCCTCTATTTCTGCCATTTGTTAATTATTCTACTTAACTAATTTAGAATATGCATATTGAAAGGCACAATATGCGTTCTAAAAATTATGTATGTGGCTGGCAATTTGTTTATTTTTTGACAATTTATTTTGGTCCAAAATGAACTAACCTAGTTATTACCTCATGGTTCCATATACTACGTTAACCTAAGGGGTTTTTTTTATGTTTAAAAGGAATATTTCATTATGGTTATGGGCTATGCTACCAGTAATGTAATATTTTCTCCTAGCTTTTAGAGTTCCCCATTAGAAATATTTGACAATAGTGGTTCTCAACCTGTTGGTCATGACCCCTTGGTAACAATGAAAATACATCGTGGCATTAGGAAGGTTGAGAACCACTGCTCTAGAAGATATATTCTTAAGCTTTTCTGTCTTTATAACTCCAAATATGTATTGTCACATGTCCTCAAATTCATGAACCAGATAGATCCCTTTCTGCTCCAGAGCTACTAAATTCTAAGTAAAAACTACTAAAGTAGTACTAAAAACTACTAAATTCTAACTCAGAACTTAAATTGTTTTGGATAGTAGACATCTGTCAACTTCTGACTGCTATTTCCTTTTCAGATTTTGTCTAGTCATGGAAAAGATGCTTGCTCTAAAAATCAATCTTTTCTTCCTTGGCTTACAGAACTCAGTTGTGCAATATACTAATACCATATGGAATGGCCCTAAAGGGCAATGGCTAATCCCTGCTAGGTCATTTTTAAAAGGCTATCACTTTTTCAGCCTTTTGCTTCCTATCAGGTTAGGCTCAGGTTACTAAGTGCTCTGAGACAAACTATGATCTCTCTCTTTCTCAGCATCTAATTAGGACCCTTTCCCTATACCAGTCATAAATGTTTTATCTATTTAAAAATAAATGCTTATTGCTATAACTGGAGTTAGTAGTCTCTGTAATAAAAGTGTTTATATTGTAGCATGAGAGATAAGGCATGGAACTGATTATAAAATAAATATGATAAAACCTTTGGGTGAGTAGTCAGAGAGCAAGGGAATCAATGAAGAATAAAGGGCAGATGGTGAGGGGTGAAGGGTAAAGGAAAAAAGGGATCTTCCTGGTAAGTGAACCATCAGAGCAGGTGAAAATGTTTTGTGTTCATGGAACTCCCCACCTACAGAAGAGAGAGTATAGAAAAAATTGCAAGTCATTCAAAATTTTGGATATCATTAGAGCATTTGTAAAAATATTGAGCACACAAAGTATTCACTAAAATACTTCTGCTCATAATTTTTTTTTTGAATAGTTTCACTTTTTATGCTTTGGAGCCCTGGATATGATTTTGTTTATCCGTATAATGGAATTTAAACATGGGGTCTGTAGTTATGAAGAATAAAGGGCAGATGAGGAGGGGTAACAGTGGGGGGAAAAGAATCTTCCTTTTACTACTTCTTTTTTTTTTTCTTAGAATCTAAACACATGAGATACAGGATTCACCATCCTCATTGTGGAAAGAAGCTTTCATTCTGTATCTGGAACATGGCAGCAATCACTCTCCAGTTAGATCTAAATGATTGAATTGCAAGGTAAATGGCATCAGGGGCTAAGTCATTTTCCCTCACCTTCAGCACCCTCTTTTCCCAAGATCTAGCAATTTTCTTGTGTAATGAACTGTATCTGCTCTCAAGTGGCCTGGAAATTAAGAGGTCCAAAGCATCTTCCAAGTCCCTGTTACCTATTTGGCATCATGATGTCTTTGCCTGCGACATTACTGATCTATGTTTTCCAAGGCTATACAAAGGAGGGATGCAAAGGGAAGGGAACTGAGGAAACAATGGTGTCTATGGGAGGAAAGGCTTCAATCGATTTTGAATTAT
Organism: Otolemur garnettii; assembly: GCF_000181295.1. Classification (NCBI taxonomy): domain Eukaryota; kingdom Metazoa; phylum Chordata; class Mammalia; order Primates; family Galagidae; genus Otolemur; species Otolemur garnettii. Next base: position 5,101,422 of record NW_003852414.1, on the reverse strand, counting down.
TCAGGGAATAGTTTTCTAGCTGATGGGTTGTCAAATTCTTTGCATCAAAAGCTTTTGTCGGGTGGATAGCCTTTAGGCCAGTTCTGTACCGATTTCACAAAGGCAGGGAAATATGCAACCAGGAACCTACTTTAAAACCAACATCACCCTCCAAAAGTAAATCATCATGGTTTCATTTACACCTATCACATACCCAGAGTCTGAAGAATGTGAGTCAAGAGAGGACAAAAATGTAAGAAAACCAGGTACTAAGGAATTAAAAAAAAAAAAAAGCGAAAACAAAATTCAAACCATACACTGTCTCAATTTACTATGACTTCTGTAGATCCAGAAAATAAGAAAGGAAGAACTATAATAAGTGTATTTGATCAATTCAAGAGGTGAGTTATATTTTTTCCTAGAGTCAATATAATCTTTTTCTTTTAGTCGATAATATATAAGTGATTTCTTCTACTAACAATTTCTGCTATTTAATAAAGTTTATGCTAAGCATCTGATGCTTTACATATTCATATATTACTTTTTGACATTTACTAAAAATGTCACCAGTTACCTAATAAAAATATCTGCCAGACATTTTTTATATTTTTATAACAATATCTTTTAAAAAGGAACATATTTTTAGCTGACTTTACCAATCAAAAGCATATTATCAAACAGGTAAATTCAGGAAATAAGTTGCACTACTAAAGAGAAAAGATACTTATTTGATACTAGTAATTAATTAAATATGCAGAAAATGAATAAATTTGGCAGCTATTTACAACATTAGAATAATATAAATTGTCAGTTGTTAAGTAATAGCAAAAAATATGTTGATTCCAGATGTACATGCTTTACAAACTATTTTAACTTGGAATGACTTTACCTATAACTAAAATTTGGCAACTGAAAGTGAAATACCATTATTACAACCAATACAGCAACAATGTAAAACAATATCAAAGCTAGGAATAAAACATTAGGCTTATGTGGGCATTTTCTATGATCTGTGGGAACACCTTGTATAATAAAAAAGAAAAATGTGATTAAATTCAATTACATTTGACAGTTAATAAAACACCTTGGCCAAAGTCTCAGGCAGATAATTACAGAGACTAAACTTGTCATAAAACCAAAGCCAGTCCTTTGCAAAAACCTTTGGAAATAAAATGCAAGTATTTTTCAAAACTATATCAGGGTGAATTTAACACAGAAGAACTAAACTAGGTGCCAAATCCAGAGCTAGAAGCATCATTGATTTAATCCAGTATGGAATTTTTTACATACTTATACAGGTAAATATTCTTAATTGGTCCATTTAAATGTTTTCCTAGATATATAATTCTAAAACACTGAACAATTCATATATTTCCATAGTGAATAACTTACTAATTACAAATTCCTTAATCACGGTGAGATAAACTCTATCTCCATCTAGGAGTAGCACATGTTGGTACAATCCTTTTCAACAGCTGACAAAACATTCAAAAGATACAACCATGATCATATCCATTGAGTCAGCATTCCAGTTTTGAGACTTCTTTTTTTCCTTAACACAATTTCAATCCATCACCCTGGGGAGAGTGCTGTGTCATCACAGCTCACAGCAACCTCAAACTACCAGGCTCAAGAGATCCTCTTGCTTCAGACTCTGGGGTAGCTGGGACTACAGGTGCCTACCATGCCAGGCTGATTTTTCTATTCTTAGTAGAGATGGGGTGTCAATCTTGCTCAGGCTGGTGTCTTGAACTCCTGAGCTCAGGCAATACACCCGCCTCAGCCTCCCATAGTGCTAGAATTACAGGTGTGAGCCATGGCACCCAGCCCCGTTTTGGGAGTGTTTTCAGAGGAAATTATCTAACACCAAATAAAAAAATAAAAACTGTATCATAAGAAAAAATGAGAAGTAATTTAAATATACGGTAATGTTTGACTGGCTTAGGAAATTATAGCATATTGATTTGAGAAACACAACAGTCAAAAATAACAGCGGGCAAATATAAGAGTTTATATAGGAAGATGTTTTGAATCATTTTCGACATAGGAAAATGTGTATGATATGCAAGTAAAAACAGTATAATGCTAAATTATAGGTTGTTCCTATAGTTATGTGGTAAAAAGTAGATAGTATACAACTTTATATTACAAATGTGAGGAGACTGAATAACCCCATCTTTGTTCCACATATAACTGGGGGTAGTGATAGGGAAGCTTGTTTTTGCTCTAAACGTTGGGAGTGGTGTTATGGTGGATGCACGTTCAAGCGTCTCCTTTTCGGAGTCCACACCACCTTCACACACCACAGTAGGCCTGAAAGAAAATAAAATACAAGCACAGAGAGATGCCGAGGCAAGAAATGGCGAAATGCTGTTTGCATTACCTAAAGGTGCTCTGATTCTTCACTTGTAAGACCTACGGCACATCTACTCTCAGATTTTAGGAATAAAAGGAAACACACAAAACTCTCTAAATCCTTTTTATAAATTCCTATCTTATCTTTTTGCTTGGATCAGTTTCAACTGGTGTGCACACATGCAAACCAATACACAAAACTGAGATGGTTTTTATATCTCTTTCATCATCTTTAATTTATATTTTCAAAAGGAATCTGTATAAGAATATTTAAGCATGATATCCCATCCATTTGCATTGCAAATAATGTTCTTTGTCCAGGATCGGAAGTTTACTTTTTTAACTGATGCATAATAAACATGGTTTGGGGGTACATGATTACATATTAATGTAATTTAATACATTAATATAATTTGTAAAGAACAAATCAGTATACTCAGGATATCCCTTACCTTAAATATGTTGTTTGTTTTTAATGCTAGAACCATTCAAAATGGAAGCTCACTTATTGTGTAGACAGTTCCTCAAATCATATAGCAAATAAAAGCCAACAGTATTTCTAGGCAATATAATATTCCAACTAGGGTTAAATGAACAGCATGCTAATATTGTCTCTGCTTTTTGCGCTTTAGTTAGAATCATTCTACCTATGCCCGAAGTGACATTTTCAGGGATAAACATTATCTTTTGGCCTTGAATGGAAAAGCACTCTGTAGAAATTCCACTGAATTATGCCCTTAATATTGACTCTAATCTTTGCCTGTGAAGTTGCTTTTGTTAAATTCTATTTACCACATTGTGACACATATCACGTGAGACACTTCATACGCACTATCCTATTTGCTTTTCACAAAACCTGTGCTGGAATGTTTTTTCCCAGACTTTCCTCTTTTTTTAGAGATAGAGTCTCACTCTGTCACCCTTGGTAGAGTGCTGTAGTGTCACAGCTCACAGCAACCTCCAGCTCTTGGGCTTAGTCAATTCTCTTGCTCAGCCTTCTGAATAGCTAGGACTACTGGTGCCCACCACCATGCCCAGCTATTTTCGCCCTGCTATTTTTTTGTTGCAGTTTGGCCGGGGCCAGGTTTGAACCCGCCACCCTCAGTATATGGGGCTGGCACCCTACTCACTGAGCCACAGGTGCTGCCCCAGACTTTCCTCTTTTCCATAATTATTGAGTGTACTTCCCATTAGATGAGCATTTCTTTCAGTACCAGAAATATAAAGATGGAAAGCTCAGACTAAGAGAGGGACAGATGTTTAAAAATACAGAAGCGATACATGCTACAGCAGTGGCAATGTACAAAGTGCTCTGAAATATGAGGGAATTGCCAGCTCTATAGGGCAAAAATTTCCATACTCCTGGAGGGAGTGCTGAGATAATTTGAAATCTGAGAAAGAAAACTAATCTGCCACCTTGGAAACATATAAGTTCATCTAGAGAACAACAAAATACGAATGGGAGGACGCTAGCTTTTGTGGGTAAGGCTGTGGGAAACATAATAGTAGAAAAAAATGGCAAGTATTTATACATGGGGGACTTCTTTTTTAAATTTATTCACTTATCTGAATAGAATCATATAATTTTGAAGGCCTGCCATGTGCTAAGGTGGTATTAGGAAAGACCACTGTGAAGAATATGTTGCCTGGAATTATTTTTAACATTATAAACCTAAAAAAATATTTAGATTTGTATTGTTTAACTTTTCTAAAAAATTACTGGATTTATTTAGTTATTATTTATTTCAAATTACTGGGAGGGCACAAATTTTCAGGGTACGTTGTTTTCGATCCTAAATTCAAGTTGCAGTTGAGCCCGTCACCCAGGGGGCGTGCTGAACACCCCCACACTGTGCACATTAGGTGAGAGCACCCCAATTGCCCTCCCTCCTCCCCGTACTCCTTGCTAGACTATATTTATGTGGGTGTGTAGTTACATTGGTTTCATATCAGTATTGAGTACATTGGATATTTTTCCCCCTCCCTTGAGATACTTTAAGAATGTGTGTCAACTCCGTCCAGGTAAAGCTGTACCACGCTAGTTGTTAACATAATCTGGAAATGTTATTCTTCATCTGTGCTTGACTTGGATAGTCACACCTTTGAAAAATATTGTAAGGTTCTCTTAATACTTGCTGCCCTGCTCACTTTGTCTTGTCCATCACAGAACACTAACATCTTGAATAATGTGGACACTCTCCATCCTTTCATGACCTACATTTGCTTTCAATATAATATCCCAATTCCTCAGCACCTTCATATATTCTGGCTCCTGCTTACCTACCTGCCTCTACAGCCTCATCTATGAGGCTATGTACCCCTTTTTTCAATGCTTTACTTCTATTGGATCTGTACCCTCAAAACACTACATTTTCATCTTTGACATTTTTGCATATGCTGTGACTTTTGCCTTTAATACTTTCCCCTCTCATTCTTGAGTCTCACCCTATTGTCCAGACTAGAGTACCATGGCATCAGTCTAGCTCAAACTCCTGGGTCCAAATGATCCTCCCAGAGTAGCTGGGATTAGAGGTGCCTGCCATGACTCCTGGCTAATTTTTTTCATTTTTAGTAGAGACAGAGTCTCACTCTTGCTCAGGCTGTGTGTTGAACTCCTGAGCTCATGGGATCCTCCCAGCTAGGCCTCCCAGAGTGCTCGGATTACAGTGATAGAATCTGACAGATTCCAACACTTCTCCAAGAAAGATTTCCCTGACTGCAGGGAATGTCTAAGTTATACCATACCTCCTTGACATTTGTAAAACAGCCCTTTTGTACATCTGTTTCTCCTGCAAACATCTAAGCTTCTTGAAGGCAGGGACTGTATTAGGCATTTACAGCTTCACGTAGTATTTGTCACATAGAATATCAAGAATATTTGTTGAATAAATGAATAATTGTTAAAACTTCTATATGACATAACGCTAAATGTCATATAAATTAATAGCCAATTCGCATTGTGCTATAAAGTCATACACAAATTGAAGATGAACAAACAGAAAACATACTTCTCATGAAGCTTAAAATTTGCATATTGCTGTAGGCAGAAGAGTGACCCCCAAAGATGTCCATGTCATAAACCCCCAGACCTGTGAATATGTTAGGTTAGGCGGCACAGTTACAGATGGAATTAAGCTTTTTAATCAGATCACCATGGGAAAATATCTTGAGTTATTGGGGTGGTCTCAATTTAGTTATAAAGGCCCTTATAAGTGGAAGAGGGCGGCAGAATGAGGAGAAGTAGTGAGTGGGTAATATGAGAAGGCCACTGTTGCATGTTGCTGGCTCTGGAGAAGGAGGAAGAGGCTCAAGAACTAAGGAATGTGAGCAGCTTCTAAAACAGTGGTTCTCAACCTTCCTAATGCCGCGGCCCTTTTATATAGTCCCTGTGGGTTGCAAACCACAGGTTGAGAACCGCTGTTCTAGAAGATGGAAAGGGCTAACAAGTGTTCTCCTTGAGAACCTTCTGAAGGAACCCAATTCTGCCATAACCTTGATTTTGGCCTTGGGAGACTCATTTTGGACAACCGGCCTCAAGAACTATAAGACAATAAATATATATTGTTTTAATCCACTAAGTTTGTGGTAACATTTTTCAACAGCAATAGAACACTAATGCGTATGCCCACGTTGAACAGGATTAAGTTTGGTTGCACGTGACAGAAAGCCTAAGATAATGGTGACTTAAATAAGATGCAAGTTGATTTTCCTCTCTATAAAAGAGATCTGGAGGTGGGAAGTCCAAGGATGGTATTTCACAGCAACAAGGGCTTGGGCTCCTTCAATCCTGGTGTTCTGCTTAAGCTCCAGCCAGCAGGTATGATTTCAGCTGGTGGGAAGAAGGGAAAGAATGGTGAACCATCTCCTTGTGAAGACGTTGCACACACTACTTCCTCTTACGTCTTATTGGCCAGGACTGAACAGCATAGTCACACGTAGGTACATGCAAGGAGGGAAACAGAGTCATTATTTCAAGTGACCATGTGATTAGAATGGACAGTTCTATCGTTAAAAGAGAGGAAAAAACATAGTAAGGACAATAGCTATCTCTACCTGAATACTATAGCATTGTGAAGTGTTTTTCTCTCATCGTTTTAAGGATAAAAGGAGCCTCACCTAGATTTGAGATCAATTAAGGCAGAGCCATCATTCCACAGGTAGTTACTAAATACTATATGATGGTATTTGCCAGATTTTGCATGTACACACATTAGAACATGAGTACACATATAAGTAGTCCCTGGGTTATGAATGACATAGGTTTTATAGGTTTGCTCTTAAGTTGAATTTGTATGTCAGTTGGTCCAGGCACATTTACCTATTACCTGTAAGAGCCTCCATTCATAAGTGTGAGTTGTTCATCAGTTGGATGTTTGTAACTCGATGACTTACTGTAATAGCTGTCATTTATAAGTGCCAGTTGTATGTTAAGTCGGATGTTTGTAACTTAGGGACTGCCCATACTTGCTCAATGAACAATATAGGACATTTACATCATATTTAAACTTCAGTGTTATATAATTAATAGAAAGAGAATTCTTGGTTGATGAGAAATAAGGTTAAAAAACATTTTATTTCTACATACACAGGGGCCTGGCAGGAACAATACGGCACACTCAAAGAGTAAGTTGTAGAGAGTTTAACAGAGATGATTTACAGAAGTGTGGATAGATTTAAGGGAAGGAATGATAAAACATCCAATCAATACCACCCCTAGGCCTGAAGACACAGAGGAAAGAAGCAGTTTCTGCAACTTGGCTGGACCTGTGGCCATGGGACAGCACTGTCTGACAGAAGCCATGGAGCTTAGGTAGAGGAATGAAACTACAGCCACAGCCAGGCAGGAGGGAATGGAATATCCTGACCTCGCTCTCTTTCCTTCCTCTGATCATTTGCCAATGCCTCCAAATTGGCTGAAACCAAACAGAGAACCAGAGGGCAAAGGACCCTGGGTGATGTGGTCCAGAGAAGTCAGCCCCTCAGAGGGTGGAAAGGCAGAGAATGGACTTTGAGGGCCAGAGAATAACAAGCATAATATGAAAAGGCAAAGCATTTCATAGAGTTGGAACAATTCAAAAAATCTTGAACAAAAAGAGAAAGGAAAATGATCCAAACAGAGCTAGGACAAAGAAAGAGGAAGAGAATGATTAAAAAGTAAAACAGTAGGGTAGGACACAAGGTCTGATCTACTTATATAGGTAGGATAAAGAGAGTGAGCAAAGAAACAGAGGCATGAGGTCTGAAGAGAAAAAGAGGGGTCTGACCAGGGAACTCAAAGTTGCAGATACAATTTAACACCGGGTATTTCTGATCACCAGCTTTTTCATGTGAGTTCAACACAATGGTGGAACATCTAAAACCTGTTACTGACTGCAAATATTTTAAATACATATACTCCAAGGATTTAACAGAGGCAGTGATTGTTAAGTGAGGATCTGTGGATTATAGAAGGCCAGCACTGTAGGTCAAAGGAACAGCCACACTCTGTAACAGGACCAGTCAGCTGCTAAAATAAGTCAAGATGGCAGAGAAAAGAAATACACAGAGACAAAGGGGGAAAAAAGCAGCTGAAACCAGATATTAGACCCCTGATATCATGGTGAATACTTAAAAATTCACTTATATCTAAAATATGCATGTTGTTTTCTCTTTACTGCAAATTACCTACCAATAGTTCTAGGTATAGAAAAAACGTTACTCATGTTCATACGTAATATTAATTAAAGTTATAATCTTCTGAAGCAGTTTTAAAAGTAATCTTTTATTGTCATTTTATGGAAAAGATTAGTTTTACTCTTTGGCTGTTGACTGACATCCTCCTGTAAACATCTCTTTCTATGTATGTTTATACTTTTATCTATACTACATATGATCCTGAAAGACTGTCCCTCAAATAAGAAGTTCCATGTGTTAACATTTCATTGACTTAAATTAAAAATAAAAGTCTTAATTCTTCAGAGGTATGGGGAAAACATTTGTTCCTTTGATCACCTACTGGGAGATTTTATTAGAAGAACTGGCATGGGTCCTGAGGACCACTGCTGGGTCTGCATCACCCAGTAGTCATGTTTCTTTCCTGACTCAGTGATCGCAACAGTGAAATGACCACTGCTCACTTTTGTACATTTTGAACTACAAACCTAGAATCACATTTGAGCCATAGTTGGAGGAAAAGGTTTAAGGGACCTCTATATTCTTTACTTTGAGGGATAAACATGTAATACATTTCGTTTTTCTTCAAAACTCTTCAGATTAAAATTAAGTATTGAATTAAGGAGTAGCACCAGTATGTTAATGTACAATGAAATTAACCAACTTTTAATTTTGATGAACATTAGAGAATCAAAGCTGCATTTCCCAAGAGTATTTTGGAAGTGAAAATAGTGAAGAATGTGATAATTAAATGCTTAATGTGGAACATTATGAAATATGTACATTTTAAACTTAAAATAATTTCATGTCAAATTTTATCCTAATTTATACATGAATCTTATATGTAAAGCAAATATCAGGTGCATAGGGTTTATGAAAAATTTATAGAAAAAAATCAATATTGAAAATATTCTATCATTTACATTTTTCCCTGTAAATTTGGAAGACTGTATAGCAATTTATTTTTAGAATATCTCTCTTTCAGCCTATATAATCCCAGTGCTCAATAGAAGCAGAGTGTTAACATTTTTTTGACATAATAAAAATACAAGTAAATACTGAATTTTTATCATACAGTGATACTACAATTACTGAAAACCAATACAGGATACATGTTAAACTCTTATTAGTATCTCCTACAGTTTGATTTTTTTAAAAACTTCAATTGTAATAAATTTGTTTCTTTTCTTAACTGATTCTTAAACTTTTCCCCCAATTCTTTACATCGAAGAGATAAGCAGCAGTCATCCCACATGCACCAGGTTTAAAGCTGCAATTTATTCCAAGATTTACTTTTGTCTTTCTTTCTGGTATAGATTTCAACATTTTTGATAAAACAAAGTATATTAAGTGAACATTCAATTTGTAATATATAGTAATCAGAGACTTTTACAAAGTTGAAAATTTCACATTAGAAGGTTTGGGCTATTAATATAAGACCTGACAATTAAGTTCATGAACTTATCCTAGAAAAAGTACTTTATACTGGGAGCAGCACCTGTGGCTCAAAGGTGTAGGGCGCAGGCCCCATATACTGGAGGTGGCAGGTTCAAACTTGGCCCTGGCCAAAAAAAAAAAAAAAAAAAAAAAAGTATTTTATACTGAATATTTTATTGCTGAATATCACTATGGTCACTTTCGACGTACTCCCCATGGGGAGCTATGTACTACCAGTACCTAGCCTAGTCCATCCTTCAAAGCAGTTTTGGAAACTTTTTCTGGAATGACCATCAGAACAGGTATTGTACCAAGTGCCCATTGACACACGAATGGATCAATAAATTGTGGTATATGTAAACCATGGAATATTATGCAGCTTTAAAGAAAAATGGAGACTTTACCTCTTTCATGTTTACATGGATGGAGTTGGAGCAAAGTATCTCAAGAATGGAAGAAAAAGTATCCAATGTACTCAGTCCTACTATGAAACTAATTTATAGCTTTCATATAAAAGCTATAACCCAATTATAGCCCAAGAATATGGGGAAACTGGAAAGGGGGGGTAGAGGATGGGTGGAGGGAGGGTAATTGGTGGGACTACTTCTACAGTGCATCTTACAAGGGTACATATGAAACTTACTAAATGTGGAATATAAATGTCTTAACACAATAACTAGTAAATGCCACGAAGGCGATGTTAACCAGTTTGATGAAAATATTTCAAATTGTATATAATACCAGCACATTGTACCCCATGACTGCATTAATGTACACAGCAATGATTAATAAAATAAAAATAACAAGTATTGTACCAGGTCAGACAATTGAGTATGTGAACTTGCCACCATGCGGTCACCTGCAGCAACGCACAAACTCAGTAAGGATTCATAACCTCAGTATATCATTGTCTCACAGCTGTGTTCATGTTGACATGTGACAGTATCTTGCTGAGTAGCGTCTGTCAGTGTTGTTGCATATCTTTGTATGTCATATGACAACGGCTCTGATGGTCATTCCAGAAAAGGAGCTCCAAAATTGCTTTGAAGGGTAGACTAGCTGCTGGTGTACTAGCTTCCCAAGGGGAGTATTTCAAAGGTGACTGAAGTGAAATTCAGTAATAAGGTATGTAACATTCTTTCTAGGATGAGTTCATGAACTTAATTGTCAAACCTCATACTTTTTGTGCATATTGTGAAAGTAGAAACAGCTGATCATTTTGGGAAAAAGATTATGGCAAAACTAAAAGCAAGAGCGATTAATTAGTCTGGATATAGATGACAGTAATGGCCCAACTATTCCTAAGGACTAATGTATTGAAGGTAGATCATTTATTTTACTTATTTCATTGCCAAGAATAGGTTTGGAAAAGGGTAAGAATATTAATTTACTTCAGAAATATTTATTGAGCATCTATTATGTGGCTAGGTCCTCTGCAAAGTGTTGAGGACACAGAAATGGACAAGAGGGGAAAAAAAGGTTACCTGAAAAGGTACTTGTCCATACAGTTAAATGAAGTCTAGCCCAAGGTAACTAAACCAGTAACCGCTAAAGGAAAGAAGAAAATTACTTCTGTTTGTCTCTGTCTTTTTACAATTTTAAGGTAAGGATGAACATGGAAGGAAGTTTGGGAGGCACATAGAATACCACCTAAGTTTAAGGGTAGATATAATAATATGCGTGCTAGAGTTAGGACATATTTTTTTCCCTTTCTGGCTGGAAATTAAAGCAGCTGTAAAAATGCTGGGGGTGGGGGTGGGCATGGGGGAGAAATTGCTGACAAAAGATCAAGTCTATGACCCAATTCAGAAAGTAGCTGAATAACATTATACAAATCTTAAAAGAGGAAAAGATCTCCATTGAATGAAGCAAAGCAATGACACAGTTCTGATGTACAAGTTTTAGTTAACATGGTTATTGAGGAAAGCAAGGATCGCTTGTACTTAAAATGATCATTAAGAATAATGATTCTAGTTTTGGCACTAAGGATGAATGTATATATATAGACATAATGTGTAGCAAAGAATATTTACAGTCACATTTTATGCACCAATAAATAATGCATTTACTTCTCAAAATGCCAAAGCGAATGTGGGAGAGAAAATTTTCATCTATATTCAGGATTAAACTTTCTAATTTTAAATTACCAGACTTGAGCTGTAAATTTATTTCCGTTGAAAGGTTTGAAGAGATTATTAATGGATCTTCTAAAATTCTGCAAGTTGTTTAAAAGATTAACATAATAAAGGATCCTGCCATAGATATAGCAAATTTATTGGCATAAGTTTATTGAGCACCTACTATGTGTCAGCACTGTGCCAAATAATTTATTTACTATTTCTATTGCTGTCACATTTTAATGTTTTCAGTTTCTCTACCAATAACTCTTACATAGTTAATTTATAGCTACAATGTTTAAAATAAGGCTTTGCTCATTCATTCCATAAGTTTAGTCCCAAAGGCATTTCCTCATTACCAAGAGGCAGGGAGCAGGAAGAGAAAGCCAAATCCAAATCCCAGAGAATACTGAAGATGACTTCCTTGGTATTTGTGGTGTTATCTTCATGGTCTTTCAGAAATCCCCAAACTTGTTAAAAGTCAAGGACTTAAGATAAAACCAGTCATCTACCAGTTTCACAGACTGTTTCATTTGTTGGCCAGCTTCTTGCCTTAAGGTCTTAACAGCAATGACCGCTCATTTAGGTAGGAAACCACAGCCTGTGAATACCTTAACTCCAAATCTTGACGCCTACGATCGATCGGGTCTACCCAAAGAGGAAAGCGGGGAGGGCAGAGCGCAAGGGCTGGGTGGGGGAGGCTGAGGTGACAGCAGGTGAGAGCCTGGTACGGATGGGGAAGTGAGAAAGGCACAGTGTGGGTATTACTCATTTTGCTTTACTGCCGAGGCTGCTCACAAGCGGAACTTCTTGCCTCTCTTTCGGTCCAGCCGAAGTTCAATCTAACTGAAGTCACTTCCCATCCCGGTTCGCTTGGGGGAAAACCGTGCGTCCGTGGAAGGGAAGGGACAGAGAACTGAGAGGGTCAGGTAGTCACTCTCGTGACGCCGCGTGTCCTCGCCCGTCAGGAGCCGAGCTTCCCTATTCAGTTCATCACCGTTCCCCGAACTTGCCCTTCCTTAAATTAAGGGAACTCCCGGGGGAGTCCAGAGCACGACCTTGGCCCAGACTGCGCCGAGGGGAGAAACGAGGCGTGGGATCCGAGCCCAACCTTCAGAAAGAGGGCAGCCTGGGTCCTCGAAACTCTCCGAGGGCCAGCTCCAAGGGCACAGGGTGCAGAGGAGAATGAGCCAGACCGGTCCGTGCCCCAGGCAGAGCGGCGGGTGTGGCCACTTCAGAAGCAGAACGCCGCTGAGCCTCCAACTTTACCTTTCCTACCCCGACAGCGTGTCGCCCTTCTGGCCACGTCCCCACAGCTTCCCAACACCTTCCTTCCCTCAGCCCACCACACCTGAGCAAAACTTTTCCCTCGCCCCTCAATTCAAACTCAGCAGTGTCTACGGTTGCCGCAAACCGTCCTGTCCCTAGCAACAAGGTTCCGGCCGTAGAGCGAGCGCCTCTAGGTGTAAGGAAGGTGATGTCGTAAAGCCGCGAGTGTCGTAAACCAGGTGCGGTGGGGAGGGGGGAGGGGTGGAGGCGGAGGGGTGGGGGGGGAGGTGACTCGAGCATTTAGACACAAGCGAGAGGATCATGGCGGATGGCCCCAGGTGTAAGCGCAGAAAGCAGGCGAACCCGCGGCGCAATAACGGTGAGTGGCGGAGGGGACCGGGGAGCGGCGGAGTCAGGGGGAGCCGGGCAGCCGGGGCGCCCCCGGGGGTGAGGGGGGCGAGCCGGGCTGGGGGCGGCCGGGGCAGGGACGGGCAAAGTGGAGTGGGAAAGTAGAAAGTAGTGCTCTCTGCCCCCCTCCGCTGCCGCCGCTGCCGGAGCCGCGCCGCGGCCGCTCGCTCTCCCTGAACCGTTATGTCTCTTACCTGGTCTCTCTCCGCCTAGCGGCTCCTGCCGCCCTTGCCGCCTCCCTGGACCGTTAGCCGCCGCCGCCGCATCCCCGGCGCAGGGCGGGCGGCCGGGACGCGGCGGGCCACTTTTCTGGTCCCGGGTGGAGCGGCTGTTGCTTCTTTTCGCACTTTTCCCCACTCTTTTGCCCTTCGGCGCCTCCCTCTCCCCCTCCTCCTCAGCCCCCTCAGCGTTATTTTCCCTCTGCGCCGAGGCCCCCGAGAGCCGAGGAACAAACTTGAGCCCGGCGCTGACCGTGCAAAGTGGCTTCCGCGCGCCACGGCCCCGGCTGGCGCCG
>NW_003852414.1:4929529-5087512 GCF_000181295.1 Otolemur garnettii | reverse complement strand
CCAGCCGGCGAGGCGCGCTGGCGGACCCGGGGTTAGAGACGCAGAGGAGGTGCGGGTCCCTAAGCGTCCCTCCTCCTTCCCCTGCGCCTCGGGCCACAGCGGCCGGGCTCCCTGGAGAGCCCCGCGAGGGAGCTCCCGGTTTTGTGGGGAGTGGATGCGGCGGCAAGGGGACACGGGCAGAAACGGGCACCTACTTGCTGCTGCCAGAGCTCTGTGGATGGCGGCGAGCTGGGCAGCGGGTGTGTTTGTGGAGTTGTTACCTGGGCTTAGAGACGGGGAAACACCGCAGACAGATCCCCCCCTCCCCGGCGCAGACTCGCTCTCCACGCTGGGATGGGGTTGTGTTGCGTACGCCTCTCTCTTTTCTCTTTCGTTTTTTGGGGAAGTTGTTACCTGGGCCGGACGCACGGAGCGCTGAAGCCGGATAATGGAGCTTGGATGGCGCTCTCGGTCTCGGGTGGAAGGAAGGTGGGGGAGGGGACGGACGGACCGACGGACGCTCGGGGCTACTGCTGTCGCTTCAGCTGCAGTGTTTATTGATTTGTGCTGATGTGCCAGGGGAAATACACACCCCTCTGCCTGGCGTGAGAGTTGAAAAAAGGAGAGAGAGAGAGAGAGACAGCGAGAGAGATCGAGACCCGAACATGTGGTGGTGGTTGCACAGTCGCCTTTTCCAGTTTGGAGAGACGTTGTAAGTTGATTGTATTTCTGCTTATCTCGAGGCGCTTCTGTGCTTTCCCTCCCTCTTGCTCAGCAGCGAAATGTCTGCTGATTGTTATTGTCTGGACAGTTCCTGTGGCTAGAGGGGCGAGACTTGTCCGCCCGGGGGCGGCGGGAGCGCGGGGAGAGATGCCCCCGCCCGCCCAGCCCTAGTACCTGTTTGTATAATAATGGGCGGCAACGGCCCTGCCGCCGGCTGCAGCCGAGTCTATATAAGGAATTACACGTACATTTCGGACCGAGGGGGCTCTTTTGGGCTCCTGCGTTATTTTTAAAACGAGTTTTGAGAGTGGGGGAATACATGCGCCTATGATGGGATGGCCGGGGCGTCCAGAAAATGAGGAAATACGTGTTTAAGTAAAAAACTCTCTCGTGCTGCCCCCCGCCCCATCCCCCTACTCCTGGGCTCCCTTTCTCCCTCCCTTCTGGGATGCGAAACGCGAGGTTTTGTAACCTTTCCTGGCAATTTTAGATTTTGTGTGGGATTTCCTGTCTAGAAGCAGATACGAAGATTTTTAAGCTGTTCCAAGATGTTTGCTTCCAAAACGTGAAACATATTTTTAATATATTTGAGCCGACATTTAAATCACTGCTTTTCATGAGTGATTTTTAATTATTCAAATAAATATTTGCATTTTAAAGACGTCTCTTATGATTGAAAGGTATTTTGGTATTCACATTGTGGAGAGATGACTCGGTATATAGCAAGGAGCAGAGCATAGGCTCCTGCAATTTTAATTTCCTGTTTTAGCGTCAAATAGTGTGTTCTATACTGAGCTGTTGCCGCTGCTGCTGATGTGGCTTTATGAAAGGTAAGTTGGTTCGGAAGGGGCTGCTCGCTTTTTACCTTATTTAAAATGTTGATCGCCAGAGAAAGGGGCTTTTCTTGTTGCTGACGACATGTGTGTGACATGTGAGTCTGAACCACCCAGCGTCTGTGCAGCTGCTGTAAACATGTTTACCTGAACAGGAAAGAATGGATTTTTCTCCTAAAGATTCTGTGATATGAATATTACACTCGTAAGGCATATCAACAGATGACTTAAGGGGGAAAAAAGCTATCCTGAAAGGTACTTGAAATCAACAGGAAAAAGAGGTTCTTGATCGCTGCAGCAAATGGCAACTTGTGCAGGTAGAAAAAAGATGGTGTTTAGTTTTCTCCTGCATGTATGTCAGCCCCCTCCTGTCTGCTGCTTTCATTCTCAAGGGAGGGATTATTTACCACGCTTGCTGTCAGTGTTTTTCCTTTGTGTTTAATATTAGAAAAACAGATTTGGGGCTGTTTAGCACAAAACGTCTTGTCTGCAGTACGCATTACTCTCAGAAAACAAAAGGTGTTTAAGATAGCACTGTACTACTACAGGTATCTTCCATTTTCATCACTTTTGGCTCTGTCCTCGTATTTCTTTTTGTTCTCAAATGCATTTCATCCATTGCTGATGATCACAGCCATGCCTTTTGGTTTACCTTTGTATTTTGCAAATTAAAAATGAAGTTATACCTCATTGTGTTATGAAACCTTAGGGTAGGTGCTGGTTAGTATTTCTTAGCGATGCAGTCATATTTAAGTTGCAGATGTTTATTGGAGACAATTGCTTGGAAAAATGTTAGCTCTTGCATCTTTTTAATGAATAAATATGTGATGTATACAGTGGGCAATAGTCATAGTAATACTTCATGTTGTTATTTGTATGTAAATAACATTTTTATTCATTTTGAAATAAGGTGTGCAGATTTGTAGATTTTACTGCTAAGCCTTCAGTAAAACATTTTAATTTCCTTTCTGGAATATATCTAAGGGTAGGATATTAATGGGAGTATCAAGTAATGTAACTTGACAGGGGTAAACCAATTGAGCCCGGTTTGGCCAAAGCATCAAACCTTGTGTGGTAACTTTATGGTAATGACGTTAGTCATCTATAAAGGAGTGACACTGGAATTGCTTGAACTGGTTTTTACCATTTATAATTTAATGCTTTGTTTGTTGTATTTTAAAAATCTGTCTTTTATCACTTTCCACTTTCTACTCTCTGTGATTTTCTATTTTTTTCCTTTTTCTTTCTTTTCTTCTTCATCTTCTTTTTTTTTTTTTTTTTTTTGAGAAACGTACTTTAGCTACTAATGACCACATGCTGATTAATTCACTTTAGAAGGAATAGCAGGTACATATCTTTCTGTCATTACCACCATTTCCCCTTGCTGTCGTTGGAAACCACCAGTAGAGGATGCTAACAAAAATGATTATTGGTATAGTAGTATCATCAGTCTCTCTGTGTCCTGTGCTGATGGGGACTTTCAATATAATTCTGAATCTTACTGCTACTTTGCCAAGACTAGAAACAAGTAGGAATGTTTTAACTTGAAAAACTTTATAAATTTGAGTTACTTAAATCTTGAATTGCGATTGCTTTGCTATTCATTCTTGCTTTAGAGCAGTTGTATTCTTTTTTCTTAAGAAAAGATTTTTATATTCTTAGGTTTGGAGAAGAATATGTAATGGTCCATATTTATTTTGCATATTTACTATATTTTTTAATCCCTTCTTTTTAATTCATAGCAGGATCCCGTAAACGTACAGCATATTTTTAAATGTTAAAAGATGTAAATGCCCAAGTATGTAAGGAAAAATTGCAATTAGTTAATAATACTGTTTAATTGTTTTTCCATAACTTGTGTAGGTGTCTGTAGTCGATGGGTTGGCATATTGCTACTAAAGGATGGATTAACCCGCAGTCACTCAGGTGTTAGCGTAGTTAGCTTTTATCTTTTCCATCTCCTTCCGTCCCTTTTCCTGACAGCAGTCCTCTCCCCATTGCCTCTCCTTAGTTAAGAATCCAGTAGTGTATAAATTTTAAATTTACCAATTATAAATTAAGGGATATACATTTCTTTTGAAATTTTAAGTGCAGTGAAAAAGTCTCTGTAGTTTGTTCATTGTTGTATGCTTATATTCAAAGAGCTCCGACTTTCAGCATATCATGTAAATTGAAATAATTTTCACGTATAAATAATTGCATGAGACTTAATATAATTAGTTATGACTATTTGTTTTGTGTCATACAGTTATGTTAAACTTTAAGCCTTTTACTAGGTAGAATGTTAGAGGTATTTATTTCCTTAATTATTTTTAATGGTGTTTGAATAAATGCGCCAATACCAGTACCATAATGCAGTAGTCATGCTCTTTGTCTTGAATTAAATAAGAATTACCAGAATTATCAGGTAAGCCCATGTGAATTTCTTATTTTAGGCGGTCAGGGTTCTCCACGTATATGTATGTGTTTATGTATGTATATATAAATACAGTTTTTCCTTTCTTGACACATATTTCTTTAATTTGGTATTCTAATTCCCAAGAGCTCAGTAGTGACTAGGTATGATTCATTTACTTTTTTGTATGAGCTGAGGAACTTTACAACAGAGTAATGAGATACACAATTGTAGCATAGAGCTAAACTGAAGTATCTTACAAATTGTAAGCATCAATCTTGTGTTCAGATAACTGATTAGTTAAAAAAAAGCATGTATTTGGTTAATGCTTTTTTCTTCCTTTTTGAAGTACCATAGCCTCCTGTGTTTGTAATTGTAGTAGCTTTGAAACATGGTGATGCTCTGTGGACTTGAGAATGATATTTTTAAAATGACAGCATAATTATTTCTCATTGTTGTTGTTATTTTGTCCCCCACCTTTTGCATTCCCTTGTGTAAATCACTTCTAAGCATGTGATTAGAGCCAGATGTAAACACAGATGTAATATCATGTGGAATTATATTGTTAGCTACTTTTAACTAACCTGTAGTTAGTACAGGTTAGTGAAATCAATACTTTTACCTGTATTGATTGAATTGCAGCAGAGGAAGAGAAAAATTATGCAGATGTTGGAAGAAAATACATGCATTAGTGTGCAAAAGTGCAATGAGAGGCCAGAAAAGTTGATGAAATCGTAGAAATTGTATTTGGTATTGAAAAAGATTTCTTAATCTTTGCAGCATGATCACTAATTTATGGGGAAATTCATGTTTTTCATTTCTAATAGAGAGCGAAAAGTCAAAAATGTTTAATCTGGGAAAGTGCCCAGATTAGGGAAATATGGTAAAATGGGTTTTTAAAAAGCTTTTGAAAATGGGAGGCTGCTGTACTATTACTGGTTAAATAATCATTGAACTAGACAAAAATTAAAAGTAGAATTCGTATGCATGTAGTGGTAAGTTTGTGGCATCCTTAGTTAAAATTAAATCTGATTTATTATGTAGGCATTGGATGGGAGTGTTTTGAGTATTGTATTGCTAAAGGAAGCATTCTTAGGACGTTAATTTTACTAAATAAAATATTTCAATATGGTGTGAGCATGTCTGGCTCTTAACCGTGATGTGGGGAGGTAATACTGTTTGTTAACCTGACACTGAGTTGCTTGAAAATAAGGCACTATAATATAGTACTTAAATAGCAAGATACTCTTTAGTGAGTAAAATTTGTCTTAAGATTGTTTTCAGAGAAAAATATTCAGTATGTAGAACTTTACTGATTTTCTTAAAACATAATGTGAAGTATATAAGATGGGTGTAGATAAATTGAAAGATTACAAAAGGAAAAGAAGTTGAGATACTTGTGTCATATCTATGAAATTTTTAAAAAATTATTATTTTTTCATTCTTTGAGAAGGTATTTTCCTATCATTTCGTTCTCCAGGAAGCCTCCTGTAATTTAATACATGTTACGTTTATCTGTCCATGCGCACACTTCTCATAATCAACATTATGTATATGAGACTTTATACGTGGAGGAATAAATGATGGCTGTGCATAGAAAACCTTGCAGTATGGCAACGTGGGAAAACCTTCGTCTCTTTTGCAGTAACATCTACATCTGTGCTGAAATTATTAGTAACAGATGTTTTGTGATCTCTTAATTCCCACCCTCCTTTCTCCTTTCCCTCCCCCATCTATATTTAAAATTAAATGAGAATGGAATATCAGTCTACAAATGATGTCAATTTCCGGTGTTTATTGTGCATTCTATACTGAAAAATCTTGTTTTCTCTTAAAATATTGTAATTTTCAATTTTTTAGATATTTTAAATATTCACGTTTCAACTTGCTTTTATGAAATGTGTCACCATTATTCTTAAGATACTTCAGGTATTATTCATGGTCACCAGTCAACAGCATATTCTGATTTCCCTTACTCGTTAGGTCTTTGTATTCATTTTATTCACAATTCTAACAGGATACTTGGTTTTGTGAGTTTTTTTTTAATTTAAGTAGATAGTGCTGAGTGTAACTAGTTTAGTCATTTTTGAAATCATACATTTTTAATGTGGAAGATCATCTTTTTCCAAAATCCAAAATCGTATTTTATCCGAGAACTAATAGATATAGAGAAGCTGGAATTTAGGGCCTTTAAGGAAAAGCGCTTTGAGAGATTTTAACATGCGTTTTGAGAAGAGGTAGTGAACTAGCATCTACCAAGATCCTTGAGGTAGTAGATTTTCTGAACCTGGGCTCACATTAACTTTGCTTTGTTTTGGATAGTGGAAAAGACTGTACAAATCACTGTATCTTTTGAATGTTATCTCCTTTCTACCCTAAAACTAAGTTGCTATTCACTCCTATTGCTACATCATTTTTCTGAATCTGTTTTGATACTCTTGATTTTTGCATTTTGGGAGGAGGGGGAAGCGGGAAAGAGTTGCAATGGAGAGAAAATAATTTCATATGGACAAATATTGATTCTGAAATGAAAGTGAAATAATTTTAGAGCTGGAGGGATTTGGGCGAATAATCCAAAACCATTTTTACAGAAAAGCAAACAGATTGAAAAAGATAAAATGACTGTGCCAAGTTTACAGTAGTAGTTAGCATGGACTAGGTCACAGCTTTTGATGTTCTTAGTTCAGTATCCTCTCATCACACCATTTGAACGTACTTATTTATGATGGCAATGGGCAAGAAGCAGTGCAGTGAATTTTCAAATTTGTCATAGTTAAACCCAAAATGTGTAGCATGCTCATTCATATTAGAAAAAAGTGTATGAATCCATCAAATTTTGTAATTGATGTGATTATATCACTTAAGACATTTCAGATGTAGAAAGCTATATTTGGAGGCCTTCTCTCATTTGGGTCCTATTTTTGGTCATGTTTCCTGATCTCAACTCTCAGCACTCATATCCTTCTTACTCCTCTCTTGCACCCAATCTAATGTATTTTTAGAATATCCTTGGTTAGGTAGCTATCCTCACAAAATTTTGTAGTTCTTTGTGTTTTACATTTATATAACTACTACTCTGCTATATAATTTAGTTCTTGTTGTTATATCTACACCTAGTTCGTTCTTTCTAACTATGTAGCAAACACGAATTTCTTAGCAGTTCCCCTAATGATGGATACTCAGTTTGACTCTAATTCTTGCATACAAATAATTCTGTAATA
The DNA here is from genome assembly GCF_000181295.1 of Otolemur garnettii. NCBI lineage: Eukaryota > Metazoa > Chordata > Mammalia > Primates > Galagidae > Otolemur > Otolemur garnettii. The sequence goes on along the minus strand of NW_003852414.1, from coordinate 5,080,361 downwards.
AACATTCTCTTATGTGTTGCTAATGGCTGTGGAAGGGTACCTTGGGGGCATATGTCCATACATGGTATTGCTGAGTATAGATCAGTCACACACTTAGTATCACTAAGTTCAGCCAGATTATCTTAAACTGGAGCACCAATTTTTACCCTCACCAGCAATATATAAGAATTCTTATTTTCACACTTTTGGTATTGTACAACATCCTACATTGTGCTAATTTGTCAGTTAAATTGAATCTCATGGTTGTCTTATTTCATGTTTCTCTATTTACCGCGGATGTTGTTTATTTCTTCATATCCTTGCTAGCCTTTGGGGTTTCCTTTTCCTTGTCTGGCCTCTTTCTACTTTTGCCTATCTTTTTAATTAGGGTTCTACTTCTTGTTCATTTCCCAGAATTCCTTGTATACTTGAAATAATAATTCCCAATGTGTCAGTCATCTGTTGACTTTCACTATGGTACAGTCTTCCTTAATTTGAATGTATTTAAATCTGTCAAAATTCTTAATTTATAGGTAATAATAAATACTTCCTAATCTATAGATTACAGATACTTTTTTTATATTTTCTTCTATTAGTTTTTAATTTTACCTTTCATATGTCTTCAATGCATCTAGAGTTTACCTTTTGAGTATAGTACTTTATTTTTAAGAGGAACAAATATAGTAGCTAAGAGTTTGTGTTGATCCTGTAATTCACTAGCTCTATCACACTGGCCAGGTTACTTAGTCTTCTTATGCTTGATTTTCCCTAAATGTAAACTGGGCATGATAATCTCAGATTTAGGAAGGTTACATGAGACATGTGAAGCATTGTGCCAGTACATGATTTAAGTGCTCAATACATGTTCAAATAAAACTCTACTTATTAAATTGTTTTAAATATATCTTGTATCACTTGGCAACTTCTTATCCTGTTATCCAGAATTAACTGTGACTAATTTAGCTACCATCTAAAACAGCAGTTCTCAATCTGTGGGTTGCGACCCCCTTTAGGGGTCACTTAATAGCAGATATTTACATTATGATTCATAACAGTAGCAAAATTACAGTTACGAAGTAGCAACGAAAATAATGTTATGGTTGGGGGTCACCACAACATGAGGAACTGTATTAAACTGTATTAAAGGGTTGTGGCATTAGGAAGGTTGAAAACCACTGATCTGAAAGGATGTTGCTATAAAATTTGTTAATTGTTCTGTAGCTTTGATCTTTAACATTGCTTAGACGCTTTGACCTCAGATAATTAGCAATAGACTAGTAATACATACCGAAGCTTCAACTTAATGCTACCTGTGGTATGTCTTACAGCTTTAACTTAATGCTACCTGTGGTACATCTTACAGCTTTAGGAAGGCTTCTTTGGATTTTTTTAAGGAGGACCATATTGAGAGAGATCTCACACTTGTATGTATGATGGTGACTAGACTTCAAGGGTAATGTCCATTATTATTCTGTTGCAAAAAATTAAAGAGCCTAACAGCAAGGAATCTAAACTATATATTTCATATGTGAGTAGCCTAAGCAGTATGGAGTCTGCAGCTTTTTGTACATCCATTTGGCTTGGAAGAAGTATATTTAAGAAGAGATGGTTGTCTTACTATGTTCTGATAATATAGATCAGGACAATCCTCAAACAAAAGTTAAAGCTGTACCTGGTGTATGTGTGTTTTAATAAATATTTTTGAGATATAATTTACATGTAATAGGATATACCACTATGTGTATATGTTTTGATGAGTTTTGACATATTTATATACATGTGTAACTACTACCACAATCAAGATATAGAATGTTTCCATCCTAAAAAGTTCCCATGTACCCAGTCTCAGCCAGTCCCCCTCATGTTAAGCCCCAAGCAACCAGTGATCTGCCTTTAGTCACTAGAGATTAGATTTATTGTTTCTAGAGGGTCACATAAATGGAATTGTACAGTATGGACTCTTTGGTTCATTCTTTTTGTGTTGCTAAGTGTATTATATGAATATACTTCAGTTTGCCTAGCCATTCACCTGCAGTGGAACTACTAATTTGGGTTGTTTTGAATTTTTGTCGTAATGAATAAAGCTGCTATGAATGTTCACATACAAATTTTTATGTAGGTATGTGCTTGCATTTCTTTTGGGTAGATACATAGGAGTACAGTTACTGGGTCATGCAATAAGTATATGTTTAACTTGGTTGAAAAAAAAAAAACTGTGAAACTGAAAACTGTTATGTTTTTATATTTATGACCAGCAGTGTCTGAGAGTTCTAGTTGCTCCATGTAGACACTTGTCCATGTTTCAAATTTTAGCCATTCTGGTAGGTGAGTGGTAGATTGATTTTGGTTTTAATTTGGAAGTTTGAAGATGTTTTGGTGTACTTATTGGCCATTTATACATTTGCTTTTGTTAAATGTCTGTGCAAAGCATTTGTCCTTTTTTAATTGGGTTGCTTGTCTTTTTATTATTGAGTTGTAAGAGTTCTTTGTGTATTCTGGACCTTAGTTACTTGCTGGATGTAGGTATTTAAAGTATTTTCTCCCTTTCTTTGGCTTTTCTCTTAATTTTCCTAATGGTGTCTTTGAAGTACAAAAGTATTACATTTTGATGAAGTCTAATTTGTAATTTTATTAATTCAGGCTTTGTGCTTTTTGTGTCCTTTCTGAAAAAATCTTTGTCCACTTCAAGGTGAACGTTTGCTCTCACTTTTTAAAGAAGTTTATTGCTTTAGCATTTAGGTCTGTGATACATTTAAGGTTAATTTTTCTCCATCCACTGTTTTTTATCTTTGGGTAACCTTCATTAACTTCCAAGAGATGAAAGCTTAGTCTTAAATGAAATTCGGCATGTGAATTTGTATTTCAGTTTTTATTTTTCTTACTTTTTTTTTATTAAATCATAACTGTATACATTAATGCATTTATGTGGTACGATGCGCTGATTTTATATAAAATTTGGAATGTTTACATCAAACTGGTTAACATAGCCTTCACCTCACTTACTTAATTACTGTGTTAAGACATTTATACTCTTAATATTTTTGACATGTGCCCTTGCAGTATGCATCATAAGTGTTATATTTCAGTTTTTAAAGAAATGTTTTTCATGGCTGAACTAAGGAATGATGTTCAGGATTATAGGGGAACACAAATTATACTTCCCTGGTTTTAAAAATCTTTAAATGAGAGCAATTGCATTGTGCCTAGTTAGTGTTGTCAAGACTTTTTTTAAAGCCCTTAACACGTTTCTAAGTCACTGATACATACTATTTCAGAGGAAGATGCCCGAGGAAGGTGGCCATAATTAAGCAGAATGTGAATGTTGTCTTCTTGGTTTCTTGCTTCCTACATGGTTTTAATGAGTTCACTCGACCATGTCTTCACATGATGAGCTTTTCTCTTTACACGGGAAGTTTGTTTAAACCTGCCATTTACATTAAGTTAGTTAAGGAACATAATTTTATCCTTGACATAGATGATGGATCTTATTGATCTTTAGCTACCTACCTTTCACTTTGTTTTTGCTAAAGAAAAATTTTAATTACTTTAAACTTTGATTAGTTGATATTTATTAACTCATATTCATCTTTTTCATTTCCTAAAAACTTAGATATCATTGTACTAATTCCTGTGTAACTCTCATTTTTAAGATAGTTTTCTTCATTTAACTTCTCTATTTCTTTTAATCACCCATTCCTATTCCTTAAAAATCTGTTATAACGAACTTGTTTCTTATTTTGTTTTTAATGATCTCATTTTTCATACTCCTTTTTAGTTCTGGGTCTCTGTCTTGATGTTAATGCATAATTCTTTCTGATCAGATATTTTTAGATACATTTATAGAAAGACTATTGAACTGGGAGATAGAAGTCTCAGATTCTAATATTGAATCTACCATTAATTGTCTTATGAAATTGAGAAAATAATTTAATTCACCTAGGCCAATGTTCGTTCATCTGTGGAATGAATATGATGGATTACTGTGTGGTAGGCAATGAAACTCTGAAGATGAAAGATATAGTACCTTTCTTTCCCTAAGGAGCTTACGGTATAGTAGGGAGGAAAAATAGGAAAAGAAACTTTATGATATAGGTTGATAACTGACGTGATGATAGTCTATCCCACATGCATAGAAGGGAGGGTCCTTAAACTGAGTTTTACAGGATGTGTGTGGGTTAGCCTAGTAAAGAGATAGAAAATAATGTTCCATACAGACAGAATACCATGTGTACACACAACACACGCACACAAATGGGAGCTGCAAGCTGCAAATCACAATTGGTAGAACTATGTAGGGTGAGTGAAGAAGTGGCCAGAGATGAGGCTAGGCTAAATAGGAAACAAATGAGAAAGCTTTGAATTGCCTTGATGAGTTTTTATTTTATCTTAAATGTGATAGGGAATTGCCAGAGATCTTGGAGCATGATTATATTTATAAACAGTAACTCATAATTTTTTTATATTTCTTTATATATTAAGTGTTAAGTTGATTAAAAATTTAAGAATATATATGCTTGCTTTACTGAAAGTGGAAAAGTTAATAGATTCATCCTGTTTTTCTTTTTTTTTTTTTTTTGAGGCAAACTTTCATTATGTCACCCGGGGTAGAGTGCCATGGTGTCACAGCTCATAGCAAACTCAAACTCTTGCTTGGGCGTAAGCCATTCTCTTACCTCAGCCTCCCAAGTAGCTGGGACTACAACACCCGCCGCAATGCCTGGCTATTTTTGTTGTTGTTGCAGTTGCCATTGTTGTTTCAGCAGGCTTGAGCCAGGTTCGAACCCGCCAGCTCAGTGTATGTGCCCGGTGCCCACCCACTGAGCTATGGGTGCTGCCCTGTTTTTCTGAGTTTTTGCTTGTCTGTTTGAATAATGCTAATACAGTCACATAGTAATTGCCTTGAAATGGTACTGCCACCACCATCACTATCACCACTGCCACTTTTACCATCATGATAATATCAACAAAAGGCTTACTCTACTAGGAGCATAAGAGGCTTTAGATTAAAGTTGGTGACTGATATCTGTGTACTAACTTGGCTGTGCATTTCTGTGTTCTGTACACTCTTTATAGGAATTGTATATTTTTCTTTCGTATAATTCAATAAATTACAACCAAAACAAATGTGTTGTGGGTTTACAATCCTATGGAAAAGATAGTTTTACTGTCATTAGTTATGGCTCCCTAAACATGTAAAATACTCTTCATTTATTACTGCTAGATGATTTTCTGGATTATTTTTGGCATTCATTAATGATTCTGTGTATAGCTCTACCTTGTGAACTTCTTATTATACTTTGATGTCAGTTCTCTACAATAGGTACTTAATAAAATACAGTTAGATGATTCTTGCCATGTTTTAAACTGGCATAGTCCAGTACCTGATTGCCTGTGATAAATGAGGCTAATAAGTGAGCTGGCTGTTTTATTGCCTGTATTAAAATATCCAGACATCTACAAAACATTCAGCTCAGAATAAAAGTTTATTTACCTGAATGTTTCTCATTGACTATAGCTGTAATTCAGTCCTGTTATATGTTTCACTTACTGAATAGAAATATTGAAGCTTTGGGGGGGAAATTATGCTTTATACTGCAAGATAGATTAAAACTAGTGCCTTTTTAAGGAACAAGTGCTGAGGAAATAAGCTTTATCGTGTTTCCACCTCTAAGTTTAACAATTCTTATGTAAAAATAGTGTCTTATCTATGTGTTTTCTAAATATTTCACATGTGACCTACTTTGTATGTATGTAAGGTGCTTTTGTGTTCTATTATACTGTATGTTTCTTAATTAAAACTTAAAAAATTAACCTCATTTTACTATTTATTCATACGTTGTTCATATTCTTAACTTGCCTTATGTATTATGTGTGACACTGAAATCGAATGGTTACAAAATGCCATGTAATTTTAACATTCATCAAGTCAAGCTGATGTTTTTGGCAGGGGACATCATCTTTTTACTCATATTAGGCAAATTCAGAGTTTTACTGTACTAATTTCAAAAATGGTTCAGGGAGTAAGGCAGAGCTTGACAATCTATCATTCTTTGACAGTGTATTAAGCATGTTTGGGGGGGAGGCAAGAGGTTAGCTAGTTTAAGGTTTCGTGGCAACGCTAACATTCATCTTGTTCACTTCACCTGAGTTGTATAGAGCCTGGGAATTGCTTTCTGCCTTTAAGGTAAAGTCTGCAGTGCAGATAATAATAGTAATAATAAACTTCCACCATAACATTCTTGAGTTTCTGATCAGATTCTCACAGATAAGGTAAGTGGTTGCAGAAGAAGGTCTGAAATGTAAAAAGGATAGAGAACACAGGAAGTGGTAAATATGGGGGGGGGATAGACACTGTATAAAAGTGGGGAAGAGGGTAAAATTATTGATTAGCTGTAGACTTTGGTAAGTTACATATGCATGTTAAAAATTCTGAGATAAGAAATAAAAATCTAGAAATGGTGTATGTGTTTTATAAATTAGAGAAAGAAAATATGAGGGGAAAAAAGGTGAGGAAGGAGAAGAAATGAAGTGTAGAAAAGAGAAGGTAAGTAGAAAGCATAACATTAGATAGTAGTAATAAAAATGCAAATACACTAGCAATTACAGTGCATATGTGTTGACAAAATGCCCTGGGTTAACAGAAACTGCCTGTTGGATTGGATAAAATAGCAAAATCTATTTATTATGCTGTTTATAAGGCACCTTAAACATAATATAGAAAGCTTAGAAGTAAAAAAGACAACAAAAATGTCTGATGACTGAAAGAAAAGTTGTATGGTTATACTAATACCCTATAAAGTTGACCTTGAGACAAAAAACTTTTCTAGAGAGTGATGATCACTAAATAAGATTAGAGTAAGATTTAATTTTAAGTTAGTATATACCTGATAATACTTTCTAAATATGTTAAGTAAAAACTAAGACTGCGGAAGACATAGGCAAATTCATTGTTATTGTGAGTTATTTAAAAAAATCTCTCAATAAATTCAGAACAAGTAGGAAAAAAACTAACAAAAATACAGAAGATTTCAATAGGATTTGTCAGATTGTTGTACTGGGCACATATTGAACACTTTAGCCCACAGCAATGGCACTCTTTCAAAGTACAAAATTGATGACATTCTAAGTTTTAAAAAATTACAGTGTATTGGCATCATGCTATATTCTCTGTTTACGGTGCCATTAACTTAGATAAATAGATAATAAGGTGACAAAATAATTTCCTTGTATATTTGAAAATTAAGATGTTTATTTCCAAATAACTTGCGGGTCAAAGAAAAACTTGTAAGGAAGATGAGAAAGGAAAAGTTTAATGGTAATGGGAATAATTTGAGAGAGTGATATTTGATTTAGAGATATTGACATACTTTGATTTAGGGATATTGACATACTTTTGAGAGTTAGACCAAAATAGAGAAAATTGGTCTAGTAGTAATAGTCGTAAATGACGCACAGTGGTGAAGTGAAGAGTCACACAGATTCTTTAGAGCCAGTAGTTGTTCACCCATTCCAGGTCACACTCCACTTGGAGCCTTTAATTAATTTAGGGTTTCTTACTTGAGAGAAGATCACATCCTGTGGCCATATGCTCACGATACGTATCGTCTCTAAGAATTTCAGCTCTTTTTTTGTGCTGAATTTTGTTAGCTATTTTAAAAAGCTTAACTTGTAGTGACATGTGGTTATGTTGGGCAAAACTCATGACTGTTAATGATTTTTCCTTTAGACCAGAAATGATGTGTATGGCCTACATTCACATTAGAGATTCTTCAGAAAGATAGTATTTTCTATTTAATTTACTTACGTGGTCTGTTTTTCTTTTGTAAGATTAAGTACATGTTTGGCATGTTATAAGAACTTACTTTTAAATCGGAGGGAAAGCTCTTGCAGCTGAGTAAAGACTTTTTTAGAGTTTCTTTTTTTAAAGAACTCATATAAACATACAGTTGTAACCATCAAGTCAGATCATTTGGGGTGTTCATAAGGAGCTCTGGGTACTTGTGATGTGTACTGTCTGCATCTGGTATTTGTTTTGCTCCACTACGAGGAAGAGTAGGTCATACAATACACATGTATGTGGTATTCCTGTATTATTTTGGGTTAATCCATCTCAACACAACACAGAATAAATTATACCTTGGCAGATTTGGGGCTATAAAGTGAGAACTATTTCTTGATTGTATCTTTAAAAATAATGCAGAATTACTGTGCTATCCATAATTTATTTGTGTCCATTCATAGTGCCACAGATATTTGTATTGATTTTTTTTATCCTTTTAAAAACTGGGTTAAATGAATCCTGTATGGAAAGAAGTATAGAGACTCTTCAAAGAACTAAAAGTGGACCTGCCATTTAATCCTACAATCTACCCAAAAGAAAAAAAAGACATTTTACCGTAAGGATGTTTGCACTCAAATGTTTATAGCAGTACATTTCACAATCACAAAGATGGGGAAACAACCCAAGTGCCTTCAGCACATGAGTGGTGTAATAAATTGTTATATATACACACATATATGTATGTATATATACAAATGTATATATATATCTATGTATACATACATACCATGGAGTACTATTTAGCCATAAAGAGATACAGATTTTGTATCTTTTTAAACAAACTGGGTGGATTTGGAGAACACTCTCCTAAGCAAAGTATCCCAAGAATGAAAAAACAAGCATTACATGTACTTAGTACTAAATAGGAACTAGTAGATTAAGAACTACATGCCCACATGACAGAAAAACTCAATTAAATTCAAGTGGGGAGGGAGGTATTGTATCATTCTCACCCAGTTGGTATGGCACACTTCCTGGGTGAAGGATGCAACTACAACTCAGACTTTAACCTTATAAAAGCAAACTGTGTAACCTAATCCTAGGTACCCTCATATTAATCTGAAATGTTTTTCCTGCTTTTGGCTGGGGCTGGGTTTGAACCCGCTACCTCCAGCATATGGGGCAGGCGCCCTACCCTTTTGAGCCACAGGCGCCACCCTAATCTGAAATTTTTAAAGAAGTTTTAGTTATAAAAAAATTGGGTTAAATGAATTCTCTAGGATGATTACGTCATTTAATCTATGACTTCATTTCTCCATGTACTACTTTCCCTACTGTGCATATCCTGCTTTGGGCAGAGGTTATATTTCTTTCAGATGCCCAAAAACTTAGGGATGCAGTTTATGAATTATGAGCTTATTTTTTAATAGAGACTTGAAACATTCAGGGGTGTCTAACCTATGGCCCACAGGCTGCATGTAGATTATTTGAGGATTGTTCTGGTTATCTGCGGTATTAGATATTGTGAAAAGTATGCACAAACCTTTACTTTTGCTCATCAGCTTTCGTTAGTGTTTGTGTATTTAATATGTGGCACAAGACAACTCTTACTCTTCCAATCAGCAGCAGAAAAGGAAAAAAAGGTTTGACACCCCTGATAGAGGATAAACTCTAGCAATATAGATACTGGCTTTTGTTGAATGGAGTGGCAGCTAATCTTTCAGACCCATTAATAGCATTTTAGTAATAGCACTTGTCATTCAGAAGGGAAAAAATAAATCACCCAAGTTCTCATTTTTCAGTTGTATATAAATTTATAATTTGGTACTTGATGACTTACTTGCTTTTCTTGGTATGAGATTAGATAGAATAATGTAACAAACATTTAATCATTTTCTACCATGTTCTAGGTACTGTGAAAATTGCTGGGGATACAGTGGTAGAGTAGATAAAGTTGTGGTTATGTACTTACTAAGAAACTCACAGTGAAGGGTAGAGTTACAAAACAGGTATTTTTATATAGTAGAGTCACTGCAATGCAGAGAAATGGAAAGAATAGCCAAAGAAAGCTTACTCAATGATAGAACGTCTGGACTGAATATTAAACGAAGGTCAAGGTAGGGAGGAAGAAGGGGAAGATTGTTTGATCTTGATAAGGTTGATTGTGTATATGTATGAGAGTAGAGGTGAGGACAGAGGGGAATGGGAACAGAGGACCAGCCCAAAGGAGAACAGGTCAGGAGCACAGGAGTGAGAAACAGCATGGAGTGTTTTGAAAGCACAAGCAGATTTGTGCTAGCAGGAGTATAAAATAAGAGGCAGAGATTGATGGGCGATGAGTCTAGGGAGGTACACAACCAAATTTTGAAGGATTTTTTATGTCATGTTTAGGAGATCGAACTCTATCCTGTTATCTGTGCTTTGGGAAGCCATTGGAGGTAAGAGAAGAGTCTGATTAGATTGTTGTTAAGTTTAATAGATTAGTAGTTATTACGAGGGATAAATTTGAAGGGAAAACTGTTGGAGGCGGGAGGCCATTTGGGCAGCAGTTGGCTTGATAAGAGCTGATGAGGGTTTAACCTAAGACTGCATTAATAGAGAAAGGGCGTTCAACTTCAGATTCTATGCAGTTTTCTATTGGTAGGACTTGATGCTTAGAAATGATTGGGGGAGACAAGTAAACAAGATAAACTTCAAAGTTTCTGGCTAGAGTGATTGCAGAGATGATGATGACACAAACAGTGAATACATGAATAATTAATTGAAGAGATGGAGATGATAAGGAAGTTAGTTTGGGGTACTTTGAGATAGTTGTGACATAACTAGTGGGGGAGCTCTGACAAGGCAATGGACTTTTGAAATTGATCCTTTGGAATTTAAATGGAGATTTGAGGATGGGAATTCAGGTTTAAGAATGTATCCTTTTGTAAAAGGTGACTGAAGTCATTAGATCATCTGGGGAGGAGGGTATATGGGTTGAAGAGGAAAAAAGGGTAGAAGACAGGATTTGGGGGAGCGTCAGTGGTTCTTTTAGAGGATAGCAGAGAAAAGCCCCACAAAGGAGGTAAGAGAAGGAGCTGACCCCAAACAAACAAACTCATCAGTGGGCTGACCTGAGAATCCACCTGCGACTAGAAACCACACATTTTTAATAGAACAAATCTCTACAGTGGTAGTTTCCTTAGATGCCTTCTGTGGCTAAGTGAGGGAATGTATCAGAATGTATCATTAATCTGGGATTAGTCTAGGCTTTACCAGACTTGTACAGTAAAAGTTGTGAGTGTAGGAAACCAAAGTGTGGAAGTTAAAGCAGTTTAGATCATTAGTGCTGAATACTGGATATTACGTGATGTGCATTATTCTCTTCATATTTTAACACTTAATCCTCACACCAACCACACCTGTTACAGAATGTTCTAGAATGTAAGCTCCATAGAGCAGGGAGCTAGGTTTTGTTGTCTCAGTGCCTAACACATAGAATGGGCTCAAATACTTGTTGAATAAATGAGTGACTATGAGGTTCATACTATTGTTTTCATTTTTCAGATGTGGGAGGGGCAAGGGGAGGTTAAGTAACACAGCTAATTTGTGGCAGAGCGAGAGGAAAGGAAGTGAGCCCATGGTAAAAGAGCTGGTAAAAAATTAATGGATTCTAGCACTAGAGGTCTCTTGGAGATGCTATAGAAGGAAGGCATAGAATATGTAGAAGGGGAGAAAATTATGATCAGAATGTAAACTGTTGGAATTCCTGATTTTTCGAGATGATGCTGTTTCAGATGATGAAAAAGGGTCCGGTCTTCCCAATGGCGTAGAATAGAGGATGATTATTGTTGAACCTCTCTAGGCATCTGTGCAGATTCTGAAAGCTCCTAGTGTTGTAACAGAAGTTCGAATAGAGAGATGATGATACTGTCCTCAGTAACTGAGGAGGTAGAATTAAGAGTTCTATGGATAAGCAGTGGAGAGTGGACGAGATAAATGCTTTCCTTCTTTGAGTTCTAGCTCTTTAAAGATAGGTCGAAGTTAGATCTGGTTTGCTGAAAAGACAGGGATAAACTGGGTTTGTTGACTAAGATTTGTCTCCTTTCCCATATGGATAAGCTTGTTGGTAAGCTTCAAAAGTATTTAGAATAGGAATACATTTTAAATTTTACCTAATATGCCATCTATACTTAAGATATGAATACTAAATATTATTTCTCTCCCCTGCAAAAGGAGCTACCTCACCGTTCTTGTACAGTAGTAGAATAAAATGTTTGTTTGTATTTGTTGTAGCACGTCTCACCTCTTGGTTTGCTAGCTGTTGTGTACACATGGTGAGGATAGTACAGACAAAATGGACTTGCTCTTCTAAACCATCAGCCACTGTCCAGTTGATTGCCATTTGTTCCCAGGTCCCTGATGACCCTGTCACTCTCCCCTCCCTCAAGTCTCTTTTTGAATGCTTTTGTGTCAAGAAGCTCTGGAGAGCTTTTTGTTTTTCTACATAATATTGTGGCATAGGAAAAACTAAAATTCTTTTAACAGTAAGATTTAAATTGATTATTTTTAGAACATTTCAATAACTACAGTCAATTCTGTTTCATTTTTATGCGATTACTCAATCTGATATTTCATTTTCTTTATAAGGTTCTACTTTCTTTTCATATATTTTGACAGCATTGTAATTTGTGTACTGAATGTTTCCCTTCAGAGAAATAAAAAAAAATCCAGTATTATAGGATTGTGTTAAACCAAAGGTTTTATTATTTATCACATGCATCTAAATCACAGCCTTTGATTTATATAATTTTTCATCATGGGGTTGTATGATTATGCCTGCTTATCTTTTGCTTTCTGTGTGTGTGTGTGTGTTTGTGTGTGTGTGTTTGGGTCTTTCCCACAAATACGTATCACCCTATGATAGCTCCTAAGGAATTCAAAGTTAATCAAATATGTTATAAAATTGTATAATGAAAAAGTTCATGATGGTTTCCAGAAGACCTTTTAGAACAGATCTACTATAATTTTGTGGTCCTCTGTGCACTGCCCACTTTAAATCTTGGTAGGCAGCAGCTGAAATACTGCTAAATGACCTTTGACACAGAACCCATGAATGCCCCAAGTATGATTTCATTTCACCACATTCGTTAGAAACCTAAATGCTTGTCAAATCAGATGTGTGTTTAGATCTTTTTACTGAATGTGCCTAGAAGAGAAGAACAAAGCTGGGGGTCAACTTGGCATAAACCCCACATTTATCTTTTTCTATTATAGAGGTTTCTTGGGGGATGGGGTGGGCAGTTCTTTCCAAGGAGAAAGCACAAGCTGAATGTAGGTGGACACACTGTCTTCTCCATACTTTTGCCAGCAGCCTCACTGGGTCCTGGGGATTTTCATACATTAAAGCAAAGGAGATGGGTTGCTGCTTGGTGTAATATTTTTGGTTTCCATTTGATCCAAGTCTCTCTGTTATTTAAAAGGCACATATACTGACAAATTATACTGAATAAATATATATCCATTGGCACTATGTGTGTCCCACTTTTTCTTTACCAATAGATTAGATTGTCTCAAAGTAGTTAATATCATAAGTTTTTCATGTATTCATGTGTGTATATAGTACATATTAAGAGATTATTTCTGTGGTTTTTCTGGGGGTACGTTTTTATAAATTTGGCAGTTTTGACAGTTTGTCAACTCAAATTAACCCCCCCAAACTTAGATAAATAAGCATTGAATATTTAATTAGTGTGTTAGGTTTACACACTAAACCTAATAAAAATTGAAAATTCTTGAATATTCTTTTAAACCTTCTGATTTAGGTTCTGATAATCTGTTTGAAAATTAGGAATATGTTTAGATTCACTTGACTTTCTGTAACTGAAACTACTATATCCTTACTGATTAGTAGCTGAAAATAGTCATTTATTGTTAAAATCTAAGAAGGTTGTAGGGGACTGTATGACAAAAGAACTAGTTACCTTTACAGTTTGTTCGCTGTACCTCATACACTTTGTTTAGAAGAAAAGCTCTATTCAGTGCCTTGGGTGAAAAGACCCTTACTTCCCTTTAGACTCCAGTTGTGGGAAATTTCTTACTATCTTCGACTTTTCAGCTTGTTGACTATTATTTTGAACAGTTTGAACTTATGGAATGGTTGAGAATTTAATTTATGTTTTCTTGTTTTGCTGAATCAGTAGTTTAGTGATTACAACTTATCTTCTTTTAATAGATTTATTTTACTAAAGAAGAAAGATTAATTTGAAATTTGAATTAATGAAAAGTATTACCTAGAGAATTATTATGTCTAATAATTTTGATTTGGGAAAACACAGAAATTAAAGATAACTATTTATCCAAATGTTAAGATTTGATTAGAAGTTTTCTACCAGAAGAATTTATTTTGATTTAACCATTTAGGGGAGGAGGGAAGGAAGTTGGGGAGGTGGTCAAGTCCAAATTAGCATGTTAAATATTTACTTCTACAGGCATATTTAGAATTATTATTGATGAGTCTTTTTCATTTATAGGCTCTTCAATCACTCCTTATCTATAACTCGATTTAGCTAATGATCAAAGTATATGTTGTGATGGATGGAAACAGATTTTTTGAGTTGGTATTATATATTGTAATAAGTCCCATCACAGCTTTTAAAAATAGAAATAAATGGATTTCCCCTTTCTGAATTGCTGAGAGGAACATAGACTGGTAACCTGAAATTAATTTTTTTTCTCTAGGTTTGCTGAATTTTTTAGTTAATGTGGTGCATATGGATCCTAAGTGCTGTGAGTTGTCCACCTGTACAGCACTACTTTCCAGAATACTTTTATGTTCCCATCAAGGTGTAAAGACAAAACTAGATCAAATTCCAACACCTTTTATGGGCGAGAAACTCTTTATGGGGCTCATCTTGACTAGTTGGAGTTAGAGGCCAATAGTCAACAAGGAGACAGTGAAAAGGATGCTTTTAGAGAGACAGCCTCATTCAGTTGAGGGATCATCTTGTTAAAAGAGAAATTAGCTTCTGTAAATTTTGGGAGAAGGGTATTGAAAATGCTAGGAAACCCTAGAAAACATTTCTGTGCAGACTGACAGAAAAAGGCGAAAACATTTTCTTTTACTCTTAGTGCCTTAACACCTTTGAAAAGATTGAGAGACAACGAAATACGGATTCTCGAAGTGGACAAAAGCAGAAAGGGATCTTAGAAATTCATCTAGATAGACCAAAGCAATAAGAAAGTACAATTTTCTTACTGGGTGTGGTTGGTTAGAAGTATGAACAGACATCATTAAAATGTAAAGAGCTTAGAGGGTGCCTTATTACAAAAGAACTAGTTACTTTACAATTTGTTCTCTGTGCCTCATTCACTTGGCTTCAGAGAGAAGCTCTATTTTATGACTTTTGTGAAGAACTCTTACCTCCCTACAAACAGAATTATAGGAAATTTCTTGCTAACTTGGGGATTCCAACTACTTCAGGATTATTTCAAGAAAATAGTTGTTTCTCAGAATCTTGGTTGTGAGAACTTAATAGCAAAAGAGCATAAGAGTTGTTGGTATACGTACAGAAATCTTAGACCCACAATAAGGGTAGAAAGATGTCAGTTTAGTACTTACAAATCTGCATAAAACAGTATCTTTCTGAGATATTTTAGCAGCTACTGTTAACAATTTATCTTAAGTTCTGTGGCTTTGGAAGTAGTATTTATTTTAGCAACAAATATGTAAGTGAAATTTTTGTGTAGTAATTTTTTTTTTTAAAGTGGATAAAAACATTCCAAAGTTCTTCTTAACAGTTATGTCTTGAGAAGTCAAGAACAGGCCACTTAGGAAGTGAATAATGAAATATCAAGTCAAATAGGAAAAAATCCAGTTAGGAAGGAACATCAGCCCTCTTGATCTCGTTCTTTATTGTGTGAATGGGACTTAATAAATCTTACCAGATTACATCGTAAGTCCCATTTCTTTCTTAAAGTATAACCATCCGTGTTCAATGATGTGAGTTATCTTTCTCAGACTGTACTTCTGACTCAGCCTTTTCCTTGGGTTAAGATTAGATACGATTTACAGATTTTTAAGAGTAAGGCTTCAACTCCTATAGACATTTTCTTAAAACTTTTATAGATGAGATGTAGTGCTTTAAAGGAGGACTTTTATTTAATCTCTCAAAACAACTTGGTAGCCATTTATTACAATTCTCTGAAGCAAATGCAGTTCAGCTTTAATAATGAGGACATTGAAGGGTTTTTTTGTTTGTTTTTTGTTTGGTAGGGGAAGGTTAGGAAACTCATTTTATTCCTGCTATAAAGTGATTAGCAAGGAAGGTTTTTATTTCCTATAATGTGAGAAAAGAATAAAATGAATTGTGTAATGCCATTTCTAAAAACATTTAAGCAAATGTATTTCTTAGAGAAGGTAGATAATTCTCTCCCCACGTAACTTCCATGTATTTAAAAATAAGATTCCACTCTAATGTCTGTCAGTCTTAACATGATAGAATCTCACTCAAACGAAGACCTGAGGATTTGATTGAAAACATCTGTTTTACATACATTCATATATTTTTATAAATGTGTTGTTACACACAAATACTTAGTAAAGTGCATCTTTTGACGCTCTTACGAAATTTTAATAAACATTTTAAATTGCTCTATTTTAGTGGATGTATAATCTCCTCTTGCTATTGTACATACTTTTAAAAATTGTATCATAAATACTCAACATGAATATTTGCATATAAATATTTGGATATAAAGCTTGTCAGACAATTTGGATTTTTCTTCCAGGACAGAGTCCCAGGAATAGAATTATTGGGCAAATTCTTTTTTTAAAGTTTCATAGTAAGTACTGTTAAAGTACATTCCAAAAGGCTTTGACAGTTTATACCCGACAATATGAATTCCAGGGTTCTTTTTGGAAAGTTGGTGGGGACATGTAGCAGAGAGGACCACAAGGAGCGGGAGACATGGATTCTCATCTTTGCTGTGCCACATACTAGTTAACCTGGGTTAGTAACATAGCTTGTGTCGGCCTTACTTTCCTCCCCATAACACTTAGATGAATTTTAACTACTCTATCATCCCTAATTCTCATTCTATAAAGATGAGTTTAGTTAAAGAGAAGTAATGCTGAGATCTTACCAGGTGATTTGTCTGGGAATAGAGTGGGAGCAAGGAGAATTAGATGTAACTAGAAAAGGAAGGAATTAGAGCAAATGCACAAGACATCTGGTTTATTTACTCTTCTGTGTTTTTTAAAAAGTCTTGTAAAGGCCAATAAAATTATACAGACACTTCTGCTGAAACTTAAGAATTTCTAAGGAATTTCAAAGCGAAAATAAAAGTGTAAGGAGACAGATATGTCACTTTCCTAACGAAGTTGTATTGGGTGTAGGTTTTAGGTTCTAGAAAACTCAATCCAAACAAGAAAGAGAGAAAACTAAAGATGTATTCACACTTCAAGTCAAAAATATATATGTATTTTTTTATTCCTTTCTCCTTTAAGTTAACAAAATTATATATATACACACACTCACACACATGTATATATAAGGTATACAATAAATGTACACATTGGAGGGCACTTGAGACAATTAACACATACATTACCTCACTTTGTGTGTACGTATGGTGCGAACACTTAAAATCTACTCTCTCAGCAGTTTCCAAGTATACAGTGTATTGTTATTAATTAAGGGAATTAATTGTTATTAATTCCTCTTATCTAACTGAAGTTTTGTATACTTTGACCAACATTTCCTCAGCTCTTCCACCTTGCATCCTGTGATAACCACCATCCTTTGTGCTTCTATGATTTCAACTTTTTTGATTCTACATTTGAGTGAGATCATGTGGTATATGTCTTTCTGGGCTTGGCCTATTTCACTTAACATGTTCTCCAGGTTCATCTACGTTGTTGCAAATGACAGGATTTCATTCTCTTTAAAGGCTGAATAGCATTCTGTTGTGTATATACCACATTTGCTTTACTTGATCATCTACTGATGGATGTAGGTTGATTCCATATCTTGGCTATTGTGAATAATGCTGCAGTGAACACGGGAGTGCAGATCTCTCTTCAACATCCTAATTCCATTTCCTTTGGATGTACAACCAGTGGCAAGTGGCTAAGGCGCCAGCCACATACCCCTAAGGTGGCAGGTTCGAATCCAGCCCGGGCCCGCCAAACAACAATGATGGCTGCAACCAAAAAAAAAATAGCCGGGCATTGTGGCGGGCACCTGTGGTCCCAGCTACTTGGGAGGCGGAGGCAGGAGA
The DNA here is from genome assembly GCF_000181295.1 of Otolemur garnettii. NCBI lineage: Eukaryota > Metazoa > Chordata > Mammalia > Primates > Galagidae > Otolemur > Otolemur garnettii. Next base: position 5,062,342 of record NW_003852414.1, on the reverse strand, counting down.
CTCGCTTGAGCCCAGGAGTTGGAGATTGCTGTGAGTGATGCCACAGCACTCTACCCAGGGGGACAGCTTGAGGCTCCGTCTCAAAAAAAAAAAAAAAAGATTGCTAGATTATATAGTAGTTCTATTTTTAGTTTCTTGAGGAAACTCCATATTATTTTCCGTAATAACAATACCAACTTACATTTCTGGCAACAGCGTACAAGGGTTCCATTTCTCAACATCCTCTCCAGCACTTGTTCTCTTTCATCTTACTGATAGTAGCCATTCTGATAAGTGTGAGGCAATATCTTGTAGTTGTTTTAATTTACATTTCTCCAATTATTCTTTAGTGGTTTCTTTCAGATACTTGTTGGCCATTTGTATGTAATATTTTGAGAAAGGTGTAGGTCTTTTGCCTATTTTTTTTTAATTTAGGTTATTTATTTTAATACTATTGAGTTCCTTATGTATTTTGGATATTAATCCCTTATCAGCTATATGATTTGCAAATACATTCTTCTATTCTATAATTTGTCTCTTTACTCTAGACTATTTTTTTTTTTGCTGAGTAGAACTTTTTTATTTGATGTAATTGTATTTTTTTTTTATGATTTGGGGATCATATTCAAAATTCATTTCTCAGACAAGTGTCACGAAGTTTTTATTCCTTACATTATCTTCTAGGAGTTTTGCAGTTCCAGGTTTATGCTTAAGTCTTTAATCCATTTTGAGTTCAATTTTGCTTATCATAGGAGATGAGGATCTAATTTCATTCTTCTTCATGTGGATAGCTAATTTTCCCAACACTGTTTGTTGAGGAGACTGTTCTTTCCCCATTGTGTGATCTTGGCATCTTTGTTGAAAATTAATTGACTGTAAATGTGTGGGCTTGCTGTTCTATTCATATTCTGTTCATATATTTAAATTGTTTTATGATGAAAAAGGTGGTAAAAATTCTACATCATCTCAGATATGTAGGAAAAGGTAATGTGAGCAAAGATTATACTCAATTATTTCTCTTTTCAAGAAGCAAGTACCTTATCTCTGTCTTTATTCAAAGGAAACTTAGTCTCTATTAATAATTTAGGCAACTAAACATCATTACTAGTTGTAGGAGAAATCTGACCCTAGTCTGTCTATGCTGATGAAGAACTAGGACTACCTCCCAGAGACTTCAGTAAAATAAAACTCAACAGCACTTTCCTTTAATATATTTGGTTATCTACCAGACACTAATAGTAAAAAGTTTCATAAATTAGCATGTCATACTTAGCTAAATTAAGAATAACAAAAAATGAGCAGCTTGTTAATTTCTGATGACCAGCAATGAAAAGTTATTAGCTGACTTTTGGGGGTTCATTTTTAAAAATCGACACTTTTGTTCTGATTTATAACATTTAAGAATTAGAAATGCAATTTATTGGGTAAAATATAATGCACATTACGAAAAATGTTTTCAAGCAGAAAAAACTTACAAGTTGGCTGAATAGTGTAATTTTTAAACTTCCTTAGTCTTTGAGTTCGCTCCGTAGAGTGCCCTGATAGATTGCTAGAGTTAGAAATAGTGAGTTCATTGCATGACTGAATAAATAATTCATACGGCACAAAAGCAGCTTTTTCTTTCTCCCCAGTTCCTTTCTCCTCCATTATGTTCACTTTCTCTCTTTTAAAAGACTCTTTTACAGCCAAAGAGCAACTTTGTGTGAATGTGCAAGGGCTTGGGCATAGTTTCAACCTCAGTGTGAGCTGAAAATCTGGGGTCACATAAGAGAAACAAGAATCTATCTTGAATGTATATCCTCCAGTAGTGACTGGAAAAAACTATAGTAGTTATAAATTGTTAGACTTTACCCTGACGGTAGAGTTGCCTTGGAAATTTCTTTTAGCAAACTATATTTTTATTTCCAGATATAGACTCTTTCATAGTGTCTGCCTCAAAAATAAAGTTTTAAATTTAGTCAATCATTGAATTGCTTCTAGATTTTCAGAAGCTCTTTATAAGGATAAATAACATTGTGAACATTAGTCTGGTAAAATGTGAGATTTTAAAAATACCTTGTGTCTTAGAATTCTTTATTTTCTAAGAGGTATGAAGATTACATTAAATATTTATGTGGGCTTCCGTTCTTATCTGTCTTTTTTTAGAGCATCAGAGTAGGAATTATGCCAGATTATTTTCTCTCTGCTAAATAAATCACAAGATACTCAGTGTTATATTGGGTCAAGACAGTTGTCTGTCTAGCCCAGTAATCTGCTTTGACAGTAACATTACTGGATTTGATGTTTGTCCTTCATAAATCAACTACATCTTTATTTCTTGTAATAAGTTAGTATCTGATATCTTTAAGGGGTTATCTGAAAATATTTTTTGAAATTTGCATGTCTGCCACACATTTTATGTTCTAATAAGACTTTTATAAGACAGAAATCTAAAGTAAGGCTAGGGACTGTAATCTAGACCCCTTTCAATTGGAAATATTTATAAAGTCATATTTTATTTCCTTTCCAATATACTGATATTTCATCTAATTTCTATATAAGATAAAACTAATATTTAGTATAATTAGTGTATATTTTATTGTATGCTAATTCTTCATACGATAATAATAGGTAGGCTGCCTCACATGTAATGCCATAATATTTCACAATACATAGGATAAAAATCTAACATAGAACCTCTATTCTGATATAACCATACTCTTTTCTGTTACCTACTTGCCTTTTTCAAATTCCAAGTTATGCCCTTATTTTAAGACTCAGTGATTTAGTCAGTATTAACTTTATCCATAAATAGTCACTGTGATTTTATGGCACACTGTAATTTTAAATGCTGAACCATGTTGTTTTTCTACCTAAACTAAGTATAACATTTAGTAATTCTTAAAACTTAGGCTTTGCTGTGGTTTTTCCTAATTCTATGTCAGTAGTCACAGAAACCAAATATTTGGGTTTTTATTGGCCTTTTAAGTGCTGACACTGGCATTGTTGAAATATATTTCTAAAGAGGATGGTGAGTGTTTCATTTATCAATTGCTGCATAACAAGCTGCCCTAAACTTTAGGGGCTTAAAACAAGTTATTTATCATTTCTCATCATGGTGAGAGTTGACAGGGTAAGTTTTCTGTTCTACATGGTCTTGGCTAGGGAACTAGAAAAGCAGGGACAGTCCAGAATGCCCTCATTCACATGGCTGGCAGTGGACGCAGGCTGTAGCTGGGAGCACAGCTGGGATTAGTCCTGGGGTTTGGTTCTCCTTAAGTGTGACTCTCTGAGTAGTTACTTGGGCTTCCTCAAAGCATGGAAGCTGGATTACAAGAAAGAATGTTCCAGAAGGCAAACGCAAAAGCTGTAACTCTTTTAAGGTCTAGAATCCACAGTTACTTAAGAGCGCCTTCTGCATATTTTGCTGATGAAAACAGGTCCTAAGGCCAGCCCAGATCAAGAGGAAAGGAAATAGGCTTCACTTCTTGATGGGGGCGGGGGAGGGTAGCAAGATTACACTGTAGAAGGCAGATGGGTAGTATATGTTGTAGCTATCTATGGACTTGCACATGACCACAGGGAGTTGCTATTTTTGCTGAGCACAGAAATTGGTATAGTCAGGCACGTGTGGATTTGAGTGCTGACTTTACACTGAGTCACATAAAAGCTGTTAGCCATTTCCTTCTCATCTGCACAATGGTAATACCAACTTCACAGGACTGACAGTTAAGTGAGGTCATTTGTTTAAAAAGTACATAGCGTAGCACAGGGAATTCTGTTACTTCCATCCTGTTCTTTCTCCCATGTCCTTCATGTTTGATCAGTCTACATATTTGTGATGATAGTAGTTAGATACATTTTTAATGATGTATCATAAATCAACTAAAGTCTTACCAATCTTATCAAGACATTTTGATAGTTCCAATTTAAAGTTTATAATAGTCACATAATTTATAAGTTTTCTAATCCAAACATCGACCTAATGCTAGAATTCTTTATAAATTATTCTGTATGGGATATTTACAATGTAGTAAGCTACAGATTGGTATAAATGTTTAAACAAATTGGCTTGCTATACTCTATTTGCCATAGTTTTATTTCACTTTCCATTTTTTAGGAAAATCTTGTGACTTTCATAAGAAGTCTTTTTAGGTCAGTTTCAGAATTTACTTATGATCTAATTTACAAGACCCTGGCCAGAGGGATTAAGATACTGAATCAGAGAAAGAAGTCTGAAGAGATAAACAAATTTTTGATGGTCATTTCTAAGAAAGGCATAGAGATAGAATACTTCCTTTGTTTAAGCATGGAAGACATAGTCAAAGCAAAGATTCAATTTGTTATGAGTCAGCTGTGGTTTGTTCTGCTCTCAGTAGGAGCACTACCAACCTGTCATATTGTCAATACATAGTTTGGTCACCAGGCAGAGGAATCATGGAAAACTGGTACTACTTAAAGAAAAATCAGTGAAAGCACAAGTCCTTATTTGCTCTTTATAAGATTGAGGAGAATATTACTTTTAAACAATATCTACAAAAGACAAAACCAAGTGAATTATTACATTAACTATAACACAATGAAAGAATGGAGATAGACAGAAGGAAGAACTTTGGGACAGTAATGATGATTAGATTTTAGAATGAGTTTCCCAGGAGACTATTTTAAAGAATTTAACATATGACAATATTGGGAATTGTATGGGCCATGCTGAAAGTGGAAACTGGGCAAAACAAGTGGACTTAAGTTTTGTTAAGTCAGTTGAAAATTAGGAGGAATGTTTCATTACCTCTAAAATAATCGATGACATTAGAATCTCATTTAATCTTCTCATTTTTAAGGGTTGACTTTATAAGTGATTTTTGGGAGAAGCTTTTAAGTTTTATGGTGGGCACCTTATTTATTTATTTTTTAGAGACAGAATCTCATTTTGTCACCCTGGGTAAAGTGCTGTGGTGTCACAGCTTACAGCAACATCAAACTCTTGGGCTTAAGCGATTCTCTTGCCTCAGCCTCTCAAGTAGCTGGGACTACAGGCACCCACCACAATGCCCTGCTATTTTTTGATTCTAGTTCTCATTGTTGTTTGGCAGGCCCGGGCTAGATTCAAACCCGCCAGCTCAGCCACTGAGCTACAGGGTGCAGAGCTGGTGGGCACCTTTAAAATTACCTATTTGTATAGGTCTTGATTTCTTTTGTATTATTATTTTTTCTTGACTCCAAGAGATCATCAATTGTAGGACACATGCCTTAATAATTTTCCCCCTCTTTTTTTTTTTTTTTTTTTTGAGATAGAGACTCAAGCTGTCACCCTGGGTAGAGTGCTGTGGCATCACAGCTCACAGCAACCTCCAACTCCTGGGCTCAAGCGAGTCTCCTGCCTCAGCCTCCCAAGGAGCTGAGAGGTGCTGCCCACCACAGCACCTGGCTATTTTTTTGGTTGCAGCCGTCATTGTTGTTTGGCAGGCCTGGGCTGGATTCAAACCCGCCACCTTAGGTGTATGTGGCTGGCACCTTAGCCACTTGAGCCACAGGGCTGAGCCCCCTTCTCTTTTTGAAAAAAAAAATCACTCTTCTTTGGGGAGGAGGAGAGTGATTTAAGGATTATTCTAAATTCTTTTTGGCCATAGCCAGTATAGCCACATATTGTTCATAACCTCTAATAGTTTTAGGATTGATGGTATAACTCTGAGGCATGTCCAGGAATTACTTTGGGTAGGTTTCCAGTTCCTATTTAATTAAAATTTTTTTTAATAATTATATTACTTATCACTAGAAGTTAAGTAACTTCTCTTGAAAGTCATCCAGAAGACTTTAATAGACAGATATTTGGTATCTGCTCAGAATTATCACTTAGTAAACCTTTACTAAACATAAATACACCACATATTAGGCAGTTTAGCATACATAATATCTTTTTGTTCAAATGCTGCATGGTAGTGATCTTTGTACAGATATTTTAAGAAGTAATGAGGGATTTAAAATGAAGTTAAAATTCAACTGTATATAGATTCAACTGTATCAATCTGTATTGATGCAGATTAAGTGAAGTGACAGACAAAAGGTACATTCATAGTATTGTCCAGATTCACATGTGAGTAAAGGATACATGTGAGTAGAATACAAAGTTTTTTAACATGTATAACGTCTAGCAAGGTTTTTTTGCCATCTACTGTAAGACCTCTTGATTTGAGATATGCTAAAACAAAAATGTCTTTTTAGGGTTGAGAAAGTAGATTATTTATTTTTTTCCCTCCCAACTGTGCAATGGATAATATTCTTATTAAATAGAGAATATAAATATTTGAGACATACGGTCACACGATAAGTGGTAGGTATGGAATTATAAACCAGGTCTTAATGATCTTCAGATATTCACACTGTTTGTTGTACCATGCATGTTACCTTTTAAACAATAATTTATCTATCTATGGGTTATATTTAATGAGATTCACTATTCAGTAAATATTTTTTAAATGCTATTGTATGCCCAGCATTATGTTAAATAATAGTGTAAGACAGTGAACAAGACAGATATGTTCTATGAAATCACATCTCATGAAACTAACAACTTCAGAAAAGACTAAAACTGAATATAGAATTAGAACTAAGATGAGTGTTGGGGAGAAGTTGTAAGATGATAGACAATATAAAAGGCAGGCCTGACCCGGTCTGGGTTGGTGGTGGTGGGGGTGTCAATAGTGAAGCCAGGAAAGGACAAGAGAAATAACTTACAGGCTGAAATCTGAAATCAGCATGACTTGGCTAAGCCTGGGAATTGAGAGAAGGGTTGGATAGAACATTGCAAGTAAGAGAAATTGCTTTTACAAAAGTAAAAGGAAGAATTAAAAGGATTCTAATGTGATTGAGCATTGAGGAAAAGGAGAAATGAGTTGGAGAGGAATTCAGGAAACAGATTATGCATCTTGTTTAGGATTTTATTTGTATCTAGGGGGATAGTGGGACACCATGGAAAATATGAATAAGAACAGGGTATGACATGATTAAACTTTGATTTGAAAAACATGATACTGACTACAGTAAATTTAGAAGCAATATTGCTAGAAGCTATTTCAGTAAGGCCAGGGCAGAGGTGATGGATACAGCAGTAATGTTGGAGAGAAGAGAAGAGATTTGGAATTTGGGATGTAGACAAACATGGCATTTGACAGAATTATAAAACTAGGATTGTTATTGCTCCATCTATAGGGTTTGATTGTAAGATCATCTCTAAGATCTTTCTGGTAACTTGTGCTTAATGTTAGGAACTGACCATATTGTAAAATATGGTTTAAAAAGTGTTGTTCCTTAAATGTAACTTGTGAATTGAACTAATTCCTGCTATTTTTTTGTTTGATTCCATTAAATGGTATAGATATAACTTAATTTAGAATGCCAAATTTTCTTTTAACAGTATCTGTCAAAACACAAAAGTCATTTTGTACATAACATTGCATAAATACACATAGTGTAAGTCATCTTCTTCATACCATTTACTAATGAACGTCAGATTTGAAAGGTCTACTTAAGATTTAAGATTTTCCTATTTTTGGTTATTTGGTTAAAACTTAGATGAGGAATTTAAAAAGTCTAGGTTCTAGAGCAGTGGTTCTCAACCTTTCTAATGCCACAACCCTTTAATACAGTTCTTCATGTTGTGGCTACTTAAGTAGCAATGAAAATAATTTTATGATTGGGGGTCGCCATAACATGAGGAACTGTATTAAAGGGTGGCAGCACTGGAAAAATTGAGAACCACTGCTCTAGAGAATTTGTGCTCGTCTAACGTGGGTAGGGGACAGCTAAGACTTTACTCCACCTGATTTTCGCCATGTGAGTGTTCAAGGTGATTGTTGCCATATTTTTCAGAAGGATCCTGAAATATAGACTCCTAGGTAAATTAGGTGGTAACTAATTCAAATGTTTTAAGAACGTTCTGTGACCATCACTGTACCAAGTACAATACACCTGTGGGCATATCTGGCCCACAGTTCTGTTTTATACTTCTGCCTTATAGAAATCTTCAACATCTGCTTAAAGTTAAGAGATCAAAATTATTTCCAGGTAAAGTAAATATTTAAGGAAAGGAAGAAGGAAATGAGATTTTTTGTAAGAAGTACAAAACCTGTTATCTGGGTTATATTTTTAGTTTAAGTTCAAAGAGAAATTCATTGTCCTCAGAATCATTTTCATGTGCTTCACAGCATACATCTAGCAACTTCAGTCATCTAAGTGTGCATAACTGGTAACTTAGTAGGATGAGAGTCTGTAGCTGGAGAGGGCCAGGGAACTGGAGATCAGAGTCTAGTGGTTCTCTCTTAAACTGTTACGAGTAAATACAGCAGGGACAAGAGACAGTTGATAGCACAGCAAAATCGTAGCAATGTGGATACATCAGGGGCCATTAGAGCATGACTTTACTAAAAGCATAATTTGACTTTTATTTTTATCATCAAGAAGAGATCAGATTATTTTGGTACACTCAGCTGTTTTAAATAACCCCCTGCAACACATATAGTACCTAATCATTGTAGTAAATTAGGAAAACATAGAGAAGTAATATATATTATTTTTTAAAGCCAGGAATAGGCAAAATAGATTTTATAATTTGCTAAAGTAATTGAATAGAACCTGGCAATTCTTTGTGTCCTAATAGCTAATTGATATCCAAATTGGTATAATTTTGGCTTAACTAAAATGAATATTGATTTGGTTCACATAAGAAAATACTGGCATAACACATGCACTAGGGCTGGTTATGCCAGCGGCTCCTTGATGTTCTCAGGGCTCGGCTTGCCTTTCCATGTAGTATCGCGTTAAGTATTTCCTACTTCAGATATGCAGGGAGAAGAATTAACTTCTCTTGGCTTTCTCATAAGCACTATAGCTTCTTTTCCCTAAAGAATTTCTGTTCACCCTCATCCCCAGCTTGCTTCTTGTTGACTTAAATTTATTTAATTCTAAATATATCTAAACTAATCATTGGCCAGTGGGATGAGCTTACCATAATGGATTAGACTAATTGTGGTCAACTCTTGCAGCTCAGGGCAGTCAGCTCCTCATGCTGGGAGAGATGTACAGAGAGAAATCATGGATCATGAGGACCCTCAACCTGGTCCATTACAGGTGCCTTTAGGACTATGTATTACCTGGAGTTTTTGTTTATGTGAAACACCACTTTCTCCCTCCAGCCTGTAAGTGTGAGGTTACAGTAGTGGAGAATCTTCTGTCTCCTGTGTTCCAAAACCTTTATTGGCAGAGCTTCTGTAACTTCTGAATTGGAGGGGCTTTTTCCTAAAATTTCTTCTTATTTAATAGACACTTTGTAGAATAAACTCATGTGAACCTCAAATGGAGGAAAGATATAATTTCTTTAAATAAGTGTTATTTTTTTAAAATGTATACTTTCTATTCTTCAAAGGATTTTGGTTCATCTCTGTAGTAAATGGTATCATCTTTATTGTCCGATTATAAAGGTAAAGGTTAACTTATGTGATCATTTATAAATCAAAAAAGAAATAATTATTTTTAAAGTTTTAAAAATCTTTGTATAGAAAATGCTAACGTTTTGACTCAAGTATTTAACCATCTAATGATATATTTCATTTCTCTCAGTTGTTAGACTTCTGAATATTAGCCAAATATTTTAGTATCTGGGTCACACAGTCATTACAAACAAATCTAGGCCAAAATGGCTTATGCTTTGCAGTTAGTTGCCAGCTTCGCTCTCTCTGACCAGCCATGCTCTGACTTTTCATTATTTGGCTCTCTCTCCACTAACTTTGCTTACTTACATTTGCGCAGTACTGTGTTTAATTCTTTGTGTAGAACGGGTCTTCTTGGTTTTGTTTTTTTACCCTAAATCAAGGAAACAAGCAAATAAATGACTATGCTCTTGGCTGCTATGTTTTAGAATTGTTGTACAAAGGGTCCCACGTGTTAAATTGCCTACTGCAGTGCTAATTATCGTGAAACCTTGTTTAAATGCTAGCCAGACTGTGTTTTGGCACTTACACTGTAACGTGTTTAAAAGTTCTGACATGTAGTCAATTTGGTATTGAGAGCCTCAAAACTCCTACCTAAAGACCCTGTGTAAATTTAAAAGTAAAGTAGTTTCACCTCTTCATATTAAATGCTATAGCATTTTTCATCAGGGGAAAGGGACAGAAGGGAAGATTAAATTGGAATAACAGATATTTTGTTTTCATTTATGAACTGCCATAGGCTCTAAAATTCCATTTTGAAATAATCTTTTAACTTTGAAAGTGGTATGTCTTCCTACCATCAGCTTGGGTTACTGCCAGACCCATAATTTTCTTTTTCTTAGAATTAAGAACTTTATAACTTTGGAATTTTTAGTATTTTTTATACTGTACATTTATACTACTTGATTTCATACCCTCTATCCTGTTTGGAAGGTATAAAACGATAGCATAGACACTTCTTGATGGTTTCTGGAAAAATTAATTCATTATTCATCTAGCATCCTTGGATATTCAATTAATAAATTTTCCAGATAATAAATGCTTATCTTTGATTGCTTGAACATTTCACCTTACTCATTATAAAGTATCTTAGCCTTATGTAGTTTAGTGACTCAGGATCTAATATTTTAATGACTCAGTATGAATATTTGTTAATACAGTGTCTTCAGGGGCTTCTGAACTGTGTCATAGGGCCATTCTTTCCAAAAACAATTCTCAGTAGCTGTTGTTGGATTTGAATTATTGTAAATAGTGCCTGCTTTTAAAGCTGGACATTAATTCTTATGGCTAGAATCAGAGAAGAGTATCTCTGAACAAAGTAAGAAAAAAGAAGGTTTTAATAAACTTGCAGAACATGTCAGTGAGTAAAGTACTTGGACTTCATGATGTTTGCTTTTACTTCTCTTTACTTTATTTAGCACCCCCCCCACCCCAGACCCTTGCCCTCTTATGCACTAGCCTCTTCTCTAACATGGTATTTGGCAGTGTTCCACATAGTTATTGTAAGAAGGATGAGCTTAGACTTTGGTGCTAGACAAATATGGTGGGAGTGTGACTGGATCATTTAATACCTCTTAGACCAGGGGTCCTCAAACTTTTTAAACAGGAGGCCAGTTCACTGTCCCTCAGACCGCTGGAGGGCCAGACTACGGGCCCTGGGATGAGTCAGCTGCTAAGCAGGACAGGCAGTGGCGGCAAAAACACCCGGCGGGCCAGATAAATGTCCTAGGCGGGCCGCATGTGGCCTGCGGGCCGTAGTTTGAGGACGCCTGTTTCTTAGACCTTAAGCAAGTTCACAACTGTAAAATGGGTATACCTGTCTCCCAGAGTGTGAGTCAAGATTAAAAATAATGGGTCTTAAAAGTGTAGGATGTATTTTAAAAAATGCTAGTTTCCTTTCCTTAATGACCCACTTACTGTGGAACTGGCATTTGCTTATTTTAGTATGATGCTATAAGGATGAATGAGTCCCTATCCCTAAACCATGATAGCTTGTAAGATCTCCTTAATTAGTCTGAAATAAATGTTATGTGACTTAGACGAGTGGAAATTTGGTTGATCAAATGAATAAAAGGCGCTAGAATATTTTTGAAGGTTAAAAATATAAATTTAGGTACAAGAAAAAATTTCAAATAAAATGTAGAACACATTTTTCAGCCAGTAAGTCTAATATTGAAACATTTTATTAATGTCCCCAGAGTTCATAAGCTACTGAGTGCTATATTTTAATGCAAAGATAATGTAGAAACCATAGATATATGTATATTTAAAATCTCAGAGTTCTCAAGGCCATTTTGAATTTACTAATACTAACATCACAGCAGCGGCACGACCTGTTCAGTGAGCATCAGTAACCCAAAATAATACTGCATGGGCGCTCTAGTAAACTGTGTATTTATGACTATGAGATTTCATAATTGTCCATACCTTTTATTTAACCCATTTACAGACCAGATTATAGGATAGTCATTCATTTTAATAAATATACTAAATACATATCTAGTACCATTAAGTTTTCATATTACCAGAGGGGAAAAAAGAAAAAGAGCATAGTTTCTGCCTTTAAGGAGCTTTTTCACAGTAACAGAAATCACTTGATTGGCAAGATCTGATCTTTCCAAAGCAAAGAATTAGCTTATGTTTATTATTGAAATTTATCTGCAAGGGCTTGAAATGATTATTTGTACAGAATAACAAAACTTAGCAAAACTTGATTGCTGATCCTTTTTGATGGGGGACAGCCTGTTCATCAATATTTTACATACTTTACATTGTAAGCTGTATCAAAATACATTTATATGACCTACTAAATATAGGGAACATAATGCTTCATTTAAACTCTAGAATATTGTCATTTATAGGCATTCTGTGTCTTAAACTGCTTTTTCTTCCTCACTAACACTTTTAGGGCCTTTTCATATATTACAAAGAAAAGGCAATTGTTCAGTTGCTTCCCTTTAGTAAACTTTGTACTATCTGTATGTATCCTATAACGTTGCATTGTATACCTTAATGTACACAATAACATTTATTTCAAAAAAAAGAAAAGGCAGTTGTGCGCTATTTGGCTGTAGCACAGGAGAGCTAATTGGCATGAGGCTAATGTTTGTTTGCACTTTCCCATTTCCAAGTCCTTGTTGGAACTGCTCTACCTTTGCTACTGCAGGTTAGTCATTGTTCCCTATTCCCAGTTCCCTGTGACCACCATTCAGTCTGATTTTGACAGCTTTTACTGTCTACCGTCTCCTTCATCCTGAGTGTACTGGTATGGAACATGAAATTATAAAAATAAAAAGAGATTAATTATAACTTAAATCATCTTTGATACCTTTCTTTCTTATAGTCAATTGATTAGATAATCATTATGATGCCTGTCTCTGTCCATTTTCAAAGCCAGGATTAGACAGTCAGACCATATCCCATTATGCCTACCATTGCCAAAGCAATCTTCCTGAGGCACTAGATTTTTTTTTTCTTTTTTTTTTGTAGAGACAGAGTCTCACTTTATTGCCCTGGGTAGAATGCCGTGGCATCACACTGCTCACAGCAACCTCCAACTCCTGAGCTTAGACGATTCTCTTTTCTTAGCCCCCTGAGTAGCTGGGATTACAGGCGCCTACCACAACACCGGGCTATTTTTTTATTGCAACTCGGCCAGGGCCAGGTTTGAACCCACCACCCTCAGTATATGGGGCCGGTGCCCTACCCACTGAACCACAGTCACTGCCCAGAGGCACTAGATTTTTGAGCAGAGAGTGTTAAGATCATGCTTTCCTTTTGGAAAGAAGTTTAGAGAACACTCAGGGATCTAAATATTGACCTGCCGTTGGATCCTGCAATTCCTCTACTAGGAGTATATCCAAAAGACCAAAAATCACTTTGCAAAAAAGATATTTGCACCAGATTATACATTGCAGCTCAATTAGTAATAGCCAAGTCATGAAAGAAGCCCAAGTGTCCATCTATCCATGAATGGATTACTAAGTTGTGGTATATGTATACCCTGGAATACTATGAAGCCTTAAAAAAGATGGAGCCTTTACCTCTTTTATGTTTACATGGAGGGACCTGGAAGATACTCTCCTGAGTAAAGTATCTCAAGAATGGAGGAAAAAGTATCCAGTGTACTCAGTACTTCTATGACACCAACTTATATTTACTCACACTTTGCTATGAAAGATAGAACACAGCTGTAGCCAGGATGAAGGAGAGAAGTGGGAAGGGAGGAGGGGGGAAGGTTTGATGGAGGGCAAAAGGCAGGACCACACCTATGGAGCATATTGCAAGAGTACAAGTCAAATCTGTCAGGTGTAGAACAGAAATGTCTTAACACAATAAACAAGTAAATGAGGCAAAAGCTACGTTGATTGGTTTGATATAACCATGTCAGATTGTATTAAAAAAAATCAACACATTGTACCCCACATACGCAGAAATACGTGAATTTTATTACAGAAATACGTGAATTTATTATTATGACGTTGATTGGTTTGATATAACCATGTCAGATTGTATTAAAAAAAATCAACACATTGTACCCCACATACGCAGAAATACGTGAATTTTATTACAGAAATACGTGAATTTATTATTATGACTTAATTTGTAAAAAAAATCATCCTTTCCAGGGTTGGCAAATACTCAGTGTATGCACTATACTGAAATGTCTGTTGTACTTCTGAGTTTCTGCTTTCTGCTCAGACTATTTTATTTGACCTGAAATACAGTTTCTCTTCATTTGTAAAAATCTTAGTCATCATGAGGTCTAGCAGAGATCTTTTCTCTCCTCTGAAGGCTTTCCTCTTGACCCTAACTAAAATCTGTTCTCTGAGCTTTAAGTTCACACTAATTGAGCTGGAACAAGATTTCTATGACGCTTGGAAGAAAGTGGGAGGTTATTTTCCCAGTGAGATTCCAGAAGAGTTGCAGATCTTATGTTTCTATTCCCTTTAACATTTAGCAGAGCATACCCCACACAGTGAGTGCTCAAATGTTTGATACTTTCTTTGTTCACAATAATTTTGTGAAGGAATAAAGTGTGTTAAGTTTCAACTCATTCTTGAGCCCTAACTTATTTCTACTACTACCTACCTGTTCCTACCTGCTCTGGACAGTAGAGTCATTGGAAAGTAACTGTAGACTGTGGGCCTAGACTGTGTACAGAGAAGGATGTAAAGCGATTATTGGACTCCTAAAACTAAAGGTTTTTGTGTTTTAGGGATTTTTACATCTTGTTACTCTATTCATGAGATAATATTGGCACAAGCATTGTCTTGGGTATTTTTCTGTTTCCTTTTTCTTTAATATAGTATTTTCAATCTTTGGTATGATATTAGAATCGCTGAGAGTGTGGCCTAGGACCGAGAGTGTGGCCTAGGATTCTGCATTTTTACTAAGACTTGGTAGAAATGCTTATGAAGGTGGCTGCTGGTGATGATAGTGATGGCGGGTGGTAGCTATAATGATCGTGGTTGTAAAAGCTTGACTTTCAAAGGCTTATGATGTGCTCGGTGCACTTCTATAGGCGGTTTGCAACTATTGACTTACCTAATGTTCACAACAAGCCCATGTGCTAAGATGCTGTTGTTATCTGGAGAAACTAAGGCGGAGATAAATTAAATAACTTGCCCCCCAAATAACTAATAAACATAGTAAGAATCCATGAAATAAATGAGGCGTATTTCTTTTCATTTTTAAAAACTGACTTTCTAAAGGATTGCTGTAAATAATGTGAATGATATGAATGTAAGCAGGTTTTTGTATAAACTGGCATATCAGTGTGCTAGCCCTATGTAGAATACCTTAACTAAACCTGAATATGGATATTTGCTATTGCTTTTAGGAAGCCTGTTAACATTTCTAGGCATACACATACAAGATTAGCACATGGAGGAAAACTTTATTGAACCTTCTACACATTTCGTGTGATTTTAGGAGGACTGTCCTTTACTATTAATATATATATACACAGAAATATGTACATATATACACACATGTATGTAAACATATACAGACATAAACTTGAATCTCTTTCTTTAAATACATATACACAGCTATGTGTGTGTGTGTGTGTGTGTGTGTGTATATATATATATATATATACTGTCATCTCTTGCTATTCTTGAGGATTGGTTCCAGGACCCACTTGGATACAAAAATCTGAGGAAGCTCAAGGTTCTAGTGTAAATTATCTTAGTATTTGCATATAACCTATGTACATCTTTACATATAATTTAAGTAACCTCTAGATACTTATAATACCTAATATAATATAAGTGATAAGTAAACCTGTTATACTATGTATTTTATTAATTTGTGTTATTTCCTTTCTTACTCTTTTTTTCCCCAAAATATTTTTGATCTGTGGTTGGTTGAATCAGTGGATGTGGAAGCCATAGATGCAGAGAGTAGATACTGTGTGTGTGTGTGTGTGTGTGTGTGTGTGTATTGAGATTTACTTTGTGAGTTAAACCCCCTAAGCATGTATCTTTTTGTATTAATATTTAAAAGCATGAGATAAATCTTGATTTTACATGCTAAAATATTTTATTGTCTTTTTAATAATAAATGGTGAGAATATTTTATGGACTTTTGGCTCATAGGCTCTGAGAAGGGGGGGTAAAAGCAGTGGCTGTGGTAATGATAGAGTGGAACTAATTTTATTTAACAGTGCTACCTGTTCAAAAGAGTTTGGTCAGTGATTTTAGGTGTTGCCTAATGAGTGTTCTGACTCGAGATCACTTGAACTAAAAAGCATGTTGCCTTTTACTAGAGACAGCTCGTGAATTCTGACTTTGAGTAGACAGTAATCTAAATTGAGTTAGTACACTCAGTTAGATGAAAGTTGTCTAACTTTTATCTTTACAACTAAATTTAAAAGGTGCATCAACTATTTCTTTTTAAAAATCCTCTCATTTTTACTTTTTAAATTAATACTCATTTTGATTGACAATAATGATACGAATTTATGGAGCACAGTGTGATATTTTGATGTATGTATAAACTGTGACATATTTAAATCAAGCTATTTAACATATCCATCACCTCACTTACTGATCATTTTCTATGGTGAGACATTTGAAGTTTACTTTCTTAGCTATTTTGAAATGTATAATACATCATTATTAACTCTAGTCACCTTGCTATACAATAGATCTCAAAACTTATTTTCGTATCTGTCTGAAACTTTGTACTCTTTGATCAAAAATTCCTCTTTCCCCCTCTCCTCATCGCTCACCACTCACCTCTCACCCCTCCTCTCTCCAGCCTCTGATAACCATCATTCTACTCTCTACGACTATGAGTTCAACTCTGTTAGATTCCCTGTAGAAGTGAGATCACACAGTGTTTGTCTTTCTGTGCCTGTCTTATTCTGGTGAACCTTAAGATTCATACATGTTACTCCAAATGACAGGATTTCCTCTCTTTGTAGTACTGAATAGTACTCCATTGTGTATACATGTATTTAACACATTTTCTTTATCCACCTATCTGTTGATGGACACTGAGGATTCTTCCTTATCGTGGCTATTGTGAACAGTGCTGCAGTGTACATGGGAGTAGATACCCCTTTGACATATCTGTTTAATTTCCTTTGGAATATGTGCCCAGCACTGGAATTACTGGGTCATATGGTAGTTCCATTTTTAGTTTTTTGAGGAACCTCCATAATGTCTTCACTGATTTATATTCCTACCAACAATTTGCTGTAAGAGTAAAGGGTAAGAGTACCCTTTTTCTTCCCATTCTCTCTAACACTTATCCTTCATCTTTTTTGTAAAGCCATTCTAACAGATGTGAGGAAATATTGCATTGTGGTTTTAATTTGCGGTTCCCTATTGGTTGGTGATGCTAAGCATTTTGGTTGGCCATTGGTATATCTTCTCTTGAGACATGTCTATTCAGGTTATTTGCCCATTTTTTTAAATTTTTATTTATTTTTTAAGATGAGTCAGGTGCAGTAGTGAGAAGGGGGGAAAGAGTAGAACAAGGAGTTCAGTCCATAACTGACTTGTGAACAATCAAGTGAGGTAATTCACTACCTTTGGACCAGCCTTTCTACCCATTTAAAAAAAAACAAACTTATTTTCATTTTAATTTAAAGACAGGATCTGGGGTGGTGCCTATGGTTCAAAGGAGTAGGGCGCCAGCCCCATATGCTGGAGGTGGCTGGTTCAAACACAGCCCCAACCAAAACTGGAGAAAAAAAAGACAGGATCTAACTCTGTGGCCCAGGCTGAAGTTTAGTGGCATCATGACAAGTCTCTGCAGCCTCAAACTCCTGGGCTCAAACCATCCTTCCGTCTCACCTCCTGAGTAGCTGGGACTCCAGGCATACTCAATCATGCTCAGCTAGTTTTTCTATTTTTTGTAGAGTAGGATCTCACTATGTTGCTCTGGCTGGGCTTGCCTATTTACAATCTGGTTATTTGCTTTCTTGCTATTGACTTGTTTGAATTACTTACATATTTTGGATATTAATTTATTATCATATGTATGGCTTGCAGATATTTCTTTTCATATATCCTATTTATAAGTTTTCTGAACTTCTCTGGCTGCTCCTGTTTATATAGTTGAGATGAGTTATATTACACAAAACAGTCAAGGTATAAGATTCTGTTTCTAATATGCATGTGGCATGCTTTAGTTGTTAGACAATCTTAACAACTGAATAAAATAGGGTTTCAAGAAGTGAAAGAAAAAATGTGATGCCATGGAGAATTCTAGGGAAGTATCCCTTTTAAAGAGGGTTTTGATAAAATGTTACATATTTTTCAAGCTCATGTTCTTAGTCTGTAAGAGGTGGGTGTAAGCTGAGTGTCTACCTTAAAGTGGGTATAAAAAGGGAAAAAAAGAGAAGTATCAGGTGTAAGTTAATCATAACACCTTTCTTTCGCTAACTTTACGAATTGATTCTCTGCATTTTCTGATACTGATGATCTGGATGTTTTGAGATTTAGCATGGAGGTTAAAAAGTTGAGATTTTCCTAGTGAAATTATTTCTCTTTCTGAAGTATAATTATTTCTTTCCTTGATTATAATACAAGAAACGTGGTTCATAAGGGGTCTTGATTTTGCTGCTGACTAGCTGTATGACTTTGGGCAAATAATGTCATTTTACTGGACCTGTTTCTTCATTTGTAAAATATGAGGTAGTGTTAAATTCTGAAACTCTCATAAGTGGATTAGTAGAATACATTTCAGATTGTATAAAAACACAAGTCACTTGAGGCTCATCACCTACTGGAATGTGAAAGTAGATTTCTCATGTAGGTGTGTTATCAGTAATGTTATTCATACCAAGGGAATCGTTCTGCGCTTCTTGATTCATGATTTTATTAATCTGATAGTGACTTTTCAGTACATCTTCTGTATTAAAAATTAAACTATTGCCACAAAGATTAGAATCATTAAGATGAGTGAAACAAACATACTTAGAATTGCTTCTCTTAGACTGAAAGCCTGATTTTTTTCTTTTAGGATACCTCCATGTTCTGTAATTTCATTGGGCTAAGGAACTTATGTTTGATCTTCTTCCAGAGTGAGGACATTAATACTTCATAGCTATGTTCTCTATTTAATCAGTTTAAAAGTAGTTGTCCCTTTTCTGCTTTAAAAATGCTTCTTGATTTAAAATCTTAGATCAGTCCCATACATGATGAACCTATGCAAATGATTTAAGCTTTCCCAATGTGCTGCTTTTTTTTTTTTTTGAAATCCAGTCATCCTTTCTCCTCCATCAAGTTTTAGATTATAGTCTCCTTGAGAAAGAAGCTTAGCCTTGCACAGCACCAGGACAGAACTCTGTTATTCTCTGAATAGTTGATGAATGTTTTTGCTATTGAGCATTTTGGATTAAAATTATTGGATATAATAGAGTAATCCTGTTTCTGTAATATCTAACTGGGGGTCACTGTGATTAACTCAAGGACATACCAGTTTTATTAAACTCTATGCTTTGTTTCTGAAGTCAGTTTCTCTTGATTTACTCATAAGCTGATTATTCACCTTGTATTTTCTCTTGTATAATACCCTGGTGTCAGATTTTTCATAGGGAAATGCCTTTCACACTGTAGACTGGATAGATGGACATGTACGTGTACACACGTACACTTGTATGCTCAAGAATTGTGCATAGAGTACATGAGAATTTGAAGTATGAGTCATGTTTAAAACTCAGCTGATCCTCACATAGCTGTCTAGTTATGTGCACTTAGTTTGGGGTCTATTATAGTTGGCATTCAGAAACAATTTTTAAGGAAGTGTATGTTTTTCTTACCTTTCATGTTTTCATTTTAGCTTTATTCTGTTTTATTTTTGCTAAGGACTTAAATTATCAAGGATAAATAATAGCTATTGAAATGGGCCAACTTGTAGCTAGACAGAAATGTTATTAGGGCACGGTGGTGTAGCTTAATATTTGGGAACAATTTAATAAGTCAATATTTGAGAAGCATCAAAACTGACCATACAACCCAGTCATCAGAAACCCTAAGGGTCAAAAATCTTACGAAATGGGAAGACTCTGAAAAGAGTAGCTATAATAATGAAGAGAAAAAAGCCTAAACTGGTGCAGGAAAAGGGCTGAGTAATTTTTTTTTTTTTTACTATAATTAGAAGTTGTTAGGCATAAATTTTGTACTCTCAACATCAGAACTGTCGTTTACAGGCAAGGCGTGTCTCTTCAGTTTTATTCTTTACCTTTTTATAGTATGTACTACTACAAGTAGTTGCTGATTTAACAAATATAAATATAGATGATGCTGTCAGAGTGTTTCCAAATGACAATTACAGTCACCTAAAGTGAAGGCAGTGCTTGACAGAATTTAAATTTGTGGCTCCATAATTTATTATGCAGTTGAATAAAAGCCATTGGTATCATGTATTAATTTGAGTTACAGAATAATTGAGGGAACTTTTTAGGGAGGGCTTACATTTGTATAAAAGTGTTATTAGAATTGTAGGGGATTTTTTAATCATAGCATTTCTTTTCAAATATGATATGACAACTTGAAAGGAGTTAAATCGTATTAATTCAACTCATTTTCCAGTTATGAGCTGTTGCTCGTTATCAGCTGGTGGGTGTGGGAACAAATTAATAAAGTTTGGGTAATTTAGTTTTCAGTTTAAATTCTCAACTGGCAATTGGCCGAAAAGTCCCATCTGAAGATGTGAACATCCAGTGTCATTTTGTGATTTGGCTACTGTCTGCTTGACATAGGAAAGCACCACCAAGAAAATCCAATGGAGTGACTCAGGAAATCAAAGGTAAGAGTTTTCACTTAAATTACAATGTGTGTGAGTGTGCATGTACTGTACACATATGCCTATGTAAAGCCTACCAGTTTTTTATATTTGAATTAAAATTTCAGAGCTTTTACAATCTCAGACATCGTGTCAAATGTTTGAATTGTATTATTTTAATAAAATGCAAAGAATAATTTATAGATAAGCAAGAGATTTCATATATCTAAGATTGATAAGAAAATAGTGTGTGTGAAGAATCTGTTATGTAATTTGACTCTAACTTAATCAAATTAAAGTTTTTGAAGCTCTATTTCAGTTAATTACCTTTAAAAATAGCATATAAAGATTGAGTAAAGTTTAACTTTTAAAAAATAATAGTAAACTGAATTTATCGATTCAATTTCATAGGTGCTTTTTACTTAAATCATCATAAATTTTGTCATAGTCTAATATAGTTTTTTTTTTTACCTAATATAGTTTATTGTTTTATTGTAAAACAATAAGGGGAAAGGAAAAAAGTAAAATATCATATAATAAAATCCATTTAGTTTAACATTAGACCTTTAAAATTGTATCATTCCTACTTTACTTCTGTGGAAAATACTAAATTTGCAAGATGAAATGTTTATATTGTTTACCCCAAAAAAGGCAAAGTAAGTATTCATAAGGCACAATATGAAATTTTGGTGATAAAAATCATACATCTCTCCTCTGCCTCATACATGTTTGCACTGAGAAAATAATTTCTAAATTTGGCTACATTTTTATGTGACCTTAAACTTACATTTTTCCCCTGAATATATTTGGTTTTAATATATGTCCCTTTTTGGACACCTGTGTCCTACCAGATCCATGATTAGTTTTGTTAACTTTGGACATGAGTGGAGGTAGTAGCTTATAAATTTTGAAATCAAAAATTGATTTGATAAGTTTGTTAGAGCTTATGCAAGTATCTCCACCAACAGAGTAGCTTTGTGATAGCAAGATAATGGCTGGTGCAGATTAGCATATTAATAATAAAGCATGGGCCACACCTGTGGCTCACAGGAGTAAGGCGCTGGCCCCATATGCCGTAAGTGGTGGGTTCAAACCCAGCCCCGGCCAAAAATAAATAAAATAATAATAATAATAAACATGATTCAGTTGACCATTGTCAAACTTACGATTTCTGAGATTGGCATAGTTTGAGTATATTCTTAACTAGAGATGTCAAAATGATGTTAATTGAATCTGGCCATCTTTTCAGCTGTTTCTAGAGCTTAATAAGAAACACATCAGGAATAGCCCTTGCGGCAGGTGTCTAGCCTGCATCTGTCATCATGTAAGCACACAGATGTTGACAGTACATGAGATGGCAACATCATCTTCAGTGTGTCTTGTCTACTGATTCAGATTTGTATAGACTACTGTGTGCCATCCATTTAGCTAGGAGCTGAGGATAAAATGATGAGATTAAAAATAGAGAGGCATTCCTAATCACTCTCGAACTTACAGTATAGACAGTAATTACAGTGTACATACAGTCATGCAGACAAACATGAATTGCAGTTAGAACCAACACTATGAAAAGGTGTAAGCTGCCATGGAAGTAGAAGCAGGACAATTGTGTGTAAATAAAGCACAGAACCTGTGCATTTATTTCTTAGAATGAATTGATAACTTTCTCTTTGAACTGTTAAAGTTAATAATTCTTTTAAATGAACATCTGCTAAGCAAGGGATTAGATAAACTAATTTCTAACCATGAAGCAATACATTTTTCATGCTGCTATTCTATTTTTCAGATTTCTTAAGAATTTATTAGAAAGCTGCTTGTCAAAGCTATATATGCTCAAGTGAGAATTGCACTTTTGGGAGAGAGTTCTTATATAGGATCCTTTAACATTTCGAGAATCAATGCCATGAAGGATAACCCTGATTTCTTCAAAAATGCTCAGACATTTTTAATGCTAGTAGAATTTTTTTAAACAACTTCATCTGTTTTTATAGAAAACACTTTTATGTTTCATACATGTATACATGTATGTATTCTGAGGTATACACATTTATTACATTTTGGAAAATAAAATGGTAGAGCATTTGTATGCCTATGTATTTACACTTTTCTATAAGACACAGAAAATCTTGTCTCAGGGAAAAGGAGTCGGGATGTTTGAAAAAATAATGTTTGAAAAATAATGAACAAATAGTGTTTGAAAAATAATGAAAAAATAGTGTTTGAAAAATAATGAAAAAATGTTTGAAAAATAATGAACAAATAATTCATGTTTTATTTGTTAGCATTTTTGAAAACTTTCATTGAAGACAATGTAAAGACAAATTAAATCACAATATAGCATGAAACTAAAATAAAAAGTCTTACCTTTATAATAGAAATTATCTTTCCCTAATTTTCTTCTGAAAAACATAACCAATTTAAAATATTAAATAAGTATGAATCTTTTTTAAATGGCAAAGTCCACAATTATAATGTTGAATTTATCCTCTACAGTGATTTCTAAATTTAGTTTTTCCTGGATATATTCAAAAGAAAGTCACCAGCCTGACTTTCAGTGTTCGGATTTGAAGGATTGGAAGGTCTAAACTCAAAGTTCTAGTTATTTCCACCTGTCAGTGTTGGGAGAAAGATATCTTTATCATACGTCCCGGAAGGAGTATCTTGAGGAAATATTCCTTACTGGGTGGGTAATATGCCTTGGAATGTCCATGACATACAGTTTTCTTTGACAGCTCCTTTTGGTTCTGTGCACTTGGTTTGTTTCGTCCATGAGGTCAGGTGGAATATTGGATATTTAACCACACAATATATTTAAAACACATAATTATATAAACATTGCAGGTGAAAGATGATACATAGCATTTCTTTTATAAAAATTAATTTAAAATGCCTTGTTTCTAAAGTGCACAAGGATCTACCAATAGGGGTCAATTTTTAAGTATTTAACTTTTTAGTATAGCAAATAATACTGTCTGGGTGTGAATATTGTATGTAGTGCATTGGTTTCTGTTTTGAATTATGGGGCTACACTGCCTGAAGAAATGAATTGGAATTAACAATTGTGTAGAATTAGTTGTGGAAAGGAAAAGAATGTTTTCAGTTCAATATAAGTAACAACCTTTTAAATGTAGAAAATAAAATGGGGTGCCTTCCCGATACATTCTTAAGAATTTATGACAGAAATTATAAAGAAGGAATACTTACTGATATAAGTCACAAGGATTTATTTGAAGGAAATTTTTGTCACATTTCTAAATATAAATCTATTGATAATGGTAAGTACATAAATTTCATGTGAAATAGATATTACTGAAAATATTAAGCTACTATTTACAGTTGGATCTCTGCTAAATACATTTAAGAGATATGTGTAGAATACCAAATCCCATTTATCCATTGTGTAAATTCTTATTGACAACATGCAATGTGTCAGTCATGGCACTAGGCATTGGGGACATAGTCATGAATAAGTCCGATGTGATCTTGTAGGCCTGGCAGGGAACATAGCCATTAAAAGATAATTCCAAGTAAGTTTAGTGGCTTGTGACATTATAAAAACTAAGCTGTTCTTTCTGAAGTATACTTTGAGAATTGATCTGTCATATGTTAATAATTTAATCAGTTCACTTTCTTCATGAAATGAGATTATTTGGTTTTATTGAAAGTAGAAATTTCAGTTTTACTGAAATTTAAAATGAGAAATTCTTTGAAAATGGATCTTAGAAACTAGTGGAGACTGAAACAGTCTTATTACTTGTATAGTTTATTTAAAACGAGAAACTGCTATGGAGAGATTTTCAAGTTTCTGAGGTATTAAGAAATTTAAATATGAGCATAACACATAGTGCCTTTCTTGGGTATTATCCGTCACTTAAGAAAATTATACGAAACAGTTTTACATTACAATTTTTCAATTTGTAGTAAAGAAAGAAGTTGGGTTCTCTAGTCCTACTGGTAGGGCTTTAGGATTAAATATAAGTGTTGCAATTTTAAGAAAGTCATATAACTCTACTTTTAATTCGGTTTCCATGTAGGTAAAATGGGATAACCTGAGTATATACCTTATAAAATATTAAATTATTTGATTCATATATAAATAAATATTTGATACATATTAAATTTATTTGATGCATTATTAAATTATTTGATGTGTATATAATACCTAGAATAGTATCTAGCGTATAGAAAGGGCTTGCTATGGTATTGTAGTTATCAACAATAACAATGCTCACAGTTTCCTCATCTCAAAAATAATCCTGATTCATAAAATTGTACCAACTGAAATAATTTCAGAACGGTGCTTAAATACGTATACGTATATATGTAATAAGCACTACAAAAAGCCAGTATCATTATCACTGCTAAGCAAAATGTCAGTGAAATTCTTATCTAACTGTTAGGACATTTTTAGCTAAAGTTTAGTAGTCACTCAAAGACCTGGAGATGCAGTCCAGAGAGATTTTATAACCTAATGTGTTTTTTTGCAATATAGAAAGATTTCTTTCATTGTAAAGTTCTAAATGAGAAAAAGTAATTTGAATACTACAGGTATGGTTTCCCATGACCACAGTCATTTCTAATGTAATCAGTCAACCAATGTCTATTGAAAACTCGCTAGCTGCCTAGTGCTTGCTATTAATGATGTCATGGTAGCCTAAAATAATTATACTGTCATTCTGCTTAGGCCTAGGAAGACTAGAGCCATGTACAGAACACTTAGAGTGTGAAGCACCAAGTCTGAGATCTAATTTCTTCTCTGCCACTAACAAACAGAGGCATCTTAGCATCTCAGTCTCCTCATTACACATATATATCATACATGTGTATCACAGACATACTTAAGTAGCCATCCAAGTTACTTCTCCAAATGGAAATGAAAAGTTAAGAGTTCAGTTGTGATTTTTTTTTTTAATTTCCAGATTTACTGAGTAAAGAAGTCTGTTCTGAAAAATATTGTGCATGATGCTTTTGGATGAAAATACATTATTGATATTTGCATCACTATTTTTAGGGCTTCCCAAATGTTCCCACATAAATTATCGAACGTTTCCTCACTGTGTCACTTCTTGACCTTTTGAATAACTTTCTTAACTTCTCAAGGGAAATGTAAAATTCCTTTAATGTGCCTAATTTTCAAACTGATCTTGTTATGTTGATTAAAATTCTTTTTCTAATAGTTACTTTTTTCAGCAGGTACTAAATTATTTTTTTTTCTATCTTTGGACCAACTTTTAATAAACAAGTTTTAAATAACTGCAGCATTTACTGCATTTGCAACACGGTCAGGCATTTCTAGTTCTTCAGATAGTGTCGTGAGTTCTCAGAATAAATTAATAAATTATTTTGACTGTAGGATTTTAAGGGAAAGGAATTAAAATAAGCGTGATAATACATAGATACATCTCACATGTATATGTACACACGTGTGTGTATACACACTTGTGTGTTTTACCAAATGTTGTCACTGGACACTTAAACAGCATTCACTACTCCTAAAGATGAAGTAGTTGGGACCTGCTGATTGAAGCACTATTATATTATCCAGCTGTGTAGCAGTGCTATGGAATCAACTGAAAACTAGGTGAAAAAAAATTATATATATACATACATATGTAATTAGTGTGTATGTATGTATACACACGAATGCACTATCAAAAGTTAGTTGGTATGCCTATTGGACGGGTAGGTGCTAATATAACCAATTAGAATAATTTTCAAAAAAAAACAAAGACTTAAAATAGATGCCCTTAATAGGTTTAAGAGAAGATTTATGAATGTGAACTTCTACATTTTTAAATGTTAATATACATGCGAGAGCATTGAATGCAGAACTTTTTGGAAAAAATACTGTCAAATAATATTAATAAATATTAACATGATCATATGAAGAAAAACTGAAGTTTATAAGAAAATGCAGTTAACATAAGAAAAATATTTTTTTCTTGGGAGGATTTTCTTACTCTGGCATATTGGGGCAAAAAATCTTCTACTTCATTACGCCATCTGCCACAGTAAGCAAATCCAACAAAAATAACCTCTCTAAGTGCTGTGAAAATAAGATGACAAGTAGCCGATCTCATCTTATGCTGGAGAATACTTTTTATAAGGTGGGGAATGAGTGATTACCACTGTTCGGTGGCAGAGGTGCGGGTGGCATCAGGGGCATAAGGAAGTCTGTTTCAAAGAGATTTCTACCAAGTACTTTTCCTTCAGAAATTCATTTCAGTTTTTAAGAAGAACATATAAATTCATTTATCTCTATGAACATTTAACCTGTACCTGTCATTTACTTAAATCCTGAGTATCAACTAAGTATAAAATACTGTGCTGTTTTACACTTAGCACAGTAAGGCTTACTCCTAATACTTACTTTAGACTAATTAGTCTTTTTTAGAGAAGGAGTGTCAGTTGGTTAAAGTAGGAATCATTTGAATCAAGGGGGAATTTTTGAGAGTGCAGATCCAAGTGATTGCATCAGTAAAATCAGAGGACAGCATTATTTTATGGAAATATGAAAGAGGTAGAAAAATATCAAAATAAAATAACCTACTTTGAACTGGTTCAATATACCATAGGATAGAAAAGGAAGATATATGGTGGTACCTGTAGCTCAGTGAGTAGGGCGCCAGTCCCATATACTGAGGGTGGTGAGTTCAAACCTGACCCCGGCCAAACTGGGTGCGGAGGGGAAGGAGATTATACTTTTGTTTGTTTTAAGGGTACAAATTATTTTATTTTTCTGAAATTTTGTTTCCTAAAGTATTCTTACCATTTTTCTCTACATATATATATGTATGTGTGTGTGTGTGTGTATTTATCATACACATTAATAGTGTGCGCAAGTCAAATTTAATTTAAAATTAGATCTTTTTAAAGTGTGAGTAAATCTCTGACAGAGACAGGGCAGTCTGTCATATGTTTTACATCCTTGCTTTGTATTGATTGGGAATGTTTGTTATGTAGTAAGGTAGTAGGAGGTAATTTCCTTTTTATTTACACCAGAATATACATGTATCTGGCTTAAGAGATGATGTTCTATGTACCCCCAAAGTGCATCAATGTACACAGTTACCATTCAATAAAAAAAGAAAAAGAAAAAGAGAGATGATGTTCTAGAGGCCTAAATTTTTTTTTTAAATTGTAGAATATTTCAAATATACATTAAAAAAGAGAAACTAGGGTAATGAAAGAAGAGAAGCTAGTGCCTAGATTTAACAATTAGCAAAATTTTGCAGCATTTGTTTCGTCTCCTTTCTCTTTTTCCCCCCAACTATTTTTAAGCAGATCTCAGACAAATCTTTTCACTCCTACATCCTTCAACAGGCATCTCTTTAAAAGGTGGCATTTTTCTCATAAAACCAAAATACCTTTAACACATCCAACAAAATTAACAATAATTAATTATTACCTTATTATCTCTATATTCAGTCTCTCTGATTTTGATTGAAAAATGTCAGCTCACATTTGGGTTGTTCATTCAGAGTCCAAACAAGATCCACATAGCATTTGGTTGTTAGGACTGCTCTATAATTAAATGTCTTTTCTTTCCCACCACCGGTCTATCTCTGTTTGTTTTCCTTTCTTTCTTTCTCATCACTTAATGAAGGAACTGGGTAAATTTTCCTATAGACTATCCTCCACTCTGGGTTTTTCTATTGGCTTTTCCCTGTCAACATGTTCCTCTGGCCTCTAAATTTCCGATGAATTGGAAATAATCTCAAAAAGCTTAATTAGATCCAGGTTCAACTTTGTTTTTGTTGGTGGAGGACAGTACTTCTGAGACTATTCCTTGGTAATGCAACACATCAGCAACCATATAAGGCCCGTTTGTCACACTCTTAGGCCTTGTTTGTCACAATGCTAAAATTGTGCAGTGGCAGCCCAGTCTCTCGACTGAGAGTTTTCCATCAGCCTTTCCTCTCATGGCTTCATTCATTGTAGACTTTTCTCTGAATCAATTCTATCATTAGTGTTTTAATCAGCCACTCCTTCTACATTTATTAGTGGTCATTCTCCTATAAGAAGATATTGCCCTCATAAATTGTGAGTGATAAGTAGAGCTTCAAGGTACAGATCTTCATTAAGTTGCAAGCTGACCACTATCACCTAAATAGGACAGTAGAAGAAGTGGCGATAAATTTAAATTCAGGAATTTATTTTTATGTAATAATGTTAATGAACAGAACATGAAGAAGAAATAAAACCAAAGTATTTTATTTTTAGATGACATTATTGATTACCTAGAAAATCTTGAGGCAATCAGCTTATTAAACTATTGCCAGATTCACTGTATCTGAAAAACATATTGTAAAAAGACCCCACTCAGAATTGTAACAGACAAAAATATGATATTTAGCAAAAATTTAAGGGAGATGTTAGACTTTTAAGAATAAAACATTAGCATGTAGTATGTTTGAAAAAAATTTAAGATTCAAGTAAATGGAGAGAAATGGTTTCTGAAATGAGAATACTGGCAAATTATTTAACCAAAAGTAATTCATAGATTTTTAAGTTTACCTCTTACTTTCAAAATTCCTAGTGATTCATTTTAATTGGTAGTGATTCTATAAGGGGAAGTCTTTTTTTTTTTTTTTTTTTTTTTTTTGAGACAGAGCCTTAAGCTGTCCCCCTGGGTAGAGTGCTGTGGCATCACAGCTCACAGCAACCTCCAACTCCTGGGCTCAAGCGAGTCTCCTGCCTCAGTGTCCCAAGTAGCTGGGACCACAGGCACCCCCCACAACGCCAGGCTATTTTTTGGTTGCAGCCGTCATTGTTGTTTGGCTGCCCAGGCTGGATTCGAACCCGCCACCTTAGGTGTATGTGGCTGGCGCCTTAGCCACTTGAGCCACAGGCGCCAAGCCTATGAAGGGAAGTCTTGCCCTAAGTGACAGGTTTTTAAAGCAACAGTGCCTAAAGCAGTGATGATGATTCAGGAATAGAGGTGTAATCTTAACACCAGAAGAGACTTTTCTGCCCGTTGGAGATTTAAATGTAAATTTTCCTTGAGGCCTTAACTTCATGGTTAGTGAGAGTCTAGACATAGGACCTTCCTCTTAAATTCCTAACTGACTTACAAACTCAGTTTCTCTCCTGCTTTCATGTCACCCTGCTTTCTGCAAGTAAAACCAGACCCTTTATTAGTTTCTAAAATTTAGTGTTTTATGAGTTCAGAAATTCTGAGTAAGTGATAGGCCAGCAAATTCTTAATCTTTGTGCATAACGTACTGTCTACACTTATTCACTCATTCTTTCCATTTACATTTTTCTTGATTAATATACTATACAAGTATTTCCTTCAGAATTCTGACAAATAATTTTTTCCATTTTATAAATCATTGATTATTGGAGTATCAGAGAATCTAAAATTAGTCACATCTATAGTACCTGCAACAACTAAATATGGTACATGATCAAATATTTTTTCCTAAGAACAGGGCCACTTTAAACAGTATTCATAAGGGTATTAGATAGGTATTCAGTGATATAACTGCCAAACTAATCAGATATAAAATGTTTTCACTCTTATCTTACACAACCACAAGTATTATTAGTAAAAAGAAAAGGAAGTATATCTTTACATCTTATGTTTGAAGCATTAGTAGAACTTAAGAAGGCATACTTGAGTATTGAAACATTTCATGAGACTAAAATAATAATGATAATAGGAAATTGTGGATCTCCACAAAAAAAAATTTGTACCTACAAAGTAACAATAGCTGTAAGTTATATATTATATAATATATAAGTTTAGATATCAAGATTCTGTGATAGATGAGAAATGAATATGTCAGATTAAGAATATGAAAATATGAGTGATAAAGGAATGTAAGGAAAAATATTTGCACCTGCACATAGCACAAAATTACAAATTAAAATAACTTTGAGATACAGTATTTCATTATATTAAAGGGTATAAATTTTTAAAAAAGAAATCTAACATTGGCAAGATAAGGAGTGCTAACAAAACCTTCCGAGCAATAATGTGGGACTAGGAGGTCTGACAATTAAGTTCATGAGCTCCTCCTAGCAAAAAAATGCTGCATCCCTCCTTGGTGAATATCACAATGGTCCCCTTTGAAGTACTCCCCTTGGGAAGGTGTGCACTGATGCCAGCGCCTAGTCTACCCTTCAAAACGATTTTGGAACTCTTTTTCAGGAATGGCCATCAGAGCTGTCATCATATTACCATGATATTCTGAATGTCATCAGATGTCTTCCTTTCAATATTTTCTTTATCTTCAGGTAAAGAAAAAGTCATTGGCGAATGAGCTGGTGATGCATTGTTGTGATAAGAGCCATAAGTTGGTGGCCAAAATTTTCAATTACAATTTTCCTATTCCTCTATCAGTGTTTTCTTGGTCTGCTATGCTTCTCATAGTCAGCCAACGATCTTGATGCACAATTCAACAATTTTTTGTGATGCTTTTGTCCCTGCTGCATGTTACTGACTGCCTTGACCGCTCCTCATCATTGATACTTTCTCTCCCCTCAGAAAAATGTTTAATCCATTTGTACATGCTGTTTTATTCATGGCACTTCCCCCATAAACTTGGACTAACATCTCCCTGATTGCACTTCCATTCTTGTCAAGTTCAACAAGAAATTTACAAATGTTTGTCATTCTGATTCAAGCTCCAACATTTTTGCAGTGGCACACAAAACACACAACGTTAATGAATGCCATTCAGCAAGACACTACCACATGTTGACAGGAGCACAACTGTGAGACACTCATATACCTAGGTTATAAAACTTTACGAAGTTGTTTGTACAGTGCTGTCAATGTAAGTGCATGGTGCCAAGTTCATGAATGTAGTTGTCGGACCTCATACATCTTAAGAATCACAGTAATGTTCAGAAGTTTCATAAGAATGTATTAGAAAATATTGTGCTAATGATAAATCATCTAAATATAAATTCCCAATTTAGAAACTAATTATAGAATAATAATTTGAAATATTTAAATGATTATTTTTGAAGCTCTAGAATAGCACTATCTAAGAGAACGTTCTGGGTTGATGGAAATGATTTGCACTGTCTACTAAGGTTGCCATTAGCCACATATGACTGCAGCACATTTGAAATATGGCTAGCACAACAACTAAGGAACTGATTTTTAAATTTTAGATAATGTTACTTAAATATATACATGGGGCTCGTGGACACAGTATTAGACAAAGTAGTTGTAGAAATACGGAGAAATGTTTGTTATTAAGTGAAAATAAAGTAGTAAGTTTGTATGCACGATTACAAGTGTGTGAATACCTAGGCATACATGTGAAAAATGATATTCACAGTTAAAATATTTGTATTTGGATAGAAGGAAAGAGATGATTTTTTTAATGCTAAATTTTTAGAAGGTCAGGTGACAATGCCGCACTTAAGCACTGTGCTGTGGGGCATGGTAGCCACCAGCCTGATTTGGAATTTTAAATTTAAATTAAGTAAAATTAAAAGCTCAGAATCTCAGGTTGTACTAGCTGCATTTCAAATGCATAATAGCCACATGTGGGTCAGGTTTACTGTTTGGAATGGGATGGATCCAAAACATTTTTGCCCTTGCAGGAAGTTCTCCTATGTGGTGCTGTAGGAATAGGTGGCAAAATGAATATACTGGAACAAGTCATTGATGATTTATTAGCCAATAGGTTCTGAAGGCATGAGTGAATTAAAACTGGAAATTGGATTTAACAGAAAGTGCAAAGGAAGAGTATTATAAAATCCTACACTTGTAACATAGATCTGTGCCGCTTAAAGTGTGGGCTGCAAACTGGCACTGGTTTGTGAACCAGTCCATGACTAAATGCTTACTACTCAATTTCTGTACTAGTTTAGAAACTCTTAAAGCAGTGTGTTAGTTCTGTGTCATCCAAGCACATCACCTGTCTCGTCTGGTTGAAGAGTAGACCAGTCTTGTGAATGAAGCTGCCTGGAGAGTTTTCTGTAGTGTGAGCTGAGTACAGCGCTGAGCAGTAGCCCAGGAGCAGGGATCCACAGTGGGAACTGAACAGCCTTACTGCAGATAGTATGAGAAACAGTCACTAGTCAAGATGCAAGAGAGGAAATAGATGCTCAGGACAGTTTGTAAAGGACTTACAATGAGTTGTGAGTATGGTTAATATACTTGCAGGTGAAATTAAAAATTTAACATTAAACTTCCGAGTGTAGTAAACTTAGATTTCATCCCTCCTGCAGGCAGAAATGAGGCAAAGTATCCATTATTCACAATATGAACAAGGACATCAGAGTATTTCTAGTCATTTCCTCTGTTTTTACACTCCTTGGCCTGGGAGATTCTTTTCAGTAGCATAGTCTTTTCATTTCAGTAAAATAGGCCTTTATACATCTTAAGTTCTTTTTGACATATTATTGCATTTAGTTCTTTGTAACTATTTTCATTCCTTCTACCCAAAGTTAATTCAAAGGCTTGCAAGATGTCAAAAATAGGAAAACTTTTAAATTAAGTGAGCTTTTGCATACACTTACATTCTTCAGCCTAAAATACCTTCCTTTTTTCACATTTATGCCAGATTCCCTGATACAAGATATTAAATTATTTGTGAAATAGGGAAAACTTTTTACTGCTTATAATCAAAACATAATCTTTCAGTTTAAGCATTATTTTAGTGATACAGGGTAAGCATGAGTCCCCAATTTACAACCTGTTTTCTTACTGTGGTTTTGTCTGTACAGTAAATGAGAGCCCATATCCTAGAAGGAAATGCACCATACATGTGGACTAGTTTGCTTTGAGGACTAATTCCACGTTCAGTATTTGAGATCAGATGGAATCAAGTACTTTATAAATAGTTGCCTCATCTGATTTTAGTGGCCTCGTGTATTAGATTTTTTAAAAAGTACACATCTAGTCCTTTATCAGTACCATTAATCTGATATTGACTTCAGTATTCTTTCTCTCATATTTCTTATTTGTCAATTGAAAAGAGTTAGAAAAGGAAAGTACGTTAAAGGAAGTATGTATCTGTTTTAATAATAGTCTACACATTAAAGGAAAACAAATAATATTTAACATTCCTTTTTTTAATACTGTGTTTTTAAAAATCAAACAAAATTGATATATTTACTTAAAATATTTAAGAAAATCATACAGGTAGAATGATATTTTCTGATTTCAGTTTAGTATAATGGTAATTATTTACTTAGGCAAAATGATAGATGTAGACAACCATTTTATCCACTGGCTTATATTGATTATTCTCCAAAATATGAAAAACCATTAATAATAAAGTATTAGAAGACATGTTACTTGTCATCTTCATTATTAATTTTATACTTGATAT
Source organism: Otolemur garnettii (assembly GCF_000181295.1). NCBI lineage: Eukaryota > Metazoa > Chordata > Mammalia > Primates > Galagidae > Otolemur > Otolemur garnettii. The sequence continues at coordinate 5,028,354 of NW_003852414.1, read as the reverse complement.
TTAGCAATATATTTAAAAGTAGACTGTATGGTTTCCTGATCTGAAGCATTTCATTATTTTTCAGAAGTTTGGATTATAATAATGTAATGACAGCATTTTCTCATAAATATTTTAATATACTGTAATTTTTGAATATTCTTTTTTTTAATCTTACTTTTTTTTATTTTTGAATATTCTTAACAGTTATTTAATGTTATTAAATGTTTATATTGTTAATATTATTTTATGTAACATATTTTCAAACTCCTTAGAACCTTTTTAGGTTTCTAATGGTTTCATTTTATACAAATTTCAACCTTGAAAATATTTACTAATGGGTTAATATTCTTCCTATTTATCATACTTTTTAAGTGCTTACTATGTGCCAGGACCTATTAATATTTAAGTCACTACAAATAATCAATGTGTTAAAAAACAACACGGCTAAAATTCTTTTCCTCATAGAGCTTTATATTTTAATAGACTGATTTACACATGATTCTGTGGCATTTACCACAACTCAAAGGGCAACCTCGCTGTTAGTTATGGGGAGATGCCCATGTCATTATTTTGAAAATATGGAAAGAGGACAAAATTTTTGCTAGCTCTCTTTAACTCAGTTGCTTTTCAATGAGTTTTGCTGTACTCATTAATTTTTTAATGGACTTTACAGCTGTGATCATTTGGCAACTAGAATTTTTCCTTATTTTTCTCAACTTCCCACCTTCCCAGTGGTAGAGTAGGACTAGTCACTTAAGGTTTTGAGTTTGAAGAGTAACATTTGAAGCATGCAATATTTAGGCATGATAATTTTTTGAAATAAGGTGATTTTTTTGAAATAACATGATTTTTAAAATACTCATGTTTTTATCTGATTTCTTTTTTCAGAACTTCATTAATTAATATGGAAAGATAAACCTGATCCAAATGGTATGATCTTCGTATAATCTTTTACTTTTCTTTCCTCCTTCAGGAAAATCTTAAACTTCCACCACAAGAAGATTAGAAAGAGATCCCTCCTGCACCAAGAAAGATCTGCAGATCTTTTTCAGTGTTCTTGGAGGTATGGGGTCTGAGAACTTGGTCAGTTTGTGTCACCACCTTGTTCTCTAAAGGTAAGCACTGTGTAGTAAGTGCGCACTCATGGGCCCAGGCTCCTAACCCAGGACTGGATTCGGAATGCTCCATTGAGAGTTTGAGATCATCAGACAGAATATGGCCCAGGCAGCCATCACACACATCCATCAAGAAGTGGTTTTTATTGTTTAGGAGTAAAGCATGTCTTAGGACCGTTTAGATGTTTCTGTTTTATTTTAGTTTTTTTAAAAATACCAAATATGGTCAAACTTGTTTTCCAGTTCAGTTTACATCTCAGTCAATAACTTTTGGGTTTAATCTCCCACGGAGAACTTTTCTTAGATATCTTGAGATTTGTATTTAGTAATTTTGAAACAATGACAGTACTTAGGCAATCTGGTGGCATAATAGTTTAAATCAATATAGCTTGGAAGAACTACTTCTCATGATCTTTTTGAAGCTGTGCCTTTACTTGAGGGAAAGTCCCTCAAATCATTGTGTAATTTGTAGTAAGCTTCAGAAGGTATGGAAGCAAAGACCATCTTAATCTTTAAAAGATACACTTACATGATCATAAAATTTCTTATGTCAGATCCTAATTGGAAAAAAAATCACTTAAAACGAGGGTTTCCAATTTTACAACTTTTGTCATGTCTTCAGGAGATGAAGAATAAATTTATTGATTCCAGTAGAGAAGCCTATGGAGGATAAATAATGTCTCTGTTTGACTTCCAAACTCATAACAGCAGAAAACCTTATTGTTTACTTGTAAACAATAGTTTATTGTAGTTTATAGTATAGCAGTTTATTTACACTTCTCAAAATGACCATTCTTGAAATGTCATTTTGCATATCATTCATTAATATGGAGAAGAACAGAGGCATACTGATTCTGAAAATATAATTAATATTAAAAGCAGGGCAGTAGTAGATGAGAAAAACTGGCTCCTATCAGAGGACTAGACGTGCACCAAAACATGGCAATCAGAACTTAAAGTGCTGATGAGGAACTGAATTGTTCCATTTCATTTTATTTGTCTTTTCTTAAAACTCTTAAAGTGATCTTGGAAACTTTAATTCTCTACAACATGTGAATGTCTAAAGGGCTCTTAAATTTGGGAGAAATTTGTTGATTTTTATCTGCCAGCCCTACCTCTGATACATAATTTTTTATTTTTTTGCCTTTTCAAAGCCGTTGTTCTTCCTGTGTTTTTATAATAAAAGATATTAAGGAGAAAATAATCCTAAAATGAGAAAAAAAATACAACAAACCTTTTAAAAAACTGTGAGAACCAATTTACTTTTTTTGTATGTAAATTGACGAGTTAGACTAGTCTCATTATAACTTCAAGTAACTTTAAAAGATTTAAATCTTCAAAATAGATACAATAATAGCTTATATTAGAGAAGAAATATGGATTATTGAGCATTTATGAATAAACTCTATGTGTATAATTTCCTGAATTCTTATTTGTGAGAACATGTTAAGTATCGTAGCATTCATGTGTTAACTCTTTGGGTAATTTGAGAAAAAACTTTAAAATTCAAACCTACTAAAATTATAAGGTTGATATAAAGATAACTGGACAGGTTATTATTTCTTACTTGACCAAAAAGTTTATCATAACTGAAAAAAAAGTTTATTTTTTATTTTTTATTGTTGGGGATTCATTGAGAATGTACAAAGAACCAGGTTACAATGATTTCATGAGCAAATATATATCAAGTAATTGACTCAGCAAATATACATGACTTTTCACCTTAAACCCCCTAGAAAAACACATTATAGCAGGGATTATATATTTTTTTCAAATAGAGAAAGAGTTTGGGAGAACAGATCTGTCATTGATCCCAGCTGATAGGTGACAGGAAAGGACTTGGGCTGAGACTTTCTGATTTCCCTTTGCTGCCTTCAGAGCAATTTTAGCGAAACAAAACATAACTGCAAATATTTGTTACTCGTGACTGTACACAATATAGACACTGCTAGGCGTGCAAGAAGATTCATATAAAATTGAGCCCTCTTGCGACTCCAAGGATAACAGAACTGAATGTGAGCAAGTGAAGAAATAAAGGAGTTTTTCCACTCTTACAAAGATAAAAGTTGCTCAGTGCAGCTGACCTAAGAGCCAGTCTCAGAGAATTTAGTGGGGAGGGCTTGAGAAACTATGGCTTCTTCCCCTCCCAGTTACCTCCAGACACAGCTTCCTCCAGGGTTTTTGATCTGTCATTGTTGGAAGTCGTAGAATGAAATAATGCACAGTAAAGAAGAGCAGTTATGGATAGAACATCACTGTGGATTCAGTAAGGGCGGGAGATAGGGAAATCATTAAGTGGTCCCACCACACAGAACTGCCACGAAGTTCAAACCTAAGTAGGGGCTGATACGCAGTAGTTAACGTAACTGAAAATTTTAATCTAAAAAGTGTCCCCAGCGTGTATCTTTTTAAAAACAAAATTTATCTTCTGGTAGTACATGTTTTAGAAACATATTTCAGAAAAAGAAAAGTTTATATCACTGTTCTAGAACTAGTGTTCTAATTTAGCATGTAAATAGAATGGAGACCAAGATTTTGCCTTCTGTGTCTAGAGTATCAAAAATAAGATCTTATCCCCAAGGTTCTTATTAATAACTGTACCGACTCAATTCATGTTAGACAGCAAAATAAACTGCGGTTATATGATTCTGATATATGTAGGAGTGAAAACCCAACATAGTTGTATTAAAGAATTCTTCCATCAAAGCTAGGATCTTGGAGAGAGTTTCATTTTTATATATACATGCACACATATACATATTAGTATTTATTTCCTTTTTAAAATTATGTGAGAATGATTTGTCAAAGATCAGGTTTCTGATCTAACTAGTATGTGTATATGCTGTGTTTTGTTTTTGTTTTTATTGCTTATTGCCAGTCCATGCTAATCCTTACTAGAAATTTACTTTCCTTGAGATGAGCATGCTCCCTACCTACTCTGATAGCTGGAGGGAGAAAAGAGGTTATTAGTATTGATTTTTTAGAGCTGAGACAGCAAGGAAACTCTATCCTCACCCTCTCCTTGTAGGAGAGCCAAACATGGCTAAGGTATTTTTTTAACTTGATAGCGCTAATTTAGCACTAGGTTATGTAGCTACTTACATACACTATACATGATAGTGCTAGTTTGTATGTAATTTTAAGTTTTCTAGTAGTCATATTAAGAAACGAAAAAGAAGCAGCCAATATTAGTTGTAATTTTATTTAACCCAGTATGTCCAAAATATTTTAACATAAAATATAAAATTTATGAGTGTAGAAATTTATGAGACATTTTACTTTTTCATCCTAAGCATTCTGGTGTATATTTTACACTCTGCATATTTTGTATTGGACTAGCCACAGTTCAAGTGCTCAATAGTCACGTGTGGCTAGAAGCTACTGTATTCCACAGTACAAGTGTACTAGACTAAGGTCGATATTTCCATTTTAGCTTCAATTCATGCCAAAGTCCATTAGATAACCCTGTGAGCTCCTCTGGTTTCCAAGTTGAGTAGAAAAAAAAAAAAAACAAAAAAACAAAGCAGCAGACTCAGTTTAATACAAAGGCCAGATAAAAGAACATATAGTATAATTATATCTCATGCTATATTTGGGACATACTTATTTTAAAAAAATTGTTGATCCTAAACTCAGATTTAACTTTATTTTATGTGGCAACCTGATTCTGGTTTAACTTGAGAAGATGTGGTCAGGCTGCCTACAAACTTGTAGGATTAGAAAACAGAAAATCTATGAAAGATTTGGATAACCCTCTAAAAATCATCATGTAAACAAGAAACTATGCCTACCTCATTTCTTCCTAATTATGTGGGATTTTTAAGACAGAAGAGGGGCTTATGTGGCAGGAACTCAATCCTTAAATATTTAAACATTTTAAATCTAATTTATTACATTAAGCTAAAAAGTTCATGAAATTTTATGAATTCAGTAATTAGTTACTTGAGTTTATGAAATATAAATTCTCTAACAGCACATTGCTAGTATCACATCCTAAGAAAACCAGTTCACCTTCAGTGGTAATCTCAGCAGTTTTCAAGGTGTTTCCCTACCACTGGTTTCCACTGAAGTTGCCATATAACTCTCACGTTGTCAAGCAAAATACAAAATATTAGGTTGCTGAATGCCAGGATGAGGCCTACTTTACAGGTATTTAAGATGGACTTGTAATTCTTTGTTCTGGTGTTGACAGTTGGGTCCTGACCCAGTTAACAGTCCAGTCAGTTCTTTCATTTCCCCTAAGGGCGTTTTTGACAGAGGAACAGTTCGCTGTTTTTATTCTTTAACATTTTAGAGTATTAATTGTAGTACATTTTGAAGCCTATAACAACCTCCTTAGTAGTGTAGATTTACCCCCCTTATGCTCTATAGAAGGAACCATTCATGTTCTCCAAGGACAGTAATTAAACCAGCTCTCCACTCCCTGTCAGGGGAACACTTACATTTATGAAGGAAATGACTCGAGGTGGCAGGTCTGCATCATTACCAGCCAGGCAGGTAGATCCCAACTGCCAGTGTGGTGTGGCAGTGCAGCAGTTCAGAGCTTAAGCTATGGAGCATTCCAAATCCATTCACTCTTAGGAGAATGTACTCAGGAGTGTGGGTATGTTTATAATTCCTGCGTTTCCTTCAGAGAACAAGAATTGCAGGTAAGATTTTTTTTTAAGAGATCCAATAATTATTTTAAAATAAGAAATTTGAGGATCTGAAGGATTGCCTTTCTCCAGACAGTCACATATAAGGTCTCAAATACGCTTTCATTGTATAATATTTTCCTTTCTCACTCTAAGAAACTGAAGGTGGTGATGGTGGTGAGGTTGGGTGAAGACAACTTACTGTCATTTGAAAGCTGTGAATGTCACACATTTTCATGTCTAGAAATATCCTAGGTTTATGTAAGAATCTTATTTTGCCTAACTCCTAATGTCTTGGGTATGAATTATTTTGTCAAATTAACACCTACTTCTATATATAAGTGAGGTGTTTGATCTTTCCTAACCAATGTCTTTAACAGCAATGAGTAAATTAATGAGTTGTGTTTGGGTTTTCACTTTTATTCTCAAGACTGTCTCTCTTTTGTTTAAAGGCTTTAACCTTATTTCTGAAGCCACAATTTAAAGCTACAAAAGACCTTAAATGTAATCTAGTACCCTTTTTACCCAGAGATTCTTAGATGAGCTTCAGAGGGGCCAGTGACTCTCTTAAAGTTATAATCATGTCTTGTATGTATGTGTTTTTGCTGGGGGGGAATGCCCATAATTTTTATCATATTCTCAAAGAATTCTGTAACAAACTTTGATCAATAATCACTGATTTAGTCTAATGTGATCATTTTACTGATTAAGAAACCAAGGTTCAAATGATTGAAGTAACTCACCTTTGTTGATTTGACATTTAATATTTGTAAAAATTGAAATGTATTGCTTAAAAATATCATAATTATTTTTAGAAGCAAAGAGCTTTTAACGTCAATTAGTTTAACTTGATAATACCAGACTACAGGGGAGCAGTTGGTTTGCTAATAGTGTCTCCGATTCTGCCCTATAAGTGGAATCTACTAGTTATTGCACAAAAATGGCCCTCTAATAAAGTAATAGACTATGATAAATTCCTAAGATGGATCGAAAAATCAATTATCTATTATAATTTAAATCTTTATTCTCTTTTCAAATTCTTCCTTCATAAACAGCAACTAAGACTCAAGAAAATAGGTAAATAATATTATTTTTGTTAGTTCTGGAGTATTAAAAAAGTAGTTAATGCCTTGGTGAACATCACACTTTATTGGAGCTCTTTCTTGTTTTGAACCCTTTTGAAAGAAATTCTGTAGTAGATTCTGCACTTCAAGTGGTTTTTCAGTGATTAGGGTATTCTATGGTGTTGTTGATCATAAGGTGCTTTTAATGTCACAGTAGTACTTCAGATACGGTGAGTTCTATATTAATTAGCAAAACTATCTCTTTCTCAAAATAAAGGAAATATTTCTTTCTCTTTTCTTTTTCTGGTACTAGCCAGCAAAGTCTGCCTAAATTTACTGGATTTATGCCATTAGTTGAATGTTAGGAAAAAAGACAATTATTTACTGAAAGGCATAGAAATAAGATAACTTAGAAGACTGCCTATATTTCTTATTTAAATGAAATTGTGCTCAAAGATTCTAAAATGCATGGCATTATGTAAAGCTCATTATAGAAAATAGTATTGACTTCTGAAGCAGATTATGTAATAGTTACTTTTTTTTTCTTTTCTTCCTTTGGACCTTATCGCTGAAATGTTATCTTCTATCACTCATGCTCTTCTGCCTTTAGAAAAGGTGGCCAGATTTTGCTTTTACCCAAACGTAACAGGAATGCCGTTTGACAGGCCACGTGTGCTATTTCCCATGGGAAATGCTAACCAAAAGTTATATTTTTACTTTTTGCTCCTCCAATTATTTTTCATTTAATTTAGAAAATCTTATTAGGAACATTTTTAAATATTTGTAAATAGATCTTTTAAAGTTAAGGTAGACAAATGTTAAATATTATTATTGAAAGAAATTGAAACAATTAGTTGATCTACTCAGTTAATTCAGTGATGGAGCCTTGGTTTTCATGATAGTAAAAGTAATTCAACTGTATATTGACAAAATTAATGTATGATTAATTTTATTTCAGAATTCTGTTATCATAGCTTACTGTTTAAAATGGAACTTTCAAATAAATTTAAGAATCATTAAAATTGACTTATTCCTTTGCCTGTAAGATATATATATATGTATGTGCATAGCTTTTATCTTTCTGTTGGCTCAACAGCTTTGAAATCTTACTTCCTTAAGTTCACAAATCAAAAACTTAACAGTTTCATCACTTTTGCTAGAGTACTTAGACTTTGAAACTTTGCCACAAGTAACTGCCATGTCCTTGTATAGGAAATAAATAAGTGTATTGAACCAGTCATCAAGTACACAGATAACTTTGGGAAAGGAGTGGTAAACAGAACACATACTTCCTTCACTTCCAGAGCTTAGCGTCTGCTAAGGATGAGGGAGTGATGGAGGGGAAACAGAGGGGATCACTGATCCAATCTGGGGGCAGAGAAGAAAGCTACAACCCACTTCAGATTGCAGAAATGAAATTTAACAGAGCCTGAGGCATACAAGAGGTTAGTAAAACACAACGGGAAGGCAGGGTAATTTTCTGATGTGAGAGCACAGCAGATGTGAAAGCCCAGGAGGAAGAAAGAAAGGTGCATTTAAGACAGGAGACTTAGAGGGAAAGACAAGACGGCACGGCAAGAAATGTCTTGCAGTTCAATATTAGATATCTGGCTTTGGAGCTTGAGCTTAAGAGCAGTGGGGCGATCTTGAGATTTATATTATTTCTAAAACTTTTTATTAAAGCCTCACACAGACCTACAGCATTGAGCATACCTCAAGTATGTAGCTCCAAAGCTCTGAATTTTCACAGACTGAACACAACTACGTGACTTCACACAGACGAAGAAACAGAACATTAACGGCATCCGGAAAGTTACCCTTCATCTCTTCTTCCAATCAGTGCCATCCCCTACTCAGAAATGAGACCTCTTACTATGTTTCCTATGTGGTACTGCATATAAATAGCAGCAGAAGGTATATGAGGTTCTAGCAAGTTCACTAAGTTGTCCTAGAAAAAGTGCTACATACCTCATCGCCAAATATCACTGTGGTCACCTTCGAAGTACTCCCCCTGGGAAGCTGTGCACTGATGCCACTGCCTAGTCCACCCTTCAAAGCACTTTTTCTAGGATGTGTTCATGAACTTAATTATCAGACCTCATATGATGACAGCTCTGACGGCTGTTCCAGAAAAAGGGCTCCAAAACTGCTTTGAAGGTGGACTAGGCACTGGTGTTGGTGGATAGCTTCCCAAGGCAGGGGGAGAGGGGGACTTCCAGCGACCGTAGTGATATTCAGCAGCGAGGCTGCAGCACTTTTTCTAGGATGAGTTCACAAACTTAGTTGTCTGACCTCGTATAATCATTGGAAAGATGTCTGACACAGCAGCCTTATGGGATGGAATGTGGTGGTGGTTATTCTCATGTCTGTACGTTTTTCACTGCATGCACATAATATAAGGGTTTGTGTTTTTCTGAGATTGCTGCACCTGCCCCATGAAGGATAGAAAAGCGTGAAGTCAATAAGCTCCACATAAGCCTAGGACAGACATAATGGGGCTCAAGCTAGTGTGGTGACCCCGAGAATGCAGAGAAGTGGGCATAATTAGAGAGTCATGAGTTCAAATTTATAGAATGTGGGGGGTTGGATGAGGTGATGAGGTATAAAACCGGGAGGGATAACTCCTTGAGTTTCTGACTGGGGCACGGTTGATGGTGGTCCCTTTGTTAAATTTGAACACTGGAGAGGAAGTGGATGTTACTTATGTTTTAGTGCCAGAGGACAAAAACTCAGTTTCAATGTATTTGAGATGCCTGTGAAACATTTTATAGGTCTGCTTTATACAGTAACTGTTTATTAACTGAATTAGTGAGTAACTTGACGTTCATTAATAACTGTGCTAAACAAAGTGCTGGACATAAGGAAAACTGCAAGTCTGGTCTTCTCATTATTTTTCACCTTTAAGTCTCACTACTCTTTTCCTAAGTTGTTATAGGAGTGGTTTTGTCACATCTATGCTTTTTCTTCTCTTTTGACTTATAGAATACTTCCTTCCCCTAAAGTAGTGCTAACTTCATATGCAGGAAGAGTAGCACTTCCTATAACTATGGTATGAAAGGAAGGCATTCATTAAATGCCTTGATACTTAAAAAATTGTTACCATCATTGTAGCCTTTCCTTTAATTAACACAATAACCACACCTTCAGGTGAATTTGCTTGCAAGAAACCTACTTACTTGGCAAGGCCTTAATGGACTGAAATCAAATGTTCATTAGGTTTGGGACAGGGAAGGACAGAAAGATAAGGTTGAAATGTGCCCTGTGCACAGCCTGGGCAGGGTAGCATGGGAGAGCGCTGAGCATGAGAGGAGCAGGGTTGCGAGCCCCTGATTTTAAAGGGACGGGGACGTCAAAGGAATGCAGTTGGAGCTTCACACTTTACCGAGTTGCCTGGGACTGGTTGTACCCTTAGAAAATTTTATGTGAAGATGAATGATGAAAGTATAGCACTGAATGGAACAAATGCCTCAGACGGTGAAATATTAAGTGGACTTAGCAGTTTACCCAGTGTACGCCAGTCAGTTACAGTTCAATGCTATATTTAGACCATAAAATTTGAACTAAAATCAAGGCAGTTTATTCTTATCCCGTCATGTCCATGGTAATCATGATCATACTCTTCAGTCTATGAGGTTTTATCTAGCTTTGGGCTTTGTCACTTCTCAGATAGCTCAGTTTCATTTCCTTGAGTTTTCCCTTTCAAATTTTTGCCTCTAATTGAAGCTTGCATCAGACAACCAAACCAGTATTTTCAGAAGCCATTTAAGTTAGTTTATTTATGTAATAATTATTTGTCAAATATAACTCATATTTGTAGTAGTACTACAACTTAAGATGATGTCATACTCTTTATTACTGGCATAATAAATACAATTGAGGTATTCAGTATACAGAAATAGTGTGATAATATAAAATGTGGTAGGATTAACTGAATGGTGTTGAAAAAGCAGTGAATGAATTCAGGGAAAAATTACGGGCTGTGATATCAAAAAATAGTGGAAGTGGTAGAATTGAATTTGGGTCTTGACTGATAGGTAGGGTTCGAATAGATACAGCAAGAGCACTGTAGACAAGGTTAACATCTCATGAGAACAGGTGTAAAAATCAATACAGGATATACTGGCAAAGTGAAAACCTGGCCAGACTATGGCAGAAATCACAAGCTGGTAAGAGGAGAGAGAGAAAAGTTTCATTAAGGTTTCACCAAGTCGTGTAAAGCCTTGACTCACTCAAAAATTCACCAATCGATAAGGTCATGGATTAGTGTCTTGATTTTTAGATTATCTTAAATATAATTTTGTTTTATTTGCCATCATATTGTAATTCTATCAATTTTTATCTTTTTGGAAACTTGATGTGAAATTACATAAAGGAGCGAAGTGACTGTGCTTTTAAGTTAAGAGCGTCTTCACCTGGAACCATGGATAGGCTTCTGGGAGTCTGGATCTCTCTAAAATTAAAACAAAAATTCAGATGTGTATCTTTCTGTGGAAGAAAGGTCCATTGCGTTTATCAGAGTCTTAAAGGATCTAACCATCCAGAAGAAGTTAATAAAATAGTTCTAGCTCTCCTACCTGAAAACATTTTGAATCTAACTTCTTTGGGGATTGTTTTAAATGTAGAAAATTAAAATAGGGAAGTTAAAACACAGTAAATGTTACAATGCCTTCCCTTTCCCTCATTATTTACTGGTACAATATTTAAGAGATAATCCTGAAAAATTTGTCACTTGGGTTGGTTATGTAGCCAGAGAAAGTGGCTTTAGAAAATGAAAACGATCAGTTCAATTACTTTTACAAAAAGGACAACTAAATTGCTTTTTTCAATCCAGGCATATTTCTAAGTATGCTATTTGAAGGAGAAGTTTCTTCCTATTTTTGGACAAACATAGACTTTCTTTCTATAAAATATAAAGGATTTTAAATAAATATCCAACTTTAATCCTGAAATCTGATTCACCGAGATGATGTTTAATCTTTTGTACAACTGTTTAAAGCAGAAATGGACAAATTATAGCCCGTGGGCCAAATCCAGGCCTTGACCTATTTTTGTGTGGCCTAGAACCTAACATTATATTTTACATTTTAAAATTGTTTAAGATAAGGATTGTGAAGCATTAGGATTGTGAATCAAGAACGTACAACATCAATTATATACTATATTCTTAAAGACTAGAGTATTTACTAGCTGGTCCTTAGTATGTTTTTTTTTTTTTTTCCAGCCCTTGGTTTAAAGTGTTCATGTTTTTCTTTTTTGTTTCTTTGTTTGAGACAGAGTCTCACTTTGTCGTCCTCAGTAGAGTGTCATGGCATCACAGCTCACAGCAACCTCTTGCCTCAGCCTCCCAAGTAACTGGGACTACAGGTGCCTGCCACAATGCCTGGCTATTTTTTTGTTGTAGTTGTCACTGTTGTTTAGCAGGCCCAGGCCCCATTTGAGCCTGCCAGCCTTAGTTTATGTGAGGGGTGCCAAGCCTACTTTAATTTTTAATCTCTCCTAAATACTTACGTTTTTCTACAAGTAAATGTATTGCTTGTGAATATGTAATATTTTAAGAGTTGAACATCTATTTGTAACAACTAGTCACGTTGATTAGGTAAGGTGACATTTTGTTTTCTGCACTGAATTTTCAACTAATAGTTTAGCCTTCTAGAGTTGAAAGTATGTGAACAAAATATTGAATTGATGATTCATTTCAAGGAATTATGTGAATATAAAAGTATAAAAGTAGATTTTGTTCCTCATAAATATGTAGTAACCACAATTCAGATCAGTTGGAAAATATTAAAATATATTATTTTACTTTTGAAGATACCACTGATCTTAAGCAAGTAAAATAAAGCAAAAAAAAAAATACATTTAATTTACAATGTATTGGACAGGGCAGTTGCTAAAAATAATATTCATTAGTTTATTCAACATTTATACTTATTTTTCTAATCATTAAATATTTATCAGATTATTTTTGTTAACGTATGAAATATTATGATTGTAACTATGGATAAATATTGAAATATGTTTTAACGGAGGGTTATTATGTCATAATTAGTGAATTTCAAACAAATGGGACAATTCTGCCTTCTCTCTCGTGAATCATTATTTTTCTCTCCCTATTGGATCTTTTCACCAACATTCAAATAATAATGCAGATTTTTTTTTCTCATCTTAAAAAAATTCTTTTTCCCACTTCTTCCTCTAGTTCAGTGGTTCTCAACCTTCCTAATGCTGCGGCCTCTTAATGCAGTTTCTGTGGGTCGCAACCCACAGGTTGAGAACCACTGCTCTAATTGCTGCCCCGTGTCTCGCTTCCCATTTATAGCTGAGATATATAGTTGTCTGTGCGGTCTGAATTCCGTTTCCGTAACCCCTGCCACTCCACCAAAACTACTGTGATTAATGGCTCCCAAGCTGCCATGCCAAATGGTCTATGCTCCATCCTCCTCTCAGTGACCTGGCCAGTAGCATTGGACACTTTCCTTGTTCGCCTTTGAGGTACTGTGCTATGTGCTACTTAGTTCTGGTTTTTCCTCCTGCCTCCTCTGACTGCTACTTTTTCATTCTCTTCTGCTGATTCCATCTTGCCTCCCCTCTATCTAAATTGGCAGTGCTCCAGCATTTGGAATTTGGACCTTTTGGGTTTTTTAGAAGTGGCATCTCCCCATATGGCCCAGGCTGGAGCGCAGTGGCTAATCACAGGTGTAATCATCACAGTACACTATAGCCTTGATCACCTGGTTTCAAGGGATCCTCCTCCCTAAGCCTTCTGAGTAGCTGGGAGTACAGGTCCACACCACCATGCCTGCCTGGACCTTTCTTAATTCACATTCACATCCTTGTGATCTCATCTAGTACCATGGCTCTAGATGTCCATCCTTTTGCTGATGAGCAGAAGTCCTTTAGTCTTGGAATGTAATATAAACAGAATTCCTTATCTGCCCTTCCCTGCACACCAAAACCTCCTCCTTCTACAATTTTTCCCATCTAAGTAAATAGTAATTACAGTCTTTTTGTTCAACTTGGAGTCATTCTTGATGCCCATTCTCATGTTATTCTACATATGATAATTTTCACATCTCTGTTCCTACAAAATTCTCGTCTCTACCCTTAAGACATGTTTCAGATCCAATCATGCTCACCATCTCCACTTCTACAGCCCCGATCCAGGTCACCTTTATGTCTCACCTACATTACTGCAGAAGCCTCTTACAGGTGATCTTCCTGCTTCTGTTCTTGAGTTGCTTTGGTCCATTCTTAATACTGCAGGTAAAGTAAATATGTTAGAATATAAGCCATATTATGTCACTCCATGGGTGAAAATCCTCCTTCGACTTATTTCAACCAGAGTGCAAGCCACAGTCCTTAAAATTTGTCTACCAGGGCTTATGCACCATGCCATTCCTTATCCCCAGTGCTCAGCCACCAACCCTGTGCTATAGTCATACTGGCTCCTTTGGTCTTGGAATATGCCAGGTACGTTCTTGCCTGAGGAGCTTCTCACTGGCCGTTCTCTCTGCCTGTAACACTCTTTCTCCATGTGTCTACATGGTGCAGTCCCTCCTCTCCTTGAGGTTTTTATTCTAATATCCATTCAGCGAGGCTTTCCAAAAATGACAGATTTCCCTGCCACCCCCATTCTCCTTCTGCTTTATGTTTCTTTACTTATAGGATCTGTTGCCATCTACTATTCCATATATTTTACCCACTTCTCCAATTTATTTTCTGCTACCTCCTACTAGAATATAAAGACAAGGTTTTGCCCCCTGCTCTGTCCTCAGCACACATAGACGTATAATGTTTGGCCCATGTTACACACTGAATTAATATTGAGTGAATAAATGATTAAATGTGGTTTTTAAAAATAGACAACACAGAAAATTTTTAAATAGTTTAGGGACTCTGAGAGTTCCTAGATTATTTAATAAGTACTAAAATATTTTGGTAAACCACATGGCGTGGGACTAGAGATGTCAGAAATATTACTGTATATATTGATATTATAACATGTAGAACTTGCTTTTTAGCATAGCTCTTTGGTTTTACATTTACTTAATTTTGTTAAGTATGTGATACTTAAAAATAAATATTATTTGAACTTAAATATGATTACTATTAATATTTGAGTATGCTATTTATAGATGTTTTTTAAAAGAATTCTTTGTCATTAAAAGTATCAGTCACTTATTAGTAAGGAACATTTTTTCAAAAACCTAGTAATTTAGATTTATAGAAGAGTTCCAAAAGAATAGCGAGTGTACCCTTCAGGATAACTTGTTTAATGCTTTTGTAAGCTTCGGGCGGCGCCTGTGGCTCAAAGGAGTAGGACGCCGGCCCCGTATGCCAGAGGTGGCGGGTTCAAATCCAGCCCCGGCCAAAAAAAAACTGCAAAAAAAAAAAAAAGTTTACAAACTTCAAAAGCATGAAAGACATACTAATTCAGCCTACCAATATAAGTAAGATGATAGCTTTTTAAAATAATTGAAAATAACTACCATAAAACTCTCAAAAAATTATTTTAAAATTTCTGTATTAATTTTTTGTCTTGACTACATGCAAAACTATTTTAAATAATTGTAGGTAAATACATTTTATTTTGTTTCTTAATTTTGACTTTTTCATTTCGTTCTGCATTATACACGTTACTTTTTAAATGACTGTAGTAGATCATCTTGCTGATATATCATAAATAACTTGTTCTCTTCCTGTTGGACAACTTAAGGCTGTTTGTTTTGGTTTACTTTCATTAATAATATGTAGATAATATCTTTGTAAATATACCTTTTTGCATTTACCAGAATTGTTTCCGTAAGCTAAATCATCCACACTTAGATTGGGTAAGAGTTACGGGGTATAGGGATCATGGAGTTGGAGCACAACACCCGCAGAACTTTGCCAGTGAAACATTTTTTAAAGGATGGGAACCTAATAATGATTTTTGCACAGTTTTACAAATGTTAAATTGTTAAGGAATACATAACTACCATATAGCACTTTACCGTGAATAAAACCTGAAGTTTGCTTTTGGAAAGGGGTGTCTGGTTGTGGTCTGGGAGTTGTTCTGCAGTAGTGGAAAGAGGATTATCTGAAGCCAGAAGGAAAGTTGCGCATTCCACGTGGTTCATAGTGCAGGTGCAGCGGAGTGGAGTGGCCAGTAGCATGTGCCCATGAGCATTTTGTTTATTCTTGTGTGACTTGGTTAAGCGGGCTACAGTTTTATGTGTTCATCTCGTATTTTCTGCAGATAAATTTGTGCATAAGAAGTACCAACATTTTATGCTGGCATTGTTCTCTGATACTCCAATTGCATTGAAACGAATTTGTATTTTCAATATAAGCGTTAGAACAGACTATACTAATTTGCTATCCTACCAATTTCACTGTAATTTTAACATCGTACTGGATTTATAAGCTTTTATATGGAAATTTTTCTGATGTATTTTTAATCAAGCACCTTCCAAATATACTGGTTTGGTGCAGTCTTGACAGATCTAATTCCAACCATGATAAGCGCTGGAAATATTTTAAAATAATAACAAAGTTTGGTCAGTTGTACAGAGACAAGAAAAAATGGAGACACGGTTTTTCCAAATATGACTGAAGCCAAAATAGAGGTTAGAGAAAATGTTAAGATCAAAAAACAAAAAAAAAGAAAAAAGAAAAGAAAACTAAAAACCTGGAAAGGTCGCCGGTGCCTAGGTGGTGCAGGGCCTTGATACCAAGAGTCACGAGTGTGTGTGTGTTTGTGTGTTTAAACAGGAGAAGTGAAAGAAGTGTGTGTTTAAACAGGAGAATGGGTAGAAAGGCCGAGGAAGAGCAGAAGCTGAAGACAGAGGGTTCGGTTGCCATCCAGTGAGAATGGAAAAGAGTATACATCTGAGAGAAGTTTTGTGAGATGTAGGATTTGCTGTCCTGCTAAATGATAAGCAAGATGTAAAATAAATGCCTGTCCAAGATTGCTCCACAGTGTTATCGTGAGTGGCTAAGGAATAGGGTCCCTAGAAAAAGGATAGATGGTGAAGAGCTGTGTGAATTGGAGGAGAGGTATCCTGAAATGATGATGCCTGACTGAGCGGATGGCACTGGACTGAGCATTCAGAAGGTCTGATGAATCCCTGGAGGGACCCTGCGCACTAGTTACTGCTCCAGCTTTTAGTTTTCTCACTTGTCAAATCAGTGTAGGGCTACTCGATGATTGCTGAAGTGTTTTCCACCTGAGACGTGGCCAGGTCTTTCGTTGTATTTGAACTCTGTTACTCTTTCTGCATGATTCCTTTCTAGTGACCTTTCATAAAGATTTTAGTTTATAATGAAATGAGGATTAAAAGATCTATCTTGAGTCTAGTGAATATTAAACTTTCTTCTTAACTTGGCACAAGAAGTACCAAAATTGCCATCTCACTTAATGTTGTTCTTGTAGATCAAAATTGAGAGCAAGGAGAATTGGATGTCTTGAGACCAAACTTTGAAAAAGCATTCTAGAATTTTTTAAAATTCATACTTTTGGGGTTTTCATTGTTACTAGCTATCAATAAATTCTTTAATAAATGATTTCAAAAGAAATTAATGTAATACAAATATTATGTATAATTAATACAAATATAGAAGTGTGTGTGTAGAATAAATATAGAGACAATATCATATAGAGGAAAAGTACCCACTTTGGAATTATACAAAGATTGGATTCAATATCAGTTTTACTCCTCTGTTGGCTGTGTAGCCCTAGGCAAACAAAAAGCTTGGTTTTGGAGGATGATTTTGTTTCTTT
Source organism: Otolemur garnettii (assembly GCF_000181295.1). Taxonomy (NCBI): domain Eukaryota; kingdom Metazoa; phylum Chordata; class Mammalia; order Primates; family Galagidae; genus Otolemur; species Otolemur garnettii. Next base: position 5,010,800 of record NW_003852414.1, on the reverse strand, counting down.
CTATGTAAAATGAAAATAGTAATAACATGTATTAAGTTGCAGAATTGTAGTGAGGAATAGAGAGAATGCGTGTAAAGAACTAAGTGCACAACCTGATAATAAACAGTAACCTTTATCAGTTATGAGGTAACAGTTATTGTTGTAGTATGAACTCTTAATAAATACTTTTTCAAGAATTTACCTGCATTCATACTTATTCTGTATCCCCTTCTTATAATTAGAGTTGTGTATGCATGTGTATATGTGTGTGACAATGGGATCTCTAATGGGATCTTTAATACTACTTTTCAGCAGCTGAAATGATTTGTAAAAACTAAAGAATTATTTTAAAAATGCTCATCCTATGGCTAGGCATGATGGCTCATGCCTTTCATCCCAGGAGTTTGGGAGGCTGAGGAGGGAGGATCATCTGAGGTCAGTTTAAGACTAATGTGAGCTACAGAGTGACACTCAGTTTAAATTTTTTTTTTAATTATCCAGATGTGGTAGTGTGTACCTACAATCCTAGCAACTCCACAGGATGAGAGGCAGGAAGATTGCTTGAGCCTAAAAGTTTGAGGTTACAGTGAGGTATAATTATGCCACTGTACTCTGTCTGGTCTGGGCAACGGAGCAAGACCCTGTCTCTAAAATAATAACAGTAATGATAATCCTAAAGTTTTAGCATATCCAGTGCTAAATGGACTAATGATAATTTTTTTATTGTTTCAGGTTCATTGAGGCTACAAAGAATTAGGATAATGATAATCGTTAAAGAGGTGTTGCTTCCATATAAATGCCTGTCTTGAGCTGCTACTGTAAGGACACTTGTTATATTGAGACAACAGTCCAAATAAATCACTAGAAATACACTTTTCAGGAAGTTTAGGTCGTAAAATGCAAAAACGTTTGTGATATGAATCAGGGAAGCAGGGTGTCTTCTCCTGAAAGGTTAGTGGTGACGTTTTATTTTCCCATGTTTACAGCAGTGCATTGCCACACTGTATGCAGATTTATTACTTGCTAATTCCAGACCCAGAAGAAGAGCCCTGAGTATTTAACTGGAGAAAGATTACTGCGATGCTCAATGACCTCCTTTCCGAATTTTATTTTTTAGGGATTTAAAAGAAAGTAAATGTGTTTCATTGGCTTGATTTATATTTTTTAAAGCAGACCTAGAACTTTCTGTATTCAGAAACATGTGGAGGAAGGAAAACTCATAAGGAAGGTAGAGTGACATGTAGTTTCAAAACTAAGAAGAACAGAAAAGAAAAAGAAAGCTGTTAAACAGGAAGGCAAAATAAGAAAAGTTGAAACAAAATCAGAAGAAAATTTTTTTAGCCTAGTACTTTTTGTATGTGTTTTATGACAAGAACAGAAAGATTTGTTTGTGAGAAAAGATATATTGAGTAATAAAAACCTGTAAAGATGGAGATACTAATGCCAAATGGTATGCTGTCAGAAGACTTATTTTGTGCTGGAATTGATTCACACTGGATAGCTGCGTTTTCAGATTGATGATTTTCCTTCCGGTGTCCTTAAGGAACAGGCATATTGCTTTTTCTTTTTTATGTTGCATTCCTGAATTTCATACCTGGTAAGAGCTCAGTAGGTGTTGTGCGCTTACTATGATTTCTCAATTTGTGATATATATTCTGCAACTGCTACTTAAAGCATTTTTGGCATTTCTTTATTGTTCAGTTCCCTAAGTTGTTGTTGACCAAGACATTACCTTCAATCATAATTGTTCCTCATATGGTTTGATTACATAATTGCTAACAAGCATAGGTTTTGTGCTTTTGTAAAATTGATTTCTTGTTTCTTTTGAGCTTCACTTAAATTATTCAGTTTGTCTAGGGACCCTTTATCAATTAAAAAAGTATGTGAAATTTGGACAGTTTTATTCCAAAGACCCCCATGACAGATTTTGAAAACATACTAAGGTACCAGTTCTTAAAATTTATCTGTATCAGAATTACCTGGAGGACTTATTAAAATAAAGATTGATGAATCATTTTCTCATTGTTTCTCATTCAGTACATTGGGATGGGGCCTCAGAATGGGCAAAAAATTTCTAACAAGTTCCCAGGTGGTGCTGATGTTGTTCCAAGAACCATATTTTGAGAACCACTGAACTTAACTAATAATAGAGTAAGCTTTACTTCACCCACACACACAACTGAAAATTAGTAATGTTTGAATTGCATATATTAACAGTAATTTGGTAACTCTTTGTAACTGGATATGCCATAAAGACCAGTAATGACCTCATCATAGATAGTTAAAACTAATTTTCTTCTTTTATTTAAACACCAAATCACTCCTTTGTTTAGAGAATAATTGCTTGTGTAAGATTAAAATGGCTTTCTCTTCTTTGTCTTCCATTTAAAAACAGGATTTCAGAGACTAGTGCATTAAAGAATCACTTTTAAAAGTAAGAATCTTCAGGTTATCTACTAGATCTGACATAGTAATAGAATCAACATTCTATAGATTTTTGGTTATATGCTGTTTTCTTTCTTTTTTTTTTTTGCAGATGGTGTCTCACTCTTGCTTAGGCTACTCTCAAACTGTGAGCTCAGGCAATCCACCCACCTCAGCCTCCCAAGTGCTAGTATTACAGGTGTGAGCCACAGTGCATCCTTTTAAAAATGTCTTATATTGTGGATATTAAAGATAGTTTTCTAGTATGTTATTTAAATTATTCAGTTTTTCTTTTATAAAATTTATTTTAATTTAAAAAATAAACATTTCAAATAAAACTTGATACTTCTTAACATCCTTCATATTTTTACTTCAAATAAAAATAGTTTGTAATGCTCCTGGCATGATAGAACCGTCACAAAATTGCAGAATTGCAAAAATTATATTTTATTTCTAAAATAGTAAAAGTACCTTTTAAAATATATGCAGAAAGGAAAATTGCTGCTGAAAACTCACACAGTCTTTAAGGAATAAACTTATGTATGTGTTGACCATGGACAAACTAGCTTTTATTAACTATCTTAATTTTTTACTAAGTTCTAAAAGGTTCAATATATTATCCTTTTGGACATGTATTTTATTTTATTTATTTATTTATTTTTGGAGACAGAGTCTCAAGCTGTTGCCTTGGGTAGAATGCCGTGGTATCATATGACAACCTCCAACTTAGGCTCAAGTGATCCTCTTGCCTCAGTTTTTCTATTTTTTAGTACAGATGGGGTCTTGCTTTTGCTCAGGCTGGTCTCAAACTCGTGAGCTCAAGTAATCCACCCACTTCGTGGCCTCCCAGAGTGGTAGGATTACAGGTGTGAGCCACCATGTCTGGCCCTCTTTGGACATTTAAAAAGAGTAAACCACATTTCTTTTTAAGAGCAGAAACAATGTACTTACTAAATTCATTTTATGATTGCTGTTATATTTAAACATCATCTTTTTATATAATTATTTTCTGAGTATTGTATACCCTTCCTTTTCCACAACCTTTTTGTTTTTTACTCTTAAAGTCTGTGTTCTGTTACAGTGATGCTTTGTCTTACTTGTTTCACAAAGAACAAATGATTAATTGTTAATAATAAATTCAAGCTTCTGCTTACCTGCCTTTATACATTTGTTACTTGCTTATACATAGCACTTGCCTGTGCACGTATTCATTTACGAAAAACTTAACCAACTTTCTGGTCTTGAAGTCATTTAAAAATATCTCACTAATTGACTTGGATGGTTTGGTTAAAAGCAAAATGTATACTTGAGAGGGTTTGTTTCTACCTTAACTAGAAAACTATTAACATGTTTGGACAAACTTTAACATTGCTTACTTTCACATGTTAATTATTTTGTATAGTCTTCTAGTAGGTAAACTTTTATGCATTTATTAACAATAGATCCCATTCTTATTCTGGAACGACTAGGTTACAGTTAAAATAGCTCAAAGATCATTGGAGGTATTGCGTTAAACTGTGAGCCTTGACTTTTATCTCATTCAAACTGCATCTCTTTTATTTTTTTTCAATCTGAAGATAGTAGTTGGATCAGAGCACAAAGATAAGCCACGTGGTGGCTAAGATCTAGGTGAAGGCAGAGATGGATGGCTTCAGAGGAAATGAGTACATATTTGGCAGGAGACTAGGTGAACAGGTGAAACAGAGTCAAGGTCACAGAAGGAGAAGAGCAAGCCAGCTTCACGTGTGTGCAGCCTGTGCAGTCACGCAGGGCCCAGCTCTCTTAGGGGTCCTGTATATGTTTAATACTCTGCTGTTGCCATTTTAAAATTTTAATAATTTTCACGAGAGGCCCTACATTTTCCTTTTGTACCGAATCCCACAAATGATGTAGCCTATTCTGCAGTAGAGAAATAATAAGAAAACATCATGTGAGAGTTACCTTTTATTCTAATAAACTGTGGAATAGTGGGTGGCGGAAGAAATAGCTTAAGTTCATAAGGATACTTTGCAAACCCACGTGAGCCAACATAAGATTATTTTTTAAAAATTTTTAATTCTGTTTCACAAATTCCAGCTGGACTTTATTGTTTGGACTGTATGATATAGAATAAGACCTTTTCTCTTAAGAGCAAAATTGTAAAAAAAAAAAAAAAAATAAGTATGGGGAGGAAAATTGACGGTAATACTCCTTTCTCTACAGATTTCATAAAGCATGTCCCACTTTTATAAAGTATCTTATTTTCCTCTCTTTTTACACATTTAGTAGGAAATATTAGTTTTTGACTATAAAATGACTTCACTTAAAGAAAATACATTTCTCTAAGACCTTTTCTTACAGAATTCTAAGGACTGATTGACTGAGTTTTAGATTTTTTGGTTTCAGGCCAAAATGTGATAGCGTATTAGATAGTTTCTCCTGCGTTTGTAAAGAATACCAAAAGAGAGAGTTCAGAGAGAATCAAGGCTGACGGCTTAAGCAAGGAGTATAGCTCTCAGCCTAGTGAGGTGTTAAAATTCTGTACCCTGGAAATACAACCACACAAGAGAGAGAGTGCCTCTACTTAAACCCAGTTGACTTACTTGGAATTTTTCCTTTTGCAAAAGGACAATTTTTTTTTTCAAGACAGTTTTACTTTGTCACCCCAGGCTAGAGTGCTCTGGCATCCACCTCGCTCACAGCACTGTGAAACTCCTGAGTTCAAGTCATCTCTCTGCCCTCAGCCTTCCAAGTAGCTGGGACTGGAAGCATCTGCCACAACAGCAGCTAATTTTTTCTTTTTTCTTTTTTCTTTTTTGAGACAGAGCCTCAAGCTGTCCCCCTGGGTAGAGTGCTGTGGCATCACAGCTCACAGCAACCTCCAACTCCTGAGCTTAAGTGAGTCTCCTGCCTCTGCCTCCCAAGTAGCTGGGACTACAGGTGCCCGCCACAGTGCCTGGCTATTTTTTTTTTTTTTTGGTTGCAGCCGTCATTGTTGTTTGGCGGCCCGGGCTGGATCAAATCCACCACCTTAGGTGTATGTGGCTGGCGCCTTAGTCACTTGAGCCATAGGCACGGAGCCAGTTTTTTCTATTATTAGTAGACAGGGTCTTGCTCTTTGTCAGGCTGATCTTGAACTCCCCAGCTCAAGGGATCCGCCCTCCTCAGCCTCCCCTAGAGTGCTAGGATTATAGGTGTGAGCCACCATGCCTGGCCTCAAAAGGACAATTTTTAAAGAGCTATATACTTAGCAATTTTTAACATTATATGAGCTAAATTATAGACAAAAATGGTTTTAATGCAAAATGACAAGATTATATATTTAAATAATACAAAAAAGTACCTTAGAAGCATAAGTCCTGTACCCAGTTTTGCATGATATTGTACTGTAAAGGTGAAGTTAAATGTCTATTCACCAACTACTTAACCTGGATATTAGCATAGATGTATAGAAAATATGCAAGCAACTGAACAAGTAGCACAAGTCAAAGATCATATTTATACAGTGGTAAGATCATTTGGAGTTAATGGGAGATACGCCCTTATTTCTGCTGGAATAGTCTAGCAAAAAATTGCATCTTTTCCTTTTGCTCAGGGAAACTTTACAGAGGAGGTGAATTTTAGATGTTGTGGAGATGGGAGAAATTTCTTTTGGCAGGCTTCAGTGAAAAGGAAATGCACGATTGCAGAACAGAGGTAGGAAAGCATGAAAGCAGTGGTGGGGTCACAGACTGGTGCAGGTAGGGAATTAGAAAGTAAACAAACACTATTTACCTAAACAGAAAGCAAAACCTTTTTAAATGAATGAGTGGATGGATGGATGGTTGAATGAATGAATGAATGAATAAATTTGTATGCTGAAAATAATTTTCTAGGTCCCAGAACTTAAACTCATTGGGCAAGACCTCTGAGGAATAATACTTTATAGCAATGATTGGCAGGTTTTTTCTGAGAAGGGCCAGAGAGCAAGTATTACTACAGGGTTAGTGGGCTGTCAGGGCTCCATTGCAACTATTCAGTTCTGTCATTGAGGTTGCTGTGAGCTGTGATGCCATGGCACTCTACCGAGGGTGACATAGTGAAACTCTGTCTCAAATAAATAAATAAATAAAACTGAGATTTGATTATTGTTTAATTTTGTTTGTAGACTGAATACCTTATAATCTCATAGCAATTAAAATAAACTTCATATTGATAAACATAGAAAGATTAACTGTCTTGGTCTTCGTGCTGGCCTGTGTTTCTAACTAGCCCTAAGAAACTCTGCCACTCCATCAGAGCTGCTTTGTTACCAAGTGCTTCTCTCTTCTATCTGCTATTGCCCTTGCCAAGCGTCCCCACCACCCTCTCCTCTTCACAGCCCATCCAAGCTCTAGCAAACTGGGAATCATTTTTGACTTCTCTTTTCCCTCACCTTTTTTAGTCCTAAATATGATCTGTAAATTGCTTAATCTCTCTGTGCCTTAGTTTTTTCACATGTAACTCGGGGCTAAGAAAACTTAATATTGTCATTTTTAGAATTAAATGAACTTAATGTTTCAAAACACCCAGCATAGTACATGGCACATAAGAGTTAAGCTTTAGTTTTCTGTCCATATTATTTGTTTAAGCTTTCTTCTTAACTGGTAAAAATAACCTCACTGAAAAGGCGTAATAATTTCATGTAAAAAATTAAAATGAATTGTTTTTGGCAAAATTTTAGTTTGTGTTCATACAGCAGGTTACGGTATGTATGAATTTGTTCTCATAATGTAGGTTGTTAGATGTTTTCTCTTTGCCTTATCTGTTTTATCATTTTAAAATATTAATTGGGGCATAACAAAATATAGCATCTCTATCTTATATAGGACTCATAAAAACATAATTATCTTAAAAATAAGTTTGAAAATTACTGAGAGGGGCCACGAAGGTAAAATTCGATCCTCATTTGGTTATAAATGGAGATCAGCCTCATTCACATAAAATTATTGCAAACTAAGAATTGATTTTATTCATGCCAGTTTTACCAGTTGTACATTACTCCTCATTCAAAATCATTTCACACTTTACTCTGCCTACCTCCATCATCCTTACTTTACAAAGAACTTTCTGGTAGGCACTGCTAAAGGTGGCTACCGTGTCTGGGAAAGTTTTCCCTTGAAATACAAGAAAAGTCCACATTTTCTTCCTCTTTTCTTTTTTCTTTTTCCTTTTCAGAGACAGAGTTCACTCTGAAACCCAGGGGGAATGCAGTGGCTCAATCATAGCTCACTGCAGCCTTCAAGTCCTAGGCTTAAGTGACCCTCCTACCCCAAACTCCTGAGGAGTGAGGAGGACAGGTGAACAGCACCACACCTGGCCAGTGTTTTGATTTTTTTTTTTTAGTTTTGAGCTAAGGTCTTGTTCTATTGTCCAGTCTGGTCTCAATCATCCCCCCTCAGCCTCCCAAAGTATCGGGATTAAAGGCAATGAACCATGTCTAATCTATATTCTCAATGTAATTATTAGTTCAAGAGGAAGAGTAAGATTTCTGTGAAAAGATAGTTCTGTGCTATAAAACTATGTAGCCAGTTTATTTTTATAAATTAAGTAAGGCTATCCTAAGAATCCTAGCTGCTATTATTACTACCCCTAGGAGTAGTATAGAAAAATCTGATTCTGGGTGTGGCAGGGTGGCATAGGGAGGAAGTCCTTGTTGATGGGTAATGAAATCACGTCTCTTTTAAAGTCCTCTTGCTCATCTTTATTTTCTAACTTTTCTCAAGTAAAAGATTCTTATATACTATTTTTAACATTTATGATTTAAAAAATAAAAATAACAACTTCATTTTATTGGACTTGTTTAAATCATCAAATATTTTTTATTTATATAGAATTTCTGACATACATAGAGCCTTTTTACCACTTGTTCCATACTTTAACATACTTTTATCAGTTTTATAAATACAATTTGAGGGTGGTTGTTCTAAATACATGAAGTTAAAATTTAATTTGAATGCAAAATCTGCATTTGGGATATTTGTTGCCTTTGTTTGCCCTCTAAAGTATAATTTGGAAACACTAATATTCATTGGCTAATTTTGTTTCATGATGCTGTGTAGATGATTATTAGAAGCAAGTGTTAATTTCTCTTCCATTGTGAACAATAACAAAAAAATTATTCAGAATTTCTTCTGAGTTTTAAGAGCTATTACCAAGGTCGACATCCAGAACTTTAAGGCTTCTGAGCATAAGAGGCCACTAATGGAGGCCAGAATTATTTGTAATGATCTTAGATATAAATGATAATATATCGGTTATATTCGATATATATCGATATATATCGATAATATTCGGTTACAGTTTATGTCCTGTGCAGAAGCGTGGTTATCTAAGAAGTGATTAAGAAGTGATTGGTTTTTCCAAATTTTAAATGTGAAATACAATTTACTATTAACAGTTAGTTACAAAGACTATTTTGACTAAGTATTATTATTTTTGATGTCATTTAATATTTCATATCTTTGGAAAAGAAGAAAGATAACTTAGTTTTAAGTATATTTAAAAGTGGGCTGCTAATTTTTGTATGTGCTGTAGATGTCTAAGCCACAATTGATATAATTGTGAATGTTAAGCATTTTCATTTTTCATATCTTACTAGCATAATAAAAAAATGAAATAAAATATTAAATGTTTTATTACTCTTCAAGTGACAGTGTGGTGATGTGTATTTTCCAGTCTTGTCATAACCTAACAGTTATCTGCATAATGGTCTAGCATCAAACTTTTTTAAATGAAGTCTTTATATAAAATGTTGAATTTGAATATTCAATTAACTCTTTAGTTATTTTCATATTAGCTATTAAAACAAGTTTTGAAATATGGTATTTGACTAAAGATATCAAAACCTTATAAATTAGAAGATAATTCAGATATTCATAAATAGGGTGACCAGACCTCCCGATTTTGGTGGGACAGTCCCGCTTTTCAACAATTTGTCCCGTGTCCCGCGGTGTTTTAAAAAAGTCCCGATTTTTGGAAAGAATGCACGAACGGGCTGGAGAACAAGAAGGGAATATACGGTTTTCGGCTGCCATATGGCTATTTCGCCAGAATATGAGTTTTATATTATTTTTGTCAATTTTGTAATGTTAAACTGTAATATATAATTGCAGAGAAGTGATTATCGAGAACTGCTTATCGAAGTTTGCCTTGTTGTCAGGCCTCCGCCCCTGCTCCGCCCCCGCTGCGCCCCCCGCTCCGCCCCCTGGCCATGTTGTCCCGCCTTACAGATGTTAAAATCTGGTCACCCTATTCATAAGTCATTTTTTAATTATGGAATATTAGGGGGGTATATGTTTTGGCTATATGATTTACTTTTGTATAGATTGAGTCAAAGCTCTAAGCATTCCCTTCACCCAGATAGTGTGCATTGTGCCTGGTAGGTGTAAATTTATTCCAACCCCCTCCCACCTGCTTTATTTTCATTGCTTTTTATTTCCATATGTGCATGTAAGTGTTGATGGATTAGTCCCAAGGCAGCATTGAGATCATATGTTATTTGTTTTTCCATTCTCGTAGTACTTCACTTAGAAGAATGGTCTCCAGTTCCATCCAGGTTGTCACAAAAGATACTAGATCACCATTTTCATGGCTAAGTAGTACTCCATGGTACATATATGCCACGTTGTATTAATCTGTTCATGTATTAGTGGGCATGTGTGTTGTTTGCACATCTTCCTGATTGTGAATTGTGCTGCTGTAAACATTTAAGGGCAGGTATCTGACTTACAATGTACCTTTTTTACCTTCGGGTAAACACCTTGCAGTGGGATTGCTGGATCAAATGGTAGGTCTGCTTTTAGTTCTTTGAGGAATCTCCATACTGCTTTCCGTAGAAGTTGTACAAGTTTGCAGCCCTACCAGTGGTGTTTAAAAGTTCTTTTTTTCCACATTCATGCCAATATCTGTTGTTGGGGATTTTTTGAGAAGAGCCATTCTCACTGGTGTTGGGTGATATCTCATGGTGGTTTTGATTTGCATTTCCCTGATCATTAGCATTTTTAGATTATCAGAGAAAAAAACAGAAGTACACAGAATAAATTTAGTTGCATGTTTTTGGTTCATCCAAGAATTCAACAACATGAACACATTATTTTCCAAATAAAATGCTTTTATCAGATAAACGCTTTCTTGATTGTGTAATAACGGGTCCCACAGTTTGTATTTGTGGCATTGCTCTGATTAAGGAAATCAGTTTCAATGCAAACACATGGACTGTTAGAATATTTACAAAACTATTATTGTCTAATTCTTCAGCTGCTGCTCTAGTCCTGGCTCTCATCTTTTCACACCTGGTTTACTACATCAGTGTCCCTGCTGGAATCCATACTGTGTATGAATATGTTTGTTCAGTATGCATTTGAGACTCTACTCTGTGACAAGCATTTTTTTAAGAAATGTTTTTATATTTTCTATGCCTAGAGTCAAAGTTCACATTTGGTTACCTTATCAAAACTGAACTCATCCTAGAATTTTAGAGTTTTCCAGATTTCTCTACTCTTTCAATAGTCTTCTCACAGTAATGGCCGAGTATGTGTCTGTTCCCGTTTCTTGGTGTATATCTTTCTTCTTCAAGGATCTTCTCCTACTCCTTCTCCTCTTCCTCCTCCTCCCTTAAAATTTTTGAAAACATAACTAAAGCTACCTTACGACGTTGGAGGTTTAGGTTGGTTTAGTCATCTGATCTGGAATGTTCTGTCGTTCTGGGTCCTGAAAGCATCATCAGGAAATTGAGTATTCTAGTTAATTCGTGGCTTAACACATATTATCACATACTATCTTAAATTAATAATGCTAAGCACTTTTTATTCAGTAAAATTCACATCATTGGAAAATAGGTTGCAATGTACTTAATGATGTAGGTGTTTTATTGAGAAATTTAGATGTATATGAATGTTAATAAATGGAAATTTCTAATTTTTACTGTATTTCATATTTTTTGATGTTTTATTTAAAGTTATTATAAATATTTTACATGTATCATATTTTACCCGGTCAGTATGTATCTCTGTTCGTCACTCTGAGCACCTCATAGGTGTATAGTACTTTGCACATAACAGGTTTTCACAAAACGTTTGATTCATTCAGTCAAAACAGCATTGAGGATCTCCTGCATTCCAGGCATTTTGCTGGATGCCAGGATTATGACCATGAAAGGGCAGTCTGCTTTCCCCTCCTGCTCATAGGCTAGTGGGAGAGATGGACTGGTGGATAATCTAATCCAGTTTAAGTTCTCTAGTAGAAAGGAGTACGGAATAGTGTGGATACCTCATCTCTTCTTGGAGTGTCTAGCAAACTTCCCCAGTAGAAGCCGTGTCAGCTCCAAGGAGAAAATTAGGAAATTTTAGTCCCTAATGATCTCCTTCAATCCTCTAAATTATACCAAATGAACCTTATAATCAAAGTGACAATGTGTATTTGTTGGGCAAATACAGCTGGAAGACAGAGTTCCAGCACACCTCCCCTCCAGCTGCCACCCTTAGACCCTTCCATATAGAAATACTGGAGCCACCAAGAGGAAGGGGCGGCTAAGTAAAGGCAAGCAGGGGGCCTCCCAAAGAAAACAGGCAGCAGGGGTGTTCCTGGCCAGGTGAATGTGAACAAGGGCCCAGTGTTTCTGTTTGTTTCATTTTTTCTTTTTCTTTTTTCTTTTTTATAAAGCAAAGTGAGTTGAAGGCATTCGGTCTCTGAGGCCAGAGTCTAGAGTTATTGATGTAGGCATGATCAAAGAAGAGTTGCAAGAGTAGACAAAACCTAATCATGAAAGATCAAAATTCTTAAGAATTTAAAGTTTTTGCCCACTAGATGAATATCATAAAAAGAAAAAAGTGACTTTGGTTTTGGTAGTATTTAGAGTTTATTTTGTTCTGTGCTTCAGTGGGTTGGTAGAGTGGGCAGGGGTGATAGTTCCTTGGCTGCTTGGTTCCCTCTTTCCCCCCCTAAGGTTAGGAATTACAGGTTAAGTCACATTATGTCACTAAGTAGGGCTCAGCAGTTCTAACCGGTGGGAGCAATCGATTGTATAATATATGGTTGGGTAGTCTCCTAGGCCTTTTATTTATTCTACAAAAGTGTATGTATAGGTTAAGCATCCAAAATCTGAAATGCTCTAAAATCTGAAAATTTTTTGAGTGCTGACATGATGCTCAGAGGAAATTGTTATTGGAGCAGTTTGGATTTTGGATTTTCAGATTACAGATCCTGAACTAGTATTACATACAATGCAAATATTTCAAATTCTGCAAAAATTCCAAATTCAAAGCACATCTTGTTCCACCCATTTCAGGTAAATGATACTCAGCCTTATATTCTTAGTATTAATGATATTTCTCTGAGCAAAACAGGTACAATCCCTGACCTCATGGGACTTTCAGTATAACGATGGAGATGGATATTAAAGAGTAATCATACAGCATATAAGCTATGTGATGGATGCTGTGCAGAAAGAGTATTTGTATTGGGAGATCTTTAAAGAAATGACATTGAAGTATAAACTTAAGGTGGAATCTGAAGGATGAGTAGGTGGTAAACCAAGAATGTTCCAGGCAGGTGATATAACATACAGTGAATACTCTGAGGTGTTAGGGCAGGGGGTAAACTAAAGAGAGAGGCAAAGCCCAGATGATGGAGAGCCACGTTGAGAACCTGGGATTTTATCCTCAGTATAGTGAAACCCATTAGAAGATTTTGAAAAGGGGAATAATATGAGATGATTTATCTTATCAAAATGCTGCTTTGGCTGATAGAGCAGCTAGGAGGAGGACAGGAGGGTCACCTACAGGAGTCTCGTTCTCCCAGCTGCACACAGTAGCCATGCAGTAGGTACTTTTCCATTAGCTGAACAGTCCCCATGTCACTACCTCTGTTGTAACAACTCAAATTACTTTAATACTCTACTTTAACAATGAGGTAAGTTGGTTATTTTCAAGGAGTCATGAACAGTGGTGCTGAATGGTACTAATTTTTCTTCAGAAAAGCAGTTCAGATACTTTGAACTGCTCCTTCTCCTGGTCCACTATAAAAGCAGCTTATTCGTTCATTCATTCAACAAATGCTTAACCTGTGCTAGGTGGCTGAGTGCTGAGGATACAGGATAGATGAATACAATAGGCATGATATGATATCTGTCATCAGTTGTAGTCTGGTTAACGTGAGCTAAGCAGGCAGGCACTTGGTCTCATGCCTACTAAGTGTTGGTGTCTGTCACAGCCTCAGTATCTGGAACCATCAGACCCTCTTAACAGTTCAACTACATCTCTCCCCTGCCTCCTCTTGGTTCTTTATACTACCAAGTTTCTACTTGGATATATTAGCTGAAAATACATCCACCCGTAAGTCCTAACACATGTAGCCACGATCTGAGAACCTGAAGATTGAATTCTGATTCTTCTTGAGCCTTAGGATATCTGAGCCCTTGCTTAATGGATTAACCTCTTCCTACATAACAAATGAGCCCAAATTTAGTGATGTAGACACGTTTATTATCTCATAGTCTACATGGGTCAGGAGTTCAGACATAGCTTAACTGGATCCTCTTATCAATGCCTCAGTTAAGGTACCAGCCAGGCTACATCTAACATGTAGCTCAGAGCCCTTTTCCAAGCTTATGTAGGTTCTGGGCAGAATTCACTTCTTTACACTTGAAGGTAGGTTGCTCTATTCGCTTGCACTTTTATAGAAAGGCTACTTCTCTGCATAGTTCACAACATGGCTCTTTAAAAAAAAAAAAATAGGGCGGTGCTTGTGGCTCAAGGAGTAGGGCACCGGCCCCATGTGCTGGAGGTGGCGGGTTCAAACCCAGCCCCAGCCAAAAACTGCAAAAAAAAGAAAAAAAAAATAGCAGAAGAGAGAGAGCCTCTGAGTCTTTGAGCTCAGGGAGGGCCTAAATCTTCTTTTAAAGGATTTGCCTGATTAAGTAAGGCCCACCATTGATAAGTAAAACATCAACTGATTAGGTACCTTAATTACAGATACAGAATCCCTTCACACTTGCCAGGTAACATAATCACAGTAGTGATATCCCATCATATTCACAGGTCCTGCCACACTGAAGAGCAAGGATTATATAAGGTCACTGGCAGGATAGTCATTTTAAAATTCTGGCTGCTTCACTTGCCTTTTTGTGAAATCTCTCACATCTTTTGGTTTCCAGCAAGTCATATTTGTCTTATTCTCTCCACATTTTTTATTTCTTCTCCATTCCATAGATATTGAAGTTTCCCAAAATGTCCCATCAATGGTCCAACTTGTTCTTGGGCATATACCTCTTGTTTTCCATTGGTAAGGATCAATTTCTTTGTTCTACAAATAAACCTAAGAGCTGGCAATTTTTCCCAGTCACTTGCTAAAACATAAACTCATAAGATAACGAATAAAACAAAAATAATATGTAATAACTATTTCTTGCCATTGTTGAGCCTATTTGGGGAGAAGCCAGGGAAACATGACTGGTTACAATTCCCACCACTCCAAATAGGGCAAACTGTGCATGTGCAGTTGGGAAGACTGCTAGCTGGGTGACAGGCAGTTGTGTCAGTGATCTAGATGGTGCAGTCTGCATGGCATGGTGACATATTATCCTCTATGTTAAGGTACCTTAGAAGAGTATGGGTATGCTGGTTACTTTTATTGAGAGTCTAGGCATGCCTGGGTTGGGGCATCTTTGTAGTAGTAGCCCACCAAAGATGTGTAATTATGTTGCTAAAAAACAAATACATTGGTGCAATTTAAGTGTAGTGTTTGCACCTTAATTCAACCTTCTGCCGTCTAGCAAAATTCAGTATCTTGCATACTTAAGGCCTTCAGGCTTCTGCAACTAATGTAAGGATAGCTTGGTGGAGTTCGTTTGGAGGGAGCAGTTCCCTCTTTCTCTTTCTGAAATGACCTTCATCTCTCTTTGTATCTAATTTGTTTATCCGTTAAAACCCAGCTTAAGGAAAAAGCTTAGACATTACCTCCCTGCTAAAGCCTTTCCATTTCTAGTAACTGTCCGCAATGTCCATCCTTGAGAAAGTCAATCCTTCTCTCTCTCTTTGTTCTCTACCTATCTGGTTTGTAGGTGTTCCTGTCAATTTACACTTACCATATTGTATTATAGTTTGTTTGTTTACACGTCTGTCTACTAGAGATCCTTGGGTATAGAAACTGATTTATTAATTTTCTTAACTATAGTGCAGGACATGACAAATACTCTATAAATGTTTTGAATAAATGAATCAATCCATCATTGCACCAACCCAAATCACACTATTTCCACTCACCTGACTTGAAATGACCACATCTGATTCCCTTATACACAAACATTGACCCAATAACCTGTGTGTACTTTGATCCAATAATGTGTATTTAAACTACTACTAGCCATCTTTTCTGAACCAAGTTTGGTTTCTGTGGCCCAGAGTTCTCTGTCTGGTTTTTTTTTTTTTTTTTTTCCACTCTAGACAGCATGTATTACAATCATAAGACCAGTCTTCCAAACAGATGTTCTGGCTGGGGCAAAGCCTTTTTGTCTTTAAGCTTCATAATTCACTCCAGAAAATAAGGGAAGAGCAAATTGCTTAGCAGAGGGTGTAGCAATAGCAAGGAATCTTAATTACAGTTCTTCACATTTGAGTGAAGTTCTGAGGCTATGAAATTGAAAAGTAGGATCTATCATCCCAGCAATCTTAGTTTTGTTATGGACCAAAGGAGACGTTCAGAAATCCCAATATTTTGAAATGTAGAGTACATGTTTAAAATTATAGATAAAGAATGATTTTGGGGTTGTAGAATATTCTGAACTACTAAAGAGAATCATGTTATATTTCTACTTAATAGAGAGCTAAGTCAGAGATAATGTCTTCAGATTATTATCTCCACTGAAGACCCCTGTATATTTTTACTGCTGAAAAGCAGCATGTAAAATGATGCATTAGCATCTTTAGATGTATGGCCTTGAAATAAAATGGCTTTTATATTGGAAAATAACTTTTTAATTTGAAAATTAATCCTATGAAACATTGATGACTGTGGCACAGAAATACAGAATTAAGAGGACTTGCTATAAAAAATACTACACAAATTTCAGAAACCTTTATATAGATCTTCCGGAATATGGGCAGAAACTACATTCATGGTTTTCTCCATGCTCAGCTACTTTGTATTAGTACTCACCTTGTCGAATGATGCCTAATTGACCACAGTTGACCAACAGCTTTTGTTTAAAAAGATACGTGTTACGGAAAATCAAGACTAGGAGGTGACTAATTTTTGAATGTGCAGGAAATATGTTTTTAAGTAAACAGTTATTCATCCAGGCGAAGGAAATGAGTGGTAAGGTGGAAATGAGGATGTGCATGTAATCTTTTAAGATTGTGAACATGCATGCTTTTCTAACTTCTTTCCCATTTTCAAATTATTTTGATAACAAAGGTTAATTCAATAGGTATACTTGCAAAAGTTCATCTTGCTGTATCCTATAAATGAATGAGTGTAAGTGTTTCAGCAACTAAGTGGTCCAAACCTCTAATTTGGCGGCCACAGTGGCTCACACCTGTAATCCTAGCACTCTGGGAGTCCAAAGCAGGTGGATTGCCTGAGCTCACAGGTTCAAGACCAGTCTGAGCCAGAGTGAGACTTCACCTCTAAAAATAGCCAGGCATTGAGGCAGGCGCCTGTAGTCCCAGCAACTTGGGAGACTGAGACAAGAGAATCGCTTGAGTCCAAGAATTTGAGGTTGCTGTCATCAGTGACACCATGGCACTCTACCGAGAGTGACAAAATGAGACCCTGTCTCAAAAAACACACAAAACACTAATTTGTCTCTTCCAAAATGTAGTGTTTTATCTCATGAGTTATCTATTAGCAGGCACAGTTGTAGGAAGACATGGAAAATCTGGCTATGTAGCAAGTTTATCAATTCAGAAGGCTTCTGGATTTTTAGATTTTTTTGATTTTATTATTTATTTGTTTTTTTATGAGACAGCTTCTTGTTTTGTCACCAAGACTAGAGTGCAGTGACATGGTTAAGCTAACTGTAGCCTTGAACTTGTAGGATCAAGGAATCCTCTTGCCGCAGCCTCTGGAGTACCTAGAACTACAGGTACCACCATGCCTAGCTAATTTTCTTAATTGTTTTGCAGAGACAGGGTCTTACTGTGTTGCCCTGGCTAGTCTCAAACTCCTTGCCTCAAGTGATCCTCCCGCCTCCGAAATTTCTAAGATTATAGGTGTGAACCACCAGGGTTTTTAGTTTTAAACTCTCATTAGAAAATGCAGTCCATTAAAAACTTAAGAATAGTCAAAGGAAAGTAAATCTAATTGTAGTTACTTGGTGCCAATTGCTATTTAGGCCCAGTCTTTTTGGTTCTGTTAGTCTTACAGTTCATAAAGGATAATTTTTAAGAGTATGCTACTCTCATTTCAACAGGTAATCCTTGAAAGATGCTATAGTGATAGAAAACTACTCTGGAATAATTAGGATAGTTTGAATTTTTCTTACAGAGCCTATAATGATTGTTTCTTACGAAGTACACTTCATACAGAGACAATTTTTTTCTTTTGATTGGTTGGTTTCAGCTTATTGTTTTAGATCCTTTCCTGCTAAGTGGTACTTTTACTTAGTATTTTTTCTCAAAAATGTTCTACCATTTCATCACGCATTTTACTTTTCTTTAACATGTTTACATAAATGCACATTAAGGTGAAATGCATTTAGATAATCAGCTGGGTGGAGTTATTAATAACTGTCGGCATCATCAGGAAGGCTATACATTTTCCTGTAGAGCAGCCTTTTCATCGTGACTCTGCACAGCATTATTTCAGCTAGATCAACACATTGATTATTATATTTTACTTATGTTGTAATATCTCATGAATAATACCTAAAGTCTTAGTACTATGAATGAATTTTACTGGGATGGTAATTTTTTTAATGCTGCCATGTGTAAATAGTGCTGCAATTTAGCTATTCCGCTGAATCTACAGAGTGCATACTTGACGTAGTTAAGAAAACATTTGTTAGCTTTCTTTGTATTGAACACTTGAGTAATACACAGTTCTGTTGTGCATTAGGATTTAAATCCCTTATGTACGAGAATATTTACTACCTTCTTTGTTTCATTTCAGAATGACCTTATTTAAAAATGTATGAGGCTATTTATAATCGACTCTATGGCAGTGATTAAAGAGGTGTGAATAATAGGTTATTGGAACTTGACAGCTCCTGGTTCGCTAAACTAGTGTTAGAACATTTATGCTGCTCAGATGTATCTTATTTTTCTAAGGTGAGAATTTCTATTTTGACACATGGTTTATTGGTATAATATATTACATAGGTTTTTTTCCTTAAAGTGATTTACGGAATCTTTGTATTTTTATTGCTTCATTTTAAAATTTAAATATTCAGCCTAACAAGTAATTTTATGATGAACATCAGTAACCTCAGTATATACTGTTAAGCAGTCACTATACAGAGGGTGTTATTCCTGATGGGGATCACTGGCCTTCTGTTTAGAGCTTTCTATAAAATAAATATGAACACCGTTCTATTTTCTTCATGGAAAAAATGCTCCTTTCTTATAGAAAATTTGAAAACATTTTATAGGTTAATATTTAATGATTGTTACTTTGGGAGGAGTGTTAGTTCTTCTGAAAACATTTGTGATGTAACCAAAACAGAAGAAATGAATTCTTGGTATTGCATTGAATTAATTTTAAATACAAAGACAAGAAAAAACATGAATTTGAATTAATCACATTTGGTTTGGATTAGGCAATATTTTTATTTAAGAATAATGGGAAATCTAGGAAAGTATTTTAAAATTTTGAGTAAACCATCACCTGGTGAGTTTTCGCTGTCCTCTTGGATTCACACATTTTGTCTTCTGATAACTCTCTCAGGTGTGCTCAAGATTGACTAGAATGCATTTTAATACTACAACTCAGTTTCCCCTTACTGGCCAGGAGATTGTATTTCTACAAGGACATGGTTGACAAAATTGTAGCAGAGAAAGGCAAAAAAAGTCAGGCCTCATAGAAAACAAAGGTTAGAGAAATAATAAAAGATAAGTGTACATTATTTCAGAATAAACTAGAGAAATTCTTTAATCTTAAAAAAATTAAAATAAACCAGATTCTCAGCATGACAAACTTCCTCCCCTAAATAGCTCATCACTTGATCCCCCTTTCTTTAGCTGTGAGTGGTAGCATCAGTGTCTCCTACAATTCTCAAATTCTCTAATTGGTACCTATTTTAAAGTTTCTAAACTATCTGGCTTGAAATCTATTTTTTTTTCATTTGATTTTTTTCTTTCCTTTTTGAAGCCTGAGAAATTATTGTGTAGCAGTTGTAGTCTATATTTTGATGGTACTTAAGAAATTTTTCTAGACCTCTGACCTTCTGTCCCATATATGAAGAAGTTGAGATAATGTTTACCAAAGGATGGAATAATTATTTGAAGATATAAAACAGAATTGCATATACATATATATGTAAGCTGCCTAAAGGTTTTGTACAAGTTAAATGTGATGATGATGTATTCAAGGAACTCAGGCAAGAGTTGTTTATTTCTCCAGTACAAGGGTACTTTGGAGAGAACTAGAGAATTCTAGTTTAATCTCTCTTGTCTGATTACTCTCTGAATTTGAGGAGTTTGCTCACTTCACTGAGACTGCTATGTCTTTTCCTTAGAAAACGATAATACCAACACTCATAGTATTGTTCCAAGGATGTTCTGGTTAAAATGCTTTGTAATTTGTAAATTGCAGCGGCGTTGTAAGATTTGGCTTACGTTGTAGTCATTGTCAACTTAAGAATTCAAGTTGGAAGTTGAATGCAAAATATGTGACCTAGAGAAATCGTGGCTCTCTGCCTCCTCACCGCACCCCTGTGACTCAGGTTGACAGCTGTTCTTAATTAAGAAATACAGGCAGAAAACAGGACAGTTGGGAAAGCTTCCTGGAGATAGTCATTGACTTCTACTTCATTTTGGACTTCTGAAACACTGTTCTTAAAAAACAGTTTTCTATCTGTAATTTCACTGTAACATCTTTAGATACTAGGATATTCTGATAGGAGAATCAGTCTGACTTTGTAAGCCTACGCTGGTGCAGAGAGCTCTCATGTTGTTTAGGTTTTCCAACTTGGGGACATCCTGTGATCGGACTGTTCCTAGTGTACAAGTTAATCCCACCCGTATCCTGTTTGTGAGTAATTGGATAGATGCCTGGAAATTCTAGTGCCAGATTGTATAGCACCTTCTCCAACAGAAGTCTCTAGTTTGAGTTTGTTTACCTTCTCCCTAAACAAACACCTCTCACAGGTATGTCTGTATCCTGAAAAAGGCAAGCGTGTATGAAACAGACTTCCTAATTCTGCCTCCATAGTCTTGCTTGGATAGCCCTTCCCATTGATTTGGATAGGAGACATAGCTAAAGTACAAATGCAGAGTTTTGTGTGCCTCTTTCCATGGATATAGAAGAGATCTGTATGGAAAAGAAAGAATTTCTTTCTAAATTATCTCCTTATCTAAATTGTTAATAGAAAAATACCATGTACCTCATTATAGCCTTTCTTCCTACTTAGGTTCTCTTGACAAGGAATCAAAACGCACAGTTGCGAAACTGATGCATATAGGTGTGTGCAGACTTGTCTTCATTCAGAAAACAGTTCCGTTTTTATATTTCAGGGCTGTCCATAAGAGGGTCTCCATTTAATACAACACTGTGACTAAAGGCACAGCAGCAGAGTTAGTATCCTGGATCCTGGGTATGCTGAATGTGCCACTTACTGAAGAATTCTCCCAGGCACGGTGGAAATAATATTTCTCTTCCAATTGCGGTATTCTCACTGTAGTTTGTGCATTAGTAAACACTGTTTTGACTGTAAGTTTTAGAAACCCACCTCAGTAGGTGTACACTAGAAAAGGGAAGGACTGAAAAATACAAAAGGTGATGGCTTCAGGTTTTGATGGATACAGCAGCTCAGACTACATCATTAGGATCCAAATCTCCTCTCTCTGCTCTCCGCACTTCCTTCCCCTCTTCTGAGATATGTAGGAGCTGAGCTGATTGCTTCAGAAGTCAGTGAATCTGTTGGGAATACTTATAGGCAGAATTTTTACATAACAGAAGGATTCCCGTAAGATTGTGACAGTCTGGTTTAGATGGTTTCTATGTATAATTGCATGTGATTTTGAAAGCTAAATATTGTAGTTTTCCTATTTAAACTTCTAAATTATATTTTAAATAATATGCTATGTAAGATTTATACTAGTTCACCCATAGACAATGAGAAAAAATCCCAGGCAAAATGCATGTGTGTATTTGTGTACTGGAGAAACTGTGTGTGTTGGGGGTGGGGGCAGGTATCATTTACTCTGTGTCATATCATTTACTGTGCTAAGAAGTTTACATAGATCACTCATTCAATCCTTAGAATAATCTCTTAGGTACTTACTATTCTCCTGTTACATATGAGGAAAACTAAGACTTAAGAAGGTAACACGCTCAAGAACAACCAGTCATTGAGTGCTTGACGTACAATTTGAACTCAAGTCAGCCTGACTCCAGGGCCTCTGTTAAGCACCAGTACAGGCCTAAGAAGTCTCTTCTTTCTGCAAGCCAAATGATCCCTTTTAATGTAGTGTCTTAGATTGCTACTACTTACAGACAGGACTTGAAACTTACTAAAATGTTTTTTAACATAATAATTTAGTCAGATGACTTTTACATAAATTTCCTAATTTTGCCATGTTAAAATTTAAACTGATTTGAATTGTAAAATTTGATTTTACTTTAAAAAAAATTTAAAACCATACTGTTAAGAATTGGGGGGCTCCATTTGGAGTATTAGTTATCTCCAGCTCACACTGTAAAATTTCACAGTTATTTCAGTGGCAGTTTTGTTCCTTGATGTCAAATAAAATTTTCAAATATCTGGAAAAAAATTCTACCACTGCAAAGACATATAATGTCAAAATTTTATGTTTAGCTTAATTAAGATTGTTAGGGAAATAAATTGCTCTACATACATATAATTTATATGAAGTATGAATATATGTTAGCTGTTACTTTGATCATAAGCCTTTCTTGGTACAGAAGAACAAATTGCTTAGAATGAATCTACACAGCAAGAAAAAACTGAAAGCAGAGACTTTTTTAGAGGCTACCATAATAACAAAATTTACTGTTTATAAAATTTTTATGTAAATTACAGTTTTTACCTGTTGTCATTGAAGAAAAAATTTCTGTGTTCAGCTTCTGGTACACAGTCATTTGCGTGGATAGGAGTGATTCTGTAAGACTCAAATCAGTACTACTTATTGCTGTACAAAGAGTATATTACTTATATAGATCACGTTTTAGCTTATCTCACTCAAAAGGAAAATTAAAAAAAAAAAGCCAAAAAATTTTGTCTTCTTTTTTCAAAAAAATCTCTAGGTGCATCTGTGGGGATGGTCTACAGCCCTAAACTGACCGACAGCTTGGGTGACTATGCAAGCAGCTAATCTCTCACCTAGTTCCAGGTACACACCTTAGTGGTTGACCACACAAGTACCTGGCAGAAGCCCCCATATCTCACTTGTTATTTTCCTTCTGATAAATGTGGGGGCCTTCCCTGCCAGAAAGCATCACCTTGTGTTTAAACTAAACTGGAAATAAAAAGAACCATTCATTGTATGATAGATCTTTAATAATTTTATGAGGAGAGATAGAAGGCAGAGAGATCACAGAGAGATCACAGGCTAGCCCAAGTATTTTGGCATCCCAGAGTATGTTGCAGTGATCTTGGTATGTAAAGAAACATTTTAAAGAAAGATTATTTTAAATTTTAGTTTTAACTAGCTTTAGTTTTAACTAGCTTTAACATAATCCATTCACTGCTGTCAGTAGCATATAAGGATTGTCTAGTCCATAGGTGCCAAAATTTTTAAAAGTTAGAAAACTGACAAAGCTATACAGAAAGAAAAATTCTATGAATCTCAGGTGATACGCATTCATTCAAGACAAATTTAAACATTGTATGGTTTATGAATTTAATGTTTGGAATTAATTTGATGATTTCATGAAAGCATTGCTTCCAACCACATATCCTAGACTCTATGGAAAACTTGAAAGTCATAGTAGTAGTCTGTAATTATAAACCATAAGACCTATTTAGTATAACCAAGAGGTAAGAGGATAGATTGTCTTTACATCTTTATTTGTGGAAAAGTGAAGTAAAACAACATAAACATTGAAGTGTTGACAGAGTGGTTTATTATAAACACATAAAAACAGAAGAAGTAGAGATGGAGTTATTATAAAATTGGACAGGAATATATTGAAATATGGAAGATAAAAATAATTACATAGCACCTGGCTTCTGTTAAAACATTTCAGTAGGTATTTATTTAGTTAATATTCAATTTAGCAGTTACCTTAGCATCTTTATGCCAAAGAATGTATATACATGTATATAAGGCATTTATAGTTACAGTATACATAACAATATCATATCATATCATATATACGTATAGATATTGATGTTCTAGTTTCTGCCCTCAAAAGACATATCTGCTTTGTAAGGAGCTAAAATACTGAAAGAATTATACTCAGTAAGATTCTAATTAACTACCTGCCAAATATAGTGTACACCACTGCTGAACAGAATTTTGTTTGATGATAAAAATGTTCTATATTTATTTATCTAATAGACATTAGCCTGTTTGCTTATTTGAGCACTTGAAATGTGTCTCATACAAATGAGGAACTGAATTTTATAATTTATTTACAATTTTAGTTAACTTTAATGTGAGTAGTGGCTACCTTATTAAATGGTACAATTCTCAAAATTTACCTATATTAAGAACCCATTTGAAAATGATTGATGCCCCCCAATTTTTTATGACATGGGTAATATTCATCTATATTTATTATATTCAAAATTAAAACAAGTATTTATGGATTCTTAAAAATGTCGCTATATGTTAACATAAATAACATTTTATTGAGGAAAAAAACTTATTTTTCAGAAAACTTAAGAGACAACATTCCTTTTATATTTTTGTAAGTCTCCTTAATGTCTAGCTCAATAGAAGGCAGTTGAAGCCTCATATCTGCTTCTGCACTCTGTTGCAGTATGTTTTGGTTCAGGTATGTTAAGACCAAGCCTTATGCAGGCATGTAGTTGGATATCTGTATGTGGTAGGTTTTAATTTAAGAATCCAATCAAATCTGAAAGTCAAAGAATATCAGATAATTGTGGATGTTCTCTAACTAATGTACCAAAACTCATCAAGTAGCAATTTATTTTTTTTATTTTTTTTATTTTTTATTTTTTTTTTTATTGAATGGTCAAGTAGCAATTTCTTAAAGTTTATTTGCAATGTGGAAAGTGAAACCATATCAGTGAATCTTGTAGTTAATTACATTAAAATCCACTGGTCTGTCTTGAAATTTGGATGGAAAATATCTAACATCATACATTAGTTGTTTGGAATTATATCAGTTCACTGGGTTGTATAGCACTCCAGATGTTAACACATTTCATTTTACCATTACAAAAAACAAACAAACTCACAGTAGTAGCACTGATCTCTTCAGAAGGGTCTTTAAAGTTAGGAAGCTATGAAACTCACAGTTGTTAATCTGCTTTCCAAAATCTGCAACAAATTTAGCAGTTTGTTTTCCTTGAAGTGATAGGCTTCCTTGGATTTTTTTTTTTTTTTCCTTTTTGAAACCGAGTCTCACTTTGTAGAGTGCTGTGAGGTCTTAGTTCACAGCAACCTCAAACTTTTGGGCTTAAGCAGTTCTCTTGCCTCAACCTCCCAGGTAGCTGGGATTGCAGTGCCTGCCACAACATCTGGCTGTTTTTCAGAGATGGGGTCCCAGTCTTGCTCAGGCTGGTCTTGAACTCCTGAACTCAGGCAATCTACTCTCCTGGACCTCCCAACTGCTGGAATTATAGGTGTGAGCTATCATGCCTGGCCTACTTGGATTGTTTTTGAGAAGATGTCTGCCAAATACTCAAAACTCTGAATAACCATAGTTTGTCAGTTGGTTGTTCTTTCATGTTAAATGGATACCATTAAAAAAAAGAAAAGAAAAACCAGTTCAGCTGGCAACTCAAGTGATTTCAGAAGTTTATTCCATAACTATTATATATTCTTGTATCCAACAGAAGTGTACATTCTGTTTCATTGAATAGTATATTAAAAAGACATATACTACAGCTTCATCAAGGATGTTCTTAAGTGAAACTGACAATTTTTAAAACTTGAAATGAGTGGATACAAGGTTACAGTTTGCTGCCACTATATGGATTCATGCTAAGATGACAACAGCTTGACCCACCATTGGATTTGTATCATGAGTGCCATGATACAAAAGAATGAGAAGAGCCAGTAATGTCTTATTGGAGGAATAAAAACGGTTTTGAACTTGTAGTATAGACGATAAAGGAGGAAAGAAATTGCTCTTAGCTAGAGTGAGTTAGGTAAGGGTCCGTGATAGAGATGAGTGTAATATGCATGGCCGGCTTTATTTTTTCTTCTTTACTTACTGTTTCCTATAATAAAAGTAGGAAAGCAGGTAGATTGTTAAAAATTGTTTAACCATGCTGCTTCTTAAATCATTAAGTATTTATTGATTACCTACTTACCATGTTATTTTTGTTATTGATAAATGGGAAATAGCTAAGATGTAGAGTAATGGTCATGCCAAGGAAAGTATCTGCTTGCCTTACTGCAGAGCCCTTGCTGCGTGCTAGGCACTGTGTTTATCTGCTTCTAAATGCGTTCACTTAATCTTCATGCCAACTTACGGAGCTATGTTTTATAGGAAGTCCACTGAATTTTTGTGCCAGGCTAACAATTTTTGTGTGTACCTATAAATTATTCTTTGCATTTCATTTCTCCCTAGTGTAAAACATGAAACTGAAACTTACCTTCAGATCCTTTCCACGTTTAAAATTCATTAATTAAACAAATATTTCACAGCAGGGTAATCCTTCATTGCCACGTTGTCAGAATGCTACATACTTTATTAGGAAGCCACAAAAACAATTACCAAATCATTAATAACATAAACTTTTAGAAACTTTCACTTTAAAATTCATTGATGCAACACATTTTTCACAGCACTTAATCCTTGACTGACACATTATCAGAACACTTCACACTTGACCAGTTACATGATGGCTTCAATTATCTCCTTATCTTGGCCTCCTACTGTTCTGCCCAGACATCACTGTACTTTCATGCTTCCCCTTTGCCTCCTTCCTCTTCTTCAGGGCTGGATTTCTACTCATCTTTCAGAACTCAGACCCAGTTCATCAGCAACAAGCTGCTGGTTACTCCCCTCCATTCGAATCCCCCCACTCTGTTTTCGACTGTGAACTCCCCTCCTCTGGACTGCAGTATCCACGTTGTTGATCACCTTGTCTGTTACCACACAACAGCCAACAATCTTTCAAAACCATAAAGCAAAATAAATCATTCTCCTTCTTGACACTGTTCAGTGGCTTTTCATTGTTCTGTCATCGCTAGCAAGGCCCGTGTGTTTGAACCCTTGCCTTCTTCACTGCCATGCTTACATACTCTCCTTAAAGGACCTTTTTGTCCTTTGTGAGCAACAAGTTTTCTCCACTCTCTGGGGTGGGGAACCTGTGGCCTTAAGTTTACATGTAGGACTTGTTCTGTAAAATATGGATTCAGTCAGAAGGTTGCACTTACGGATCTAGAAGGCCACAGGCTCCCACCTTGCTCTAACCTTTGCACTGGCCTTTCCTTCTGCCTGGAATGTTCTGTTTCCAGCTCTGGGCATGGCTGGCTCTTTCTTTTTCCTCATGTATCTACTCCAAAGTCACATTTTCAAAAAACCCTTCTGTGACTACCTAATCTAAGATGTTCCATCCTCCTCTCTCAAAGCAACCTATTCATTTGTATATATCACTGTTCATTTAGCATTTAATTATATACTGTCCCATTCCTCTCTGTAGTGTTTAGTGTATATTATTCATATTTATGTCTTCATGGATTTCAGGAGCAGAGAATGTAAATATTAAATGTCTTCATTTTGCTATCTTCTTGGAACACTTAACGCCAAAGGAACTAAATCATTCTAATTTGGTAACTTACAATGTCGTAATATATTGTAATATTTAGAATGTCTCAGTAAACCTAAGCTCTGTTTATCTGTAAATTGTTTTCTTAAAAAATAAATTCAATTCATATTGTATGACCCTTGTTCTTCCGTATCCAGCTAGTGAAGGAGTAGGAAGACTTTCTGTCCTTGACAAGGCTAACCTTAGGGAATTAGTGCCCCCACACTGCAACTGGGCCCTCAGGGAAGCCTCCACAGAGGAGGGCTCCTAGTTGGAGACCAGTCAGCTTTACTTAGTTTCTTCACTACTCTAGAAACAGGAGGATCAGTCCTCTAACTCCATTCTTGAGGTTTGTGACCTTTGACTTTTCATTTCTCCCATGATTTCCCTTCTCATGGTCAAAACTTAAATTACACACCCTACTAGTTTAAAGGAATCTGGGAGAACCAAATGAAGTGAATTAGCATAGAATTGGGGTTTTTTGTTTGCGTTTTTTTTTTTTAATTAAATCATAGCTGTGTACTTTAATGGGGTACAGTGTGCTGTTTTTATATACAATTTGAAATATTTTCATCAAACTGGTTAACATAGCCTTCATGTCATTTTCTTAGTTATCATATTAAGACATTTATATTCTACATTTAGAAAGATTCACATGTACTGTTATAAGATGAACCATAGGCGTGAGCCCACCAGTCACCCTCCCTCCATCCAGCCTCCCCCCTCCCCTCCCCTCCCTCTCCCCTTTCCCCTTTCCCCATATCCTTGGGCTAAAATTGGGTTATAGCTTTCCTAAGTTGTTATCCCTTTTCTTCATCTCTTGTCTCACAGCCAGTTCAGCTGCTAACCTTTGAGTCTCAAAACTGATCAGGGGAAGAAGTGCCTCCTGGGGTTGCTAAACGACAAGATATATTTTAAACAGTGTTGGTCAAATGAGAAAAACTGAGAGTCATGCCATCTTGTTGGTAGAAGCTTTTCGAGCATTATATGTGAGGTGCTGTAACCTGTGTCAGTGGCCTTTGACGAGGGAAAGCGCGTGCTCTCGCTGCCCTCTTTGAGTCTGTGCAGTATGAGGGCAGCTCCCTCACTCAGCACCAGCTCCAAGGAGCGGGGAGTCACTGGCCTCATCTTTGCTTCCTTGCAAGGATTTCCTTCCTTTTTGTTTTATGTGACTCCATACTTTATAGAAAAGGTGAACGTTACTCATAATAGATGGCTGTCTTTCATACAGAAGAAAAATAACAGCTTACTATTTTCTAATAAGAACATAAATTGTTTTATTTCAAAGTCCACAGATGTATATTCACAGCATAGTATTTTTTATTTTTTTAAATGTCCTTTTAATCATTCGTTATTTTCTGAATTTCATTTCAGTATCTTCATTAGTGTTTTTCATCCTATCTCCTAGCCACTGTTATCAAAGTCCAAATAACATAAAAATAGTAAGGAAGAAAATGTTTTACACAGTCCCTTTTTCTTTTTCCCTCTCAAGTTCACCTCTGGTAACAGTATGGCGAATGTTATTTTAGACTTTGTACATTTAAATTTTATCTTCAAAAAAATTTTTAAGTAATACAAACATTGAAACGGTCTAGAAGGAATAAAGTAGAAAACAAGTCATTGATCACCTCCTTTCCTCATTTGCATCTCCTGGATACTGTCAGTTCATGTTGGAATATGTGTAGTATGTATACTATACTGTATATACTGCCTTTCCTGAAAGAATGGAATCATACTGTTGTGGGAAATTCTTCTCTTTGTCACTACAAAGGGCAGAACATCTTGGTTTTTTGTAATTAAAAACAAGCTTTCAGGTAAAGATATGTATACATACTTGTACATGTATAAGTTAATTTGTAGAGTAATGCAAGACGTTGGATCAACAAGTAAACATTTTAAATTTTGATGAATATGGACACATCCACACAGCATGCGAGAGTGTATGCCTTTCCTGAACCTTTGCATATACTGTGTTTACTGGAACTTTTTATGCCAATTTATTACACAAACATCATTTTTCTAGCAATTAAGACCTGCAGACAGTGTTTTAGATGCAATGACACAGCCATGGAAAACAAAGAAAACCAGAAAAAACACAAAATATATCCTGCCTATGTGGAACTTAACATTTTAGTGAGAGGAGACAATAAATAAATAAATATTAGGTCAGTTGGTGGTTAAGTACTGTATTTTAAAGAGGAATAGAAGAGAGAATGGGAAGTGGTGTTTGGTGGTGGTTGGTCTATATGTTAAAACAGTATAGTCTGGGCCACCTTGCTGAGAAGGTGAAATTGGGCTGTGCATAAGGAGCGTTCCAGGTAGAGTTACATGATGCACAAAAGCCTTGAAACAACAGGTCGCTGTAGCTAGAATAGTGAGCCAAGTGTGAAGTAGGAGATGGATTTGAGAGAGAATACGTGAAGGGGGGGGTCAGCTCACAAGAAGGGTTTTGGCGTTGCAGTGAATAGGATGTGAAGTCACTAGGGAGTTTGAATAGGAATGACAAGATTCCCATGATGCTTTAGAAGGACTTATTTGGCTGCTGTCTTGAGAATTGGCTAGAGGAAGATAAAGGTGGCAGCAGGGAGACCAACTATGAGCCAGTGACAGTATCCTGGTGAGAGTTGATGGTGGCTTTAGTAGGCAGGGGATGGTAGGGAGTAGGTTGTGAGTGATCAGGTCCTGAATATTTTTTAAGGGATTTCCCTCCATATTGGATATGGAGTAAGAGGAAAAAATGGAGTCAAAACTAACACCAAGACTTTTGGCTGAACAACTGAAGAATGGACTTGCTATTTATTGAAATAGAGAAGACTGAGAGATCAGATGTTGGGTTTGGATATGGCACATTTTCTCCTTAGACATCCAAGTAGAGATCTCAGATAGCCAATTTGGTATATAAGTAAGAGATTCATAGGAGAAATTTGGGCTGGAATATAAAGCAGGGAATCAACAAATGGTAAGTGGTATTTACAGCCATGAGATAGTTTGAGTTCTAGGGGATGGAGGAAAGAAATGGAAAAGAAGCAGTTGGTGAGATAAGAGGGAAACTGAGTCAAGGGGAAAGATTGTTTTAAAAAGGAAGAAAATGGCTGGCAACCTGTAGAAGACTGAAACTGGACCCACACCTTTCACCATTAACTAAGTTAGACTCTCACTGGATTAAAGATTTAAACTTAAGACATGAAACCATAAAAATACTGGAAGAAAGTATAGGGAAAACACTTGAAGAGATCGGCCTGGGTGAACATTTTATGAAGAGGACACCCCGGGCAGTTGAAGCAACATCAAAAATACACTACTGGGACCTGATCAAACTAAAGAGCTTCTGCACAGCCAAGGACACAGTAAGTAAGGCAAGCAGACAGCCCTCAGAATGGGAGAAGATTTTCGCAGGTCAAGTCTCTGACAAAGGTTTAATAACCAGAATCCATAGAGAACTTAAATGTATTAGCAAGAAGAAAACGAGTGATCCCATCTCAGGGTGGGCAAGGGACTTGAAGAGAAATTTCTCTGAAGAAGATCGGCGCACGGCCTACAGACATATGAAAAAGTGCTCACCATCCTTAATCATCAGAGAAATGCAAATCAAAACTACTTTGAGATATCACCTAACTCCAGTGAGATTAGCCCATATCACTAAATCCCAAAACCAGAGATGCTGGCGTGGATGTGGAGAAAAGGGAACACTCCTACACTGCTGGTGGGAATGTAAACTAATATGTTCCTTTTGGAAAGACATCTGGAGAACACTTAGAGAACTAAAAATAGACCTGCCATTTGACCCTGCAATTCCTTTATTAGGTATATTCCCAGATGACCAAAAATCGCATTACAACAAAGATATTTGTATCAGAATGTTTATTGCAGCCCAATTCATAATTGCCAGGTCATGGAAGAAGCCCAAGTGCCCATCGATCCACGAATGGATCAACAAACTGTGGTATATGTACACCATGGAATACTATGCAGCCATTAAGAAGGATGGAGACTTTACGTCCTTCATGTTCACATGGATGGAGCTGGAAAATGTTCTTCTTAGCAAAGTATCACAGGAATGGAAGAAAAAGTATCCAATGTACACGTCCCTATTATGAAATTAATTTAAACCTTTTATATGAAAGCTATAACCTAATAACCTAAGGATAAGGGGAGGAGGGAGGGGGGAACAAGTGGAGGGAGGGGGATTGGAGGGTTCACTTCTGTGGTTTATCTTACAAGGGTACAAGTGAATCTTTCTATGAGTAGAATATGAACGTTTTAACACAATAACTAAGAAAATGACATGAAGGCTATGTTAACCAGTTTGATGGAAGTATTTCGGATTGTGTGTGAAAACACCACACTGTACCCCAGAAGTGCATTAACGTACACAGTTACCATTCAATTAAAAAAAAAAAAAGGAAGAAAAAATGGATTATGTCAAATGCTGCTAGTGGATCACATAAGATGAGGACTGATAATTGTCACTGATTTAAGCAGTTTAAGAGCTCTTCATAGTTGTGGCAAGAACAGTGTGGTGGTGTTGTGATTGGGGGAGGGGTTAAGATAAAATAGGAAGAAACAAATGTGGAGACGAGTGCAGGCAACATTTTCCAAAAGCTTAGCAGTAAAGGTGCCAGAGATGTAGAACTGGGAAAAGTGGGATTTAATCAAGATGAGAGCTTAGCCAGAATAGGGGTTTTAGAGCCAGAGAAGGGTAAGAAAAGGAAGAAAGGCGAAAGTGTATGTGAGAAGTGATTCCACTGATAAAGGATTAAACTGGGCATTCTGCTAATGAGGTCAAGCTTCCTTTTATGTGTGTGTTGGCCATTCTTATTTGTGTGTATATATATTTTTTTCTTTGTGCATTCTTATTGGGTGGTTCATCTTTTTCTTATGGGTGTTAAAGAATTTCTCTGTATAACAAAGAAATCAATCTTTGGTCACACGTATTGCAGATATTTTTCACAGTTTATCATTTGTCCTATGGTTGGAAGTTTTATTTTTTTGTAGAATTATCAGCTTCACGTCATGATAAGAGCCTTCTACAATTGTTAAAGGATTTACTTACATTTCTTATACTTTTATGTTACCACTTCTAGAAGTTGAAATCTGTGATTCATGTGAATTTCATTAGGTGGGAATATTGGTTCGTTTTTCCACAATAATTTTTATTTAATAATTATCTTTTTCCCACACTAAGTTGCAGGACTGCTGTTTGGGGATTTATTTATGAGTTATATTCAAATCCATTGATTCTCTGCCTGTCCCTGTAGCAGTATAACTCTTGTTTTTATTCGATAGCTTTGAGAAAATATTTACTATCTGGTATGGCTAGTGTAGGTCCTACTACCACCATTGCTCTTATTTTTCTGAATTTTTCTGAGTATTTCAGATGTTTATTATCCCAGATCATAATGCTAGCAATATGTATTGATCGCTATGTACAGTGTTGTAATAAATGTTTTGCATATATTATAGTTATTTTCCTCATTATGACAACCATGTTAGGGACAAGTTATTATTGTTCATGAGAACATGGAACATGCCCAGGGTGATAAGTCTCATTAGTGGTAAAGCTGTGGTTTGAAGTCAGGCTCCAGAGACTGTGCTCCTACCTCTCTGTGTAAACTTTTGAATCCTTGCATCCAAATCATTTAGAGTTAAAATCTAAAATATCATATTAGTATTTGGGCCAGATTTACATTGAAATTTATAGGTGACTTCAGGTGGAATTGACATGTTTACAATCTGGAATTATCCAAAACTAAGTTATGTCTTTTCACGTCTGCAAATCTTATTTGATGAGTTTTACGTAGACTGCAAGGTTTCCTTCCTACAGGTTCTCCATATGTTGTTGTAAGCGTTTTTCTTCGTGCATTGTCTTTCTATTGCTGCTATTAGGATGTTTTTCTCCGATTGTATTTTTAGTTGCTTCTTGTTGGTATGTTGGAATGCCATTGGTTTTTTTATGTTAAATTGAAAATTAATCATTTACCAAATTTTCTTCATGGTAATAGTTTTTCATCTACTTTTTCTGAATTTTCCAGAAATGTTTTTATCACCTGAAAACAATATTTTTTCTTTTCTGATATTTTCTCCTCTTTTGTTTGCTTTTCTATATTTATACTTTTCCTTTTTTTTTTTTTTTTTTTTTTGGTAGAGACAGAGTCTCACTGTATCGCCCTTGGTAGAGTGCCATGGCATTACACAGCTCACAGCAGCCTCCAACTCCTGGGCTTAGGTGATTGACTTGCCTCAGCCTCCCAAGTAACTGGGACTACATGTGCCTGTCACAATGCCCGGCTATTTTTTTGTTGTAGCTGTTGTTGCAGTTTGGCCAGGGCCGGGTTTGAACCCATCACCCTCCATATATGGGGCCAGTACCCTACCCACTGAGCCACAGACGCCACCAATATACTTTTCCTTTTATTCTTTTAAAAAATTAGCTGCTTCTGTTAGAATATTGTAAACTAATAATGATGACAGTAAGCATTTAGAAATGCTTCTGCTGCGTAATTATGTGCCCAGATCCTACCTTTCGTTTGGTTTGAACGAAAAAGCATTTATCAGCAAGGAATGAGAAATTTTTTTTTTTCCTCAAATGCTTTTTGGTATCTGTAGACCCATTGTTTCTCCTTTACTATGTTAATATAGTGAACTTCCTTGTATTTCTTAGTGTTAAATAATGTTTGTTTTATTCCTTTCATGTGTTAATAGATGAGTGGATTTAGTGTTTTATTTAGGTCTTTGGCATCAGTGATGCAGAAGTGACCCCAGGCTTGTGTGTGTGTTTGCGCATGTGTGCTCTTTCTCAGATCTTAGTTACCTGTCATTGTGCTGGCTCCATATTAGACTCCTTCCATTTTCCCCTCTCTGTAAAAAACAATACAATTATCAGTCCTTTAAATATCTGAAGAAATTCATCTGGGAAAACACCTGGCAATTTTTGGATGGTTAACTCCTTGATAGGTTCTTAAGTTTATTCCATGTTCTGTCTGCCTGTGTCTCTTCTATAATTTATTAAGTTCTATAAAATGATAGTGATACTTGATTATATTTTACTAGAAATGCTTTTCACCTAGGTTTTTGAATTTATTTGATTAGATTTGTGAAATGTATTTATGGGAAAAAAGTCTTAAATTCCTTTAGATTAATAGTGGTAGCTAATTTAACTCCATTTTCACTTTAATATTGAACATTTGTACCTCCTAATTTTCCTCTGGGATTCAGTGGGGTAGTGACTTAGCTTTCACTGGTTCTTTAAAGATGGGGCTTTTGGAGTGTTTTATCAATTACATGGTTTCTCTACTTTTTGAATCAATAACATTTCTACTTTTTTATTTCATTTTCACACTTTTCTTGGGTTTTATCACACTCCAATACTCCACAAATAGTAGTTTATGTAAATTTAAAAGTACACTTTTTATAAATGCCAATATTGCCTATGAAGGAAATATTTATTGATAACTTAGTATAAGTTACTTTAGTCCAAATACTTTCCCCACACACAGAAAATAACCACCTTCTCTTGGGATTGAATTTAGTTTAATCTGCTAAAGACTTTGCTTTTTAACTATTTCATCTACTTCTTTGTGGGTTGTCCTAGCAATGAGCTCACTGAGTGAATGGGAGCTGTAATACGGTGAGAACAGGGGAAGGTAATTTGGGGGCGTGTGGATAGAGGACTGTTGAGGATGGGAGAAAGGCCAGAATAAGAACAGAGAGAGTACCAAAGGCAAATCCTGTGACTCCTTAGTAACTTTTATGTAAAGGAGACAGGAGAAAATCCAGACTAGGATTCTGTAAGGAACGGCAACCCTTCCCTGCCTTTGCCTATCAGTTTTCATTCTATTAATAGCTTGTATCTGAAGACATTAAAAACTAGCAGTCCTTTTGCAAGCATAAAGTTCCATTGACTTTCCTTGGAGTTATGTTTTAAAAGATAGTTTGAAAATGTAAAAAGAGGTTATGAAAATTTTACCTACAGAGGAATTAGAATAAAACTTCCCCCCAAATTTATAGAATCATTAGAATTTATTAAAATCTAACATGTTTGTCATACTTGATATACTCTAAAATCATTATGATTCCTATTTCTAAAGGATTTAAATTAAGATTAAACAACATGTACATTGGAAATATAAATCTATATATTACATTAAATATGTATGTTATAGCATATCCTTCATTATACAATATAATACAGAGAGAGTAATTTAATAATGTCTATCGGGACAAAAGCCATATTGCATATTTATAACATAAGCAAAGTATAGTGTTTATGGACAACTAGATTCCTCTTCCCTGGAATAACATTATATTCAGAAGTTTTTTCTAACCCTGTGAATTATAAGCCCTCTTTTTTTCCATTTTGCGTGCTTATTTTCTTTGGCTATGACTACAGTTACGTTTCATTTTCCTGAATTATCGGTAACACTGCAGTATATTGAGATGTTTATTCATTGAAAAAAGAAAGAAATGTGCCCCCAGGTCAACAAATAATTCTGTACCTACTTTGTGGAAGATAGTACGCCAAGGACTCTCTTTAGGATAATGCATGAGTGGGGATTTGTGTGTGGGTGTATGTATATGAGAGAGTAAAAGAGAGATGTTATTTTGGTCCCAACTGATGTTAAAGAACAATAGAAATACTAAATTTGTGTTGTTGTCAGCATAGTGCTAACATGTAACATATTCTACTGCTTAATAGAACTACAGTCTCTTAGTTCTGAGAAGACAACTCAAAGTCTAAATTCTTATAGGTGTTTCTTCAACTATGACACCGGTCTAATATATGTGGAACTATTACAGTTTGTTAAAAGTAGTATGTTAATTTTTAAGGATCAGTCTTCTTTTCTAAGAGAGATTTTATCCTTAGTTTTTATCATAACAAATGTGTGTTTAAGAGATTTGATGGTGATAAGTAGGACATGGTTAAATGCATAATGGCATAATGTAAGCAGAACCTTCTCTCGTAAGAAAAGCTTTTGCATACCTGAAAATACATCAAAACATGGCCTGAGTCTGTGGCTTTCATCAACACAGGGCACAGTTACTATCAGACAGGAATGAAAGATCTCAAAGTTAGTCTGTCCAGTCCTCTTTTGCTACCTCCCTAAGCTTCTGCATGCAGGTCTAACCTGCTAATCAGGTGAGATTCCTTCTTTACAAAGCATTTAGATGATCTTGCTCTTTTCTTAATGACTAGAGTTGAGACTTACATTGCTTTGTTTGGAACTTTATTCATCTCATTTATCTAATTCCTTTATTATGATTATAAATTACTTAAGAAACATATTTACATGGGACTTTGGTGCAGTTTATATGGTGCAGGATGCCATCAAGTGCTAACGATAATATATTATGTGAAAGCCTTTTAATGGTTTTATTGATTATAACAACATTATCCCAATAGTATATAACAAATAATACAAGATTCTAGTGGTTAAAATTCTTATGTCTTTTGAAAATCTCTTTAGTAGCAAATAGTTAAGTATAGAATTCTAGATCCCAAGAAAAGAGATAGACAAAATAATTTAAGCTTAAAACTACTTATTGTTACAGCAGCAATTTTCAGTCAGGAAGCTTCGTACACAATAAAGCATTCAGGCTGCAGAATCTGGCAGACGTTGGGCAGCGCCTGTGGCTCACTGGGTAGGGCACTGGCCCCATATACCGAGGGTGGCGGGTTCAAACCCAGCCCTGGCCAAACTGCAACAAAAAAATAACCAGGCATTGTGGTAGGCGCCTGTAGTCCTAGCTACTCAGGAGGCTGAGGCAGAGAATCACCTAAGCCCAGGAGTTGGAGGTTGCTGTGAGCTGTAAGATGCCATGGGACTCTACTGAGGGCAATAAAGTGAGACTCTATCTCTACGGGGAAAAAAAAAAAAAAACGAATCCGGCAGACATGGGATTGACTCTACAGCTTACAGCTACATAACCTTAAACAGGTTACTCAGCTACTGTATTTCTTGCCTATCAGGGGAGATATAATAGTTCCTACTTTTTAGGAGTACCTGTAAACATTCAGTAAGATAATAATAGTAACAGCAGCAAACACTTCTACAGTCCTTGCCATGTATTAGACATTGATCTATGCACAATTTATTTTTAAACCTTAGATCCTCAGCCACCTTATGCAGTAGGTACTGTTCTATCTGGCATTAAATATTAGCAAATAAAACCAGCAAAAACTATAAAAAGTCATTGCATCTTTAACCAGATTCTAGCGACAATGAGTGCACTGAAAACGTTACCATTTTCATTGAAATTTATATTTTCTATCTTAAATTGTCTTTGAACATTTTAAATACCTTATCTATTTTCTTTTATCTTTGATTTCTTAGTATTTTATTTTTATTCAAACTCAAAAATCAAGACGTGCTGATCACCTGTGATTGTTAAGAATATGCCACTCTTCAGATAAACTATATTTAATTGTATTTTTAGCCACAGGTTAAGCAAAGAGAGATACAAAGATAGATTGGCAGCAAGTTGATGTAACTGATACTGCCATTTGGTGGTGGGGCATTTTCAAGTTACCTCCGCAGAGCCACGAAGCAAAAAGATAGATTCGAAAACACAATGAAATGTGCCCTTTACCTGAGTTTTAATAATTAATATAAGCACTTTGCACTTCTTTTTCTCTTAGCTAAATGCCTGTGAAGCAAGACTTTGGAAAATAATTGTTGGTCTTTTTTCATCTAAGCCAGAGGTTCTCAACCTGTGGGTCACGACCCACAGGAACTGTATTAAAGGCTCGTGGCATTAGGAAGGTTGAGAAGCACTCAGCCAGTAAAATGTATTCCTATTTTATGTCATATATCAAAACATGCTCTAGGAAAATTCACAAGATAGCTATGAAATATATACAATCTCTGTGTTTTAAATGCATGACTTCACAATCTTCCGTATCACAATGGAAGCTTATACTAAGGACAGGAAAAGTTTCACTACAGTCCTAGAAACTCTTTCAGCTGTGATCCACTCAATAGAATACCCTGTAGCTTTGGTTAAAAGAATTCAGTAAAGAATATAAAGCATGCAAGCAAGTATTGGAACCATAATGCATGCATGTCTTAAAGCCTGGTTTTCAGGAAGTTTTCAAGCCGCAAATAATCTGCATGTAAATGTGTAAACGTGCAATCTAAGCTAATAAAACTGATAATGATAATGCTAAACTACAGTATGATACCATTAAAGTAATAATCACACCAATATAAACCATGCCCACCTCCGTCTACCAAAGAAGCAGTAAATTAGCCTTCCTTCACAAACAGCAGAAATTTCATCTTCCATATACGTGATTTCTCCATGCCCAAGTATAGTATAGCCCAAGTATAGTTTCATCAAGCAGTGAAACAAACCGTACAGGATAGCCAGATCATTATGAAGTACGTAGTTGATTAATCCTCAGCAAACACTCTATTCTAATTTCAGCCTATAGTATATAAATGCCAACTTTAAATGACTTTTACAGGTAATTTAGTAGGTTACTAGTAAGGACCCCTTGAAAGTAACAATGACAGTTAATAGCATTGTGTGTCACTTGCTGGGAAGCTTCCCATTCCAGATAGTGTGTGTATGTTTGCATCTTATCAGTTAAAGGCCTATTAAGAAACTCATAGCCAGCTGGGAACCAGCCTTTGAGAATCTTTCCCCTACCCACACACACTCTGCGCATAGTTTGGCAGCAGTACGAGGAATTCCCCACTTTTCCATCTTGACACATTGACACATATTTTCCCTTTACAATATTAAAGGTATTTTTTCTTTATTATATTGATATAATAAACAGACCTCAGGTAATATTTGTGCAAACATTTAAAAAATGGAAGGCAGTTTAACAATACCTCCTTGATAAATTTTTCCTGTGAGTCTCTACTAATCTGTCTAATAAATGTATTAAGGAATGGCCAAAATTATACATATTTTTAAGAAAATTTATTGTGACATTGTTGCTTATGCTTACCACTGGAAACAAACTAAATTTTATCAATAGATGGTAGTTTAAATTATGTCTTTACAATGGAATTCTATGTAGCCATCTAGAGAAAAGTGAGGAAGTTTCTTATATACAGATGCTCCTTGACTTACAGTTGGGTTATATCCTTTGTGAGTTGAAAATACTGTAAGTTGAAAATGCTTGTACTATACCTAAGCTTCTGAACACAATACCTCAGCCTAGCCTACCTTAAACATGTTCAGAACACTTACATTAGCCGGTAGTTGAGCAAAATCATGTAACATTAAGCCCGACTTGTTATAAAATGTTGACTATATCATGTAATTTATTGGATACTATACTGAACATGAAAAAATAGTTTTGCACCTTGGTTAACAAAAAATCAGAAGGTGAACCATTGTAAATTGGAGCCTATCTGTACTGACACAGGAAGATTTCCAAGACATGTTGTATCCAGGCAAAAATCTCAGTGACAAAGCAGTA
Organism: Otolemur garnettii; assembly: GCF_000181295.1. Classification (NCBI taxonomy): domain Eukaryota; kingdom Metazoa; phylum Chordata; class Mammalia; order Primates; family Galagidae; genus Otolemur; species Otolemur garnettii. The sequence continues at coordinate 4,970,901 of NW_003852414.1, read as the reverse complement.
TATGTGATCCCTTATGTGTATTTTTATATATACAAACACACATTTATACATAGGTGATACAAGATTTATATTAATTTTGCTGTTATTTTACCTTTACAGAATGGATTGAGGAAGGTAAAAAGGGGGTGCTTTTACCTATTTTACTTGTTTTGTATTATCTAAATTTAACATATATTAATTTTATAATAAAATAAGGAGAAACCCATTTGCTCTTTGGGAAAGGTCTGGAGAAACCAGACCTTTATATTTATATTTATGATACAACATATTAATGATACAACGAGACTTGTCATTTTTCTTCTGACATAAGATAATGAAATGCTCCTAATATGAGCACCGTGCTAATGCTGGTACTCTTAGAGAGAGGGTTCTTCCCAGAGTCTATAAAAGCAGTTCTGGAAGTTTTGGTTATTTGCTCTCACCTTTATATATCTATCCTTACTTTTGATTTTATTTCTTCCTCCATGTTCTCGGAGATGTATATGTGCGTTTGTGTTTATGTGGGGCCAGGGATATGTATATATGTCATTTAAACATTTAGGTGATTATCAAGAATGGTTGAAAAACTTTAGGAAGTAGTGGTAAAGGTAGCTGGTAGTGATGATGGCTTAAGCAAAGCTGTCCTTCTCTCCCTTCCTCTCAATCGTAGTAAGAATCACCCTGAAATTAGTTGAAAAGATATATTCCAGTGACCAAACCCAGTGAAGTACTAAATATTTATCCTACTAGAATGGCTATTATAAGGTTTCTGAAGGAAAACACTAATTATACTAGATTACTTGAGAGAATTTTATTCTTAGCTAATACTCGTGGCTCTGTGAACTATACAACTCATTCAAAATAGTTTCTTTAAATTGCTGGCATTAAATTTTATTGAAAGTCATTAAAAAATCATGGAAAGGGTGCCCAGTTGAAAACTTAACGAATGTCAGTCATTTTTTTCAGAATGGCAGACTTAGAAACATTAAATGATGTCTTAATTACATAGAAATTTGACCACACTGATTGGTTCTTTCTAAAGTGAGTTCAGGATTAATATGAAATATGTGGGTTTATTTATAATTTGAGAAATACCTTTCTTGTGGTAAATTTCATGATATAATGCTATTTATTAGGAAAGGTGGCCTTTCTTCTTAAATTGTAATGCTTTACAGATTTGAAGCCCTAATTATACATAAGCACCATTGTATACATTAAGCTCGTTGTGGTTGGAAAGGATGTTTACTGTAGTGTTTAAGAGCATACAATATGGAATCAGACTGTTGGGGTTCAAATCCTGGCCCTGCCACTTCTAAGCTGTGGGATCTTGGACAATTTACCCATCCTCCCTCTGCCTTGGTGTCCACATCTTTAAAACAAAGATATAAGTAGTATAACTCTATTTCATAGAGTTGTTATGAGATTGTTCTAATAATTTAATGAATTAATATTTATAAATCTCTCATACATATAGAGTGAGTATTCAAAGTATGGCTACTATTATTTGTCATTTGGCAATTTAATATCTAGTAAGTGCTGTGTGTGGGGGGTCAAATAAATGCATTGTTTACATTTTATGGTCTAAATCTGTTTTAAGTATTTTTTTTTACTTTTATTTTTCTGGGATTTAAAAACTGATTTTTATACTAGTTGGTTTTGATTATTTGTTTCTTGTTTGCATTACAGTTACAAATTATAATACTGTGGTAGAAACAAATTCAGACTCAGATGATGAAGACAAACTCCATATTGTGGAAGAAGAAAGTGTTACAGATGCAGCTGATTGTGAGGGAGGTGTGCCAGAAGATGATCTGCCAACAGACCAAACAGTGTTACCAGGGAGCAGCGAGAGAGAAGGGAATGCTAAGAATTGCTGGGAGGATGATGGTAAGTCTGAATTTTTTTAATAATATTGTATTATCTTGATTCTTTCTTAAAACTGTGTATTAGCTGAAAAGATAAATTAGATGAAAACTTTTAAATGAACAGTAAATAATTTTAATAATTATTGAATGTTCTAGCTACTAAAAAGTAGATGATAAAACAAGTTGATCATTTTTATAATGCATGTATTATATTGAATTTTAGTAGATTTTACTAACTAGTCTCAAGCTTTTCATATATTATTTATATAATTGGACCTACCTTTAATTTTCTATTGTGTCCTTAAATGAAGAATCTACTTAGAAATCAATAAATAGTATTTTGGTGTAGTAAAATTATAAATCAGTGTGCAAAAATCCCTAACACAGACTTTTAGTATTTTAGTGTTTGTAAGCCTCTCTATACATATGTCATTTTTACTAAAGTAAAATTTTTACTTTTATCTAAGTAAAGCATAGTTTAGTGGGAGAACCAGTAAAAGCAAGGAAGCCTTCTACCTACTGCCTTTTTAATGAGTAAACACCAAATGTTTAACCTTTTCCTTCATCTGTCAAGTGGAGAAATTGGATTTAGTCTTTTATTCTAGCTCTGAAATTCCTTCTTTCTACTTTTCCTAATAAACTAATTGTTTAGCCTGTCTTTGCCAGGTTAAGCACCAGTGGTATAAAAATAGGATATGGAGGTGGCAGGTATTATGAATTAGAGAGGTTAGAGATCAAGAGCAAGGGCATCAGCAAAGGCAAAGATCAGCATGCAGTAGCTCAAATCTGAAGCCAGTCACAGGAGAAGAGTCCCAACAGGAGTTCAAGTTCAAGGAGGTCATCTAGGCAGGATATCAAAACTAAGGCTAGGAATACGAGATAATGGGTTAGGCATGCAGGTTAGAGAATCAGGATAATGAAAGGTTGGAATATAGCTTAAAGATTAAATAATAGGCATAGTTTGGCATAAGTTAAAATTTCTACAGTATGACAAATCTTACATTTAAAAGGGGATTTTTAAAATCATGAAATTAGCCCTGTCCTTTCATAGTGTTGTTTATTTGTCCATTCAGTAAGCTCTGCAGGAATGGATAGCAAATGTGAGTAAGATTATCTCTGTGTGAACAGTGTTTACAGCTTAATGGGAGATAGAGATAAATAAGTCGCAAATACATTACAGTTGGATTTAGGTGTAAATTTAAAATTATGTGGCAACATCAAGGAGGAACATCCAAATCAGAGAGAGGAGAAGTTCTAGAAGACTTTCTTAGTAAATGTTGATGTTGGGTTCTAAAAGGCTGGTCAAGGTTAATTAGGCAAAGACAAGAGAATATAAAGTGTTTCAAGCAGACGAGGCAACATGCTTGAGGCCACCGAGGCTTGAGCAAACAGCATTCACAGAAAATGAGACCAAAGAAGTAAATGACAGAAAGAATATGAGGTGCTTTGTGACTAAGTCAAGGGACTTTGAACTTTATCCTGGAAACTATGAGAAGGACATTGATACGTAATTTATAAATAAGTCTGATGCAGTAAGGAAAAGTAATTTTATAGAGAGGAAGTCTAAAATAATGCCTTCACCAAGGAGGCTGTGATAATCAGGCAGTGGTAAGGGTTTTTGAACTAAAGTAGTGGACCATGGGATGTGGAAAGAAGAGAAATATTTGAAAGAATTCTAAGACATAGAATTTATAAGAATTGGTTAATTCTGTATAGAAAGTAACAGATGGTAGGATTGACAAGCTCCCAGGTTTCTAAAAAGTAGAACCCAGAGAGATTGACTTGCTTGTTTATCATGACAGCTGGTTGATAGTTGAGATATTAACCTGTTAACTTTAATACTCTGCTCAAAAATTGAAGCAAAACTTTCTTATATATTTCTTATCTGTGGCCTGAATTGACTCATCTGGTTAATATAGAGTCTTAATGTGGATGCAAGAAGGAAATTATTTACTTGGAAAAATGGGACATATGGAGAATGGGACATATAGATGAGAATGGAGAATGGGACATAAAGATCAAAGGTGTCTAACCTGCAGCCTGCAGGCTGTGTGCTGATTTCTTTTTTTCTTATCTGTGGTATTGGCTATCACAAAAAATATGCATGGACATTTTTTTCTTTGTTAATCAGCCTTCGTTTGTGTTTGTGTATTTACTGTATGGCTGAGAACAACTCTTCAGATGTTCAGCAGGAAAAAAGGTTGGACACCCTTGACATAAATGAAGTAAGAAAAATCAATGAAGAGATCCTGTTTCTGAAAATACATAGAGATAGATTATTTGGCCTAACCCCTTCACTGAGACCAACTAATGGTACTATATTAAAAACAAAACCAAAAAACTTCTTAACAGTTTTAAAGAGCTAGGTAGATAGTAATACATCAACATGATAAAATCAAAGTGAAGACAGGAACCCAAAAAGGTAAAAACAGCAAATCACAGAAGACTTTTTGCCTTGAAGCCAAACAAGGGAAATATAAGATGTGGTTTTCAGGCTTCTGGGAGGAAACAAAGCCCAACACCACCAGAATTTAATAGCAGACCTCCTCCTAGTGTGGATTACATCTTTACATAAGGATGAACTGAAAATAAACTATCTGCCATCCATAACACCCTCAGGAGTCAGCAAGCAAACTTGCCTTGTCTGGGTATTGGGGAAATGAAAGATCCTATCTGAGAAATAGCAACCACAAGCTATCTTGCACTGTTAAAACCCAAATTCACATTTCTTGGTATTGCTGGGTAGCCTGATAAGCCTCAAACCGTAAAGTAGGTTTAAAGTAAAGTTGCTATGAATATCCATAGGCACCAGGAAGAAGTAAAGTCAGGTCTTTTGGAGGAGTATATTTTTATACTAGCACTGTAACTCTCCCAAATAATTGGGCAAGAAAATAGAAATATAAATGTGACTTACCAGAAACAATTGGAACTTACTTGTTACATAAAACTTCTTGGACCGTAATTTGCTAAAAAATGCTAAAATTCCTTTATAGTACAAAAAATAAGTACCTAAATATAAACAAACGAAAATTTGAATTAAAATGAAACATTTTTTTCCCTAAAATTTCAGGCCGAAAACATAGTTGTGTGTTGTAAACAGGAGTACTTAATACATGGCAGAAGGCAGTAACCAATAGATTTTAAGGACCTAATGAAATACCAGATAATAAAAAAATTAGTAATAGGAATTCAAAATTCAGAAGGTGGGTTTGACAGCAAATTAAACAAAGTTAAAGAAAGAATTAGTGAATTAGATGATGGAGAAAATTGTACTAAGTGAAGCCCATAGAGACATACATAGAAAAATGTGAAAAACAAGTTAATAGACATGAAAGTTCAATGTATGCCTTAATTTTAGGGGAAGAGAGAACAGGACAGCAGCAGTACTTAAATAATAGCTGTGATCTTTTTTCAGAATTGATGAAGGAAGCACCATTTCTGGGCATGGTGGCTCACATCTGTAATCTCAATACTGTGGGAGGTCAAAGCAGAATTACTTGAGCCCAGGAGTTTGAGACCAGCCTGGTCAACATAGTGAGACATCTCATCTATACAAAAAAAATTAAAATTTAGCCTGGTGTGATGGTATACACCTGTAATCCTAGCTACTCAGGAGGCTGAGGGGCATGGATCACTTGAGCCTAGGAGATTTAGGCTATAGTGAGCTGATTGTGCCACTGCGTTCCAGCCTAGGTGACTGGTAAGATCCTTTCTTTAAAATACAAAAAAGGATTGATGAAGGACGCAAAATATAGACTCAAAAAGCCCAACAAATCTCAAGAAGGGTAAGATAGAAGAATGATGTGAACAAAGTTGGTTAGATAAAAGATTCTAGTCTCCACTTCCCCCACAGACCCACCAATTTTAGCAACCAGTCACACACAGAAAGGCCTCTGGGAGTCCCAGAGTCTTGTTGAGGGATTCTAGAACCCTCATGAAGCAAATAGTGCATTGGAAACGGAGGCACTGAAGATGGTTCAAAGAACAGTTTCACTTTACTCATGTCAGCCTTCCCCCAAGATGGCATAGCTCAGTTCCAAAAGAGGCCACATGGCCAACAATTTCTCCCATGGGGGAAAAATAAGAGTGGAGTGAGTATCTGCAGCTTTGTGGAGTACTTCCTAGAAGGCTCACGTTTGCCTTGTCTCACCCAGAAAACTGAGGGGAATCATGATGGTATAGCTAGGAGCAGGGAGACGAGGAAAAACCACATGGCAACCAATGCATGTTTCTCAGCAGCCAGCCATTGATCCTACTCCCTGGACTGAGGACTCCACCAGGAGACCCACAAATGAATCTCAAAGAACAATTCATCTGCATACTGACCCACCTGACCAGCACTTTCCTCCAGCACCTTAAACATTGCCATGTGCAGTATTCCATGTGTTCCTATATCTTCCTACTTGCAGACAGCACATGGATCTAAGCAGCAGAAATGGATCTTAGCGTCTAGTCATATCTTTTGATTTGGTAGATGGCCTACACCTTCCCTAGTGAAAATAAGTGGAAGGCCCTTAGCACCAAGCCTGGCTTTAGGGGGATAAAGAGAACACACAATCCTAAGACTTGCTGCCTCAGAGGAAACAAGAAGAGCAGAGCTGGTACATCTATACCAAAGTTCCAAGAGACTTTCAGAGTCTCCTCAGGCTCACTGGTGAAGGTCTTTTGCTATGGTTTGAATGTTTGTGTCCCTTTAAAAATTAATGTTGAAGCTTAACTCTCAATACAACAGTATTAAGAGGTGAGGCCTTAAGTCAGTGATTAAGTAATGAAGGTTCTATCCTCAAATGAGATTAGCACCTTCTTAAAGGGCTCAAGGAACTGAACAGCCTATTTTTGCCCATAATTCCTTTCACCATGTGAGGACAGTATTCATCTCCTCCTGAGGATACAGCTAGCTTCAAGGCACTATTTTGCAAGTAAAGAGTATGCTCTCACCAGACACTCAATATTCTAGAGACTTGATCTTAAGCTTTCAGCCATCATAATTATGAAAAACAAATTTAATTTTTAAATAACCCAGTGTGAGGAATTTTTGGTATATTAAAAGGACCAGACTAAGAAAGGTTTTCTCTTCCAAAGCCTGTCAGCAAAGACTGATGGAGGTAACTGCTTCTTTATATCCAGAGACGACAATGCCGGTAACACAATGACTCAGGGAACTATGACACCATCAGAGGAACAAAATAAACTTCAGTTGCTGACCCCAAAGAAATGGACATGTATCTACTGGGTGAAGAATTCAAAATAGTCAACTTAGAGAACTTTAGTGAGCTATAAGAGACATAGACAACTAAATAAAATCAGGAAAATAACAGATGAACAAAATAAAAATTTCAACTGAAATGTAAAAACTATTGAAAAGAACCAAACAGAAATTCTAGAGCTGAAGAATGCAATATCTGAACTGAAAAATTCAATAGAGAGTCAACACCACACTTGTCAAACATAAGAAAGGGCAGGTAAACTAAAAGGTAGCTCTAGGATAATTTGAAATTACCCTTTCAGAGTAAGAGGAAGAAAAAAGAAAGAAAGTGAGTGAAGAGAGCCTATAGAACTTGTGGGGCACCATCATGTTGAGCAATATACATATTATAGGAGTCTCAGAGAAGAGAAATAGAGGTAAAAACCTTATTTAATAAGTAACGATACAAAAACTGCCAAATCTGGAGAGGGAAGTGAACAATTCAGATGTGTAAAGATCAAAAAATCTGAATGGATTGAATATAAACAGTTTTCACCAACACAAATTATAATTGCCAAAAATCAAAGACAAAATTTTGAAAGTGGAAAAAGAAAAGCTGTTCCACAAATAAAGGAAGATGCATAAGACATAAGCATATTTCTAAGCAGAAATCATTTAGGCAAAGAAAGCATGGGATTAATATATTCAAAGATGGAAGAAAAACATTTTCAACCAAGCATACTTAACCCAGCAAAATTGTCCTTTATAAATGCAGAAAGACATTCCCAAACAAAAGGCTGAGGAATTTCTTCACCATTAGACGTGCTTTATAAGAAAAGCTATAAATTCAGAATACTGAAATGTTTAATGGTGGCACATAAATCACTTTTAACTCTAATATAAAAAGTAAAAGACAAAGGTGCTAAAAATACAACACACTAATTTTTACTGGATAAACAGTATACAAAGTTGCAAAGTTGTAAATTGTGGTATCAATAAGATAAAACATGGGAGGGGAGAAGTAAAAGTGTAAAGGTTTTGTATATGATGACTTAAGCTAAGTCCTTATTAGCTTAAAATAGACTGTGAAACCTATGAAAAGGTTTCTGTAAGTTTCATAGTATTAAAGGGGAAAAAAACCTGTGATAAATACCTCAAATAATAAAGAGAAAGGAATCAAATATGCTATTACAAAAACCCTAAAATTTCAAAGGAGGATAGCACGAGAAGATAAAAGTAACAAAAGCACTGTGAAAGTCAGAAAACAATTAACAGAATGGCAATAGTAAGTCCTTACCTATCAATAATTACTTTAAATGGATTAAACTCTCTAATAAAAAGACAAAGAGTTGCTAAATGCATTTTTTTAATGATCCAACTATAAACTGGCTGCAAGAGAGAGAAAGAATAGAAAAAAGTTGTTCCATGCAAATGATAACCAAAAGAGAAAGGCAAAGGAGAAAAAAGAGATAATTATACTTACAGCAGACAAAATAGACTTGAAAGAAAAAGCTGGCACAAGAGGCAAACAAGATTTTCATATAATGGTAAAGGGACCAGTTTATGAAAAGGATCTAACAATTGTAACTATATATTCAGGCAATACAAATATTAATCATTCGGAAGAAATAGATAGCAATGCAGTAATCATAGGGACTTCAGTGCTCTACTTAAAACAATGGATAGAGTGATCCAGACCAGATCAATAAGGAAACAAGTGGACTTAAACAACACTGGACAAAACTGACCTAATACGTACATATAGAATTATTCTATTCAACAGTAGCAGAATATTCACATTCTTTTCATGCACAGAGATTCAGGATAGAGCATATGTTAGGACATAAAATAAGTTTTAAGAAATTTAAGAAGATTAAAATCATATCAAGTATTTTCTCTAACAACAGGGGTGTGAAACCTGAAATCAGCAACAGGAAGAAAAATAGAAAATTCACAAATATGTGGAAATTAAGCAACACACCTCTGGACAACCCATAAATGAAAGAAGAAATCAAAAGAGAAATCAAAAATTATCTTACTATAAACAAAAATGGAAATACAAAATATTAAAGCCTATGGAATCCAGTGAAAATAGCTCTAAGAGAAAACATTGTGGCAATAAATAACTACATTAATAGTAAAGGGAGATCTCAAACAACCTAACATTACACCTCAAAGAACTAGAAAAACAAAAACAAAGTAATCCCAAAGTTAGGAAAAGGAAGGAAATAATATAGATTAGGATACAAATACATGAAATAGAGACTAGAAAAACAATATAAAAGATCAATAAAAATAAGAATTGATTTTTAGAAAAAGATAAAATTGAAAATCTTTTATCTAGAATAAGAAAAAAGAACACCCAAATAAATAAAATTATAAATGAAAAAGGAGACATTACAAGTGATACCAGAGAAATAGCAGAGGGTCATAAGAGACTACTGTGAAGACTTATATGCCAAAAACTGGATAACAGAAGAAATGAATAAATGCCTTACCATACAACCCAGCAGGATTGAAGAATCAGAAAACAGGAACAGAATAATAAGAAAGAAGATGGAATCATTAATCAGAAATCTCCCAACAAAGAAAATTCAGGACAAGAAGGATTCACTGGTGAATTATACCAAACATTTAAAGGCAAAATTAAATAAGAGAACACTTTCAAACTCACTCTACAAGACCGGCATTGTTCTGATGCCAAATCCAGACAAGGACATTACAGGAAAAGAATATAGGCCAATATTCCTGGTAAAAATAGATGCAAAAATTTTCAACCAAATACTAGCAAATAGTAGTATGCTAGTACCATATGATATTAAAAATACCATGTGCTATAATCAATTGGGATTTATCCTTAGGATGCAGGCATAGTTTAACAAATTCAAATGAAAAATGTGATATAACACATTAATAGAATACAAGATAAAACTATACAATTATCTCATTTAGCAAAATTCAGTATCTTTTCTTGATAAAAACTCCAAACAAATTAGGCATAAAAGGAATATACCAGCATTTTAAATGCAATATATGATAATCCCATAGCTAACATCATACTCAACAGGGGAAAGCTTTTTCTCTAAGATCAGGAATAAGACACTGGTGCCCAATTAAACCACTTCTGTTCAACGGAGTACTAGAAATCTTAGAACAATTAGGCAAGAAAAAGAAATAAAGGACATCCAAATAAAAAGAAAGAAGTTAAATTTATCCCTGGTTTTATATGGCTTGTTCTTGTGTATAAAAAACTCTAAAAGCCATCAGAAGACTCATAGAATAAGGTCAGTATTATCTTAGTAATTCAAAGTCAGCATACACAAATTGGTTTTATTTTTATACATTCACAAGGAACTACCTAAAAAAAAAAGAAATTTAAAAATCCTATTCATAATAGCATCAAAAAGAATAAAATACTTTGGTATAAACTTAATCAAGAAGATGAAAGACCTTTACAGTGCAATCTATAAAACATTGATGAAAGGAATTAGATGCAAATAAAAGGAAAAATATCGCATATTCATGACTTGGAAGAATTAATATTGTTAAAATGTTCTTACTACCAAAAGTGATCTACAGATTTAATGTAATTCCTATCAAAATTTCAATGGTGTTTTTCATAGAGTTAGAAAATATAGTCCTAAAATTCATAAGGAACCACAAAAGCCCTTGAGCAGAACAAAGCTGGAAACATCAGACTTTCTACTTTAAATTATATTACAAAAAGCTATAATAAAACAGTATAGTATTGGCATAAAAAAATGATATATAGATCCACAGAACAGATAACCCAGAAGTAAAACTACATGTATAGACAACTAATTTTCATCAAAGGTGCCACAAGTATACCATAGGAAAAAGGCAGTCTCATCAATAAATGTTGTTGGAAAAATTGGTTATCCACATGTGAAATAATGAAATTTTGGACCCTTATAAAACATCATATCCAAAAATAAGTTAAATAGGTTAAAATTTAAACATAAGACTTGAGACCATAAAACTTACAGAAGAAAATGTAAAGAATAAGCTCCTGATACTGGTTTTTATTTTTATATGATAGGCAACAAAGGCAAAAATTACAAAGTGAGATTGCACCATCCAAGAAAGCTTCTTTACAACAGAGGAAACATTCCCAAAATGTCAAAGCCACCTACGGAATGCAAGAAAATATTTGCAAATCATGTATCTGATAAGGGGGCTAAAATTCATAATATACAAGGAATTCAGACAACTGAATAACAAAAAAATTTTTTAAACCCCAAACGACTCAATTAAAAATGGAGAATAGCCTGGATTTCTTGACATACCCATGGCCAAGAGGCATATGAAAAGGTGCTCATCATCACCAATCAGGGAAATACAAACCAAAACCCTAATGAGGTACCACCTCACACCTGTTAGTATGGCTATGATTAAAAATACAAAAGTTGGTGAGGACATAGACAAAACAGAACCCCTGTACACAGTTAGTGGGACTGTTAGTATACCCGTTATGGTAAAAAATATTACTCTTTCTCAAAAAATTAAAAATGGAATTGCCATATGATCCAGAAATTTTCTGGGTATATATATGCAAAGGAATTAAAAGCAGGATTTCAAAGAGATAGTTGCACTCCCATCTTCACTGCAGCATTATTCACAAAAGCTGAGATACGGAAACAAACCTCAAATGTCCATCAGTGAATGAATGGGTATAAAAATTGTTGTACATACATATAATGGAATTATTATTCAGCTTTTATAAAAAGAAGGAATTGCCGCCTTTGGGGGGCAACACGAATGGACCTGGAGGATACTGTGTTAAGTTAAGTAAGCCAGACACAGAGAGACAAATACTGTATGATCTCATATGTAAAATTCAAAATAGTCACACTCACAGAAGCAGAGAGTAGAATAGTGGTTGCTAGAGGATAAAATCAAAAGATAAAATCATGTAGAACATGGTCCTCCAACACAATACAGTTAAGCTAGAATTTATAGTAAGATAAATAAAAATTTCTGTTTGGAAATTTTAAGAGAGAAACCTTTAAATAATGTATTCCTAGGTCAATGAAAAACTTATAATGAAAATAAGGAAATATTTTAATGAAAATATTGCATATAAGAATTAGTAGAATGTGATTAAAGCAGCTTTAGAGAAAAATTTAGAACATTATGCGTACTTTAGCAAAGGATAAAGGCTAAGAGTTAATGAGCTAAGCATCTATCTCAAGAACTTAGAACGTCAAATTAAGCTATTTGAAAATATGTTTAAAATAAATAATAAAAAATAGAAAACAAACGTATGGCACAAAGGTCAACATAGGCAAAATTCTATTCTTTGAATACTATTAATGAACTTTTGACAAGAGTTTTCAAAAAATGGAGAAGATAATAACATTAAGAATGAAAAAAGAAGACATAACTATAGATACTCCAAACATGGACCAGATAGTATGGGACATTGTGAACAAATTTATGCCAGCAAATTCACAGATGTGGACAAAATATTAGAAATTCTTAGCCAGGGCTGTCTCAAGAAGAATTAAAGAACACAAATAGTTCTATAACATGTCTATTCCCAAAAAGAGATGATAAAGATACAGAACAAGTGAAACTCAGACATCTCTTGTAGAATAGCAAATAGTACAGACACTCTGGAAAACACTTCGGCAGTTTGTTTTTATAAGAAATAAATACCATACAGCATAGCAATCTCACTGAATGATTTTTTCCCTAGATGAATAAAAACTTAGATTTGCAGAAAAACTTACATATCTGTGTTTACAGTAGCTCTTTTCATAATTGCTCCAACCACAAATGGCCCTGTATTAGGGTTCTCCAGAGAGACAGAATCAATGAAATACCTATATCCGAATTGACAGATATAAATATGTGAGAGGGGATTTATTATTTATTATGGGAATCGGCTCACATGATTATAGAGGCTGCAAGGTCACACAGTAGGCTGTCTGCAAGCTATGGAACCCAGGAAGCTGGAAGCAGGGTCAAGTCCAAAGGCCTCAGAACCAAGGAAGCCAACTCAAGGTGGGAAGTAAAGAGTGGTGAAAAAAGATGGCTGATGTTTAAACCCCAGAATCCAAAGACTAGACAACTTGTCAGTCTTGCAGTTCTGATGCCCAAGGGCAGGAGAAGAAAGGTGCCCCAAGCTTCAAGAGAGGGAGCATGAATGTTCCTTTCTTTGCCTTTCTGTACTGTCTGGACCCCCAGCCAGCTGGATGGTGCCCACCTACCTTAAGGGGAGATTTGCCCCACTCAGTCCACTGACTCATACACCAGTCTCCTGACAAAACCCTCACAACACATCCCCAGAAATAACGCATTACCAGCTAAATATCCTTAATCCATTATAAACTCATTGTTCTCAGCAGGTGAAAGCATATGGAAACTGTAGAATATCCCTACATGCTGTGTAACTCAACAATGAAAAGAAACTACTGACATGAGCAGCAAGTTGGGTCAATCTTAAAAGCATTATGCTGAGTGCAGAAAGCCAGTCTCACAAGGTTACATACTAAAATGATTGCATTTATATGACATTTTCAAAAAGACAAAACTAATCTGATGGATGAAAAATCATTGGTTCCCAGGTAGGTGAAAGAAGAGACCATAAAGGGTACGGCATGAGGGAATTTGTGGTGATGATGGACCCATTCTCTATTCTGGTTGTGGTGGTAGTTATACGAATCTATACATATGTCAAAATTTATAGAACTGAATACCAAATGAAATAATAGTAAAATTTTCTATGTAGTAATTTGTGCATGCACTTTTTTCCTACATAGAAAACTGTAGCCCAGGCCGGGCGTGGTGGCTCACACCTATAATCTTAGCACTGTGGGAGGCCGAGGCAGATGAATTGCCTGAGCTCACAGGTTCGAGACCAGCCTGAACCAGAGCAAGACCTCGCCTCTAAAACAAAAACAGCCGGGCATTGTGGTGGACACCTGTCATACCAGCTACTTGGGAAGCTGAGGCAAGAGAATCACTTGAGCCCAAGAGTTTGAGGTTGCTGTGAGCTGTGATGCAACAGCACTCTACCAAGGGTGACAAAGTGAGATGAAGTGATCCCTGTGTATCAGTAAAAGTTAGAAACATACATTTGTGACCACATGGAAAATGGAGAAGGATACAGTGTTCATGGATGTAATAAATAGATTCAGGGTTTTGTTTTGTTTTTTTAGCTAACCTCAGACTTTATTTAAATTTCACTAGTTTTTCCATTAATGTTCTCTTGATCCTGTCCAAGGTACTACACTGTATTTAGTGGCTATGTCCCTTTAGTATTCTCTGGTCTATTACAGTTTCTCAGTATTTCCTGTTTTTTTGTGACCTTGACAGTCAGTATTAAGGAGTACTGGTCAGGTATTTTGTAAAATATTCCTTCATTTGGGTTTGTCTGATGATTTTGCCATGATCAGAGTTGAGGATATGGGATTTTGGGAAAGAATAACACCATGGTCAAGTGCTCTACCTGTCACTTCATGACAGCACTGAAGCCACATGACATCACTGTGATTTTTAACCTGGCACGGGAGGGACAACCAAGAGACTCAAGAGCAGAGTGAGGAAGGGGGAGGTTTATAGGAAAGAATCCAGCAAGGTTGTGGAATGCCAGGACATTTAAAGGTCTTACAAGCTACTAGAAGTACTTTTACTTTTATCAAAATGAGACATTAGAAGAATTTAAATAGAATTGTAGAAGGCTACCTGGCTGCTCTATTGAGAATAAGCTACAGAAGGTGAGGGTAGAAATAGGAAGACTAGTAAAGAGACTATTACTAATATCTAGGATGCGGCTTGAATCAGGACAGTAGCAGTAGAGACAGTGGGCAGTGGGGGAAGGGCGCCCATAAAGTTTGTTGGTGGATTAGATCTGGACAGTGACAAAAGAGGAGTTTAAGATGACTCCATGATTTTGTTGTGCATGCATGTGGTTAGGTTTGGAGGGTGTCTAATTATGAGACGTTTATTACTCTTGTTAGAATCACTCCTACTTGTGTTTTTTATTCTGATTCTGTCATCCATCATGTTCTTTTCCTTGCTGTCATCCTGAAAAGTAATGAATAGCACCAAAGGGGTAAAAGTGAGGACAGCATGAGACTTTGTCTCAAAAAAAAAAAAAGAGAGAGAAAGAAAGACTCCAAAGGATGGTGAGAAGGCAACAGACAGGCTAGGGAAGCCAAATTAACAACATGGCAGTGAAATCCCTGAGTTTTCTCAGAGATCAAATGGTGCTGGAAAATCAGCAACCTGAAAACTTCAACATATGCACACAAACACACAAAAAGCCCCAAGAAAAGCCTGCTCCGTCTAGCCAGAGGTCCAGGAAACAGGCAGCCTAATAAGACAGAAAATGTTTAGACAATAACTCTTCTACTGCATCTGAATAAATACAAAGAAAGAGAAACTGCAGCCTCACTCCCCATCCCTACCAGCAAAGGTTGAGTGGGGAGTCTTAAACTTCTAATCTCACTGGATTGAGCCACCCCAGCACCAGTTTGTGAGCTGAGACTTCCAACCCTACCAAGCAGTCATAGGTACCTCCCCTTCTGCCCTGAGGGTCAGCAGAAATCATGGAGAACACTGGGAAGCCTTGACTTCCATTCTGTCCCCACCTAGTGGGAATTCCCTTCTGCTCCCTCAGAAGAGGTTATCAAAGAAAGCCTAATAGAGTTTCCAGGCTTTCACCACTACACAGAGTAACAATGGCATGCCTCCCACCCAGGGGGTTAGTAGAAGCTGCTTGGGATCCATTTATGAGGCACCCATGTTCCTCTGAGCCAGTGTTACCAGCAGAGGCCTGGTGCGGAACTTGAACTCAGTCCTCCTTCCCTCCCCACTAAGCAGTAACAAATAGCCCCTCTGGCCAGGCAGGGAATTGGGAGCTGGGAGAGGAGCCTGGAATTCCATCCCTACTTGCTATTAATAGGAGGACCCTTCTTTCTTCACCAGAGTGGTGTTACAGGAAGCCTGCCAAAACAGAAGATTAAATAAGATCTAGTGTCTCTGTCTCCTTAAATAATTACTAAAATGCCCAACTTTCATTTAAAAATCATTCTTCATGCCAAGAACCTAGAAATTTCTATATGAATTAGAAAAGACATTCTCAATAGACACCAACACTGAAGTGACCCAGATGTTAGAATTATTTGACAAGGATGCTAAAGCAGCCATGATAAAAATTCTTGAACAAGTAATTATGAAATGCTTGAGACCCCCAAATAGAAAATCTCAGCAAAGAAATACAGAAATTTTAGAAACTAAAAATGTAGTAACTAAAATAAAACTCAATAGATGAGCTCAGTACAGAATAGAAGAACAGAGGAAAGAATCAGTAAACTAGGAGGTAGAAAGATAGAATTCATAAAAGAGCAGAGTCTCAGCATCCTGTCTGAATCTAAATTTATGTCACTGGAATTCCAGAAGGAAAGAAGGTTGAGCTAAAAGAGTTAAATGACTGAAAAATTCTAAAATTTGGCAGCAGACATAAACCTATACCCTAAAGAAGGTAAACCCACAGAAATTCGTGCCAGGACACGTAGGCAGACTTCTGAAAACTAAAGACAAAGAAAAAAAAAATCTTGGAAGCAGAGCGAGAGAAATGATACCTTTACCTATAGGGAAGAAACAATTCGCATGACGATTTCTTTTAAGAAACTGTGGAAGCCTATAGGAAATCGCATATTTTTAAAATCCATAAAAAAGAATTACTAACCTAGAATTCTCCATCTTGGGGATTCAAAAATGAAGGAAATCAGGACATTTTCAGGTGAAGGGAAACACTAAGAATGTGTCTCCAGAAAACTGCCGCTAAAAGAAGTTCTCCAGAGAGGAAGGAAATAAGAGTGAAACGTTGGGATATTAGCTTGCATTAATGTATACAGCTATCATTTAATAAAAAAAAAAACAACTGGTTGCTCAGAGAAGAATTTTCTCTCTAGTTACTTGAAGATGAACGAAGGACAGTGAAGCATAGGACCTTTTCCCATTGCTGAGCTAAAGGAAGCTGCACTGGCTGTTATCAATTAGTTATTTTAAAATTTATAAGCAAAAGAGTAAACAATAAACAAGAAGGTTATCGGTGACATTGAGCTTTGCTGCAGACTACCACTCGTACATATCTGTGATATCATAAATCAAGGGTTTCAATTACATAGGAGAATCTTCTCTGGAAACATTAAGCATGAAATAAGTACTTTTATTTATTTATTTATTTATTTTTGAGACAGGAGCCTCAAGCTATCCCCCTGGGTAGAGTGCTGTGGCATCTCAGCTCACAGCAACCTCCCACTCCTGGGCTCAAGCGAGTCTCCTGCCTCAGCCTCCCATGTAGCTGGGACCACAGGCACCCGCCACAACGCCCGGCTATTTTTTTTTTTTGGTTGCAGCCGTCATTGTTGTTTGGCGGGCCCGGGCTGGATTCGAACCCGCCACCTTGGGTGTACGTGGCTGGTGTCTTAGCCACCTAAGCCACAGGCGCCAAGCCAGAAATAAGTACCTTTAAAAAGTTATTCTTACCTTTGAATGAAATCTCAAATTGTGATCAAGTTCTTAGAAGAATTACATGGGAGAAACAATATTTTCATTGTAGATATTAAACTAGGACATATTCACTATCAAAAATAAATAAATTTCTGGGGTAATTAAGTGCTATTGTCCTAAAATACTGTCAACCTTAAATTTTCTTTGTAGGGAACAGAGTATAACTCGGCAGTGTTCCAACATATCTGTATTTATCTTACAAGATCTTGTGGTTCAGCCAAAAATTCTCACGCTTCTGTCAGTTAAACCTTTTTAATTATATGTACTCGTAACTTTTGAAACACCTGTTCCGAAGGCTCCTTTATGCTTTCAGTTTAAAAAAGTATATAAAACTAATCTGATAACATGAAATATCATTTAATATGCTAGCTGTTTCTTAATATTTTGAAATTAATGAGTTTAAAAAATGTCTAAAGTAATAATGACTTTAAAACATTTTTCTCATGTATGGTTTTTAAAACTCTAGAAATTTGCGTGTTTATAAAAATGCCAAGGCAACAAAACCTCTTTATGATAAAAAAAAAAAAAATTTAAACTCTGATCATACAGTACATGATAATAAGGTTTTTCTTGGGCATAAGTAATAATAAGATACCTTAGATAATCTTTGCAAAGAATCCATCAGTCACTGTTTAATAAGCCCTGAGCCAAATCATCCTCTTTCCTCAAGGTGCAGCTTAACCTACCGTTTGGAATTGTTTACAGCCAGAGGTGGTGTGTGCTGTGGAAGTGCAGCATGTTGCTTCTGCTCTTCAGTGTACCACTGTCTGTTGAGTTTCACTTTTGCAGTTTTTTTAATTGTTGGGGATTCATTGAGGATACAAAGAACCAGGGTACATTGATTGCTTAAGTCAGATAAAGACCCTCCCATAGTGAAAAGGCAAGACCAGATGACCCTTGAGGGTTTTTTCACATCTCTATTCCTAAGAGAATCCACCTCCATTTGCACTGTATATTCAGCACGAGTATTTAAATACTTCTAAGTGTTCAGGGATGGCACTGAAG
This sequence comes from Otolemur garnettii, assembly GCF_000181295.1. NCBI lineage: Eukaryota > Metazoa > Chordata > Mammalia > Primates > Galagidae > Otolemur > Otolemur garnettii. The sequence goes on along the minus strand of NW_003852414.1, from coordinate 4,952,322 downwards.
AAGGAGTTTGGGCTTTCCCTACAATGCTGAACCTCAGTTGTACACCTTGACCTCTAAAACCCCAGTCAAACAGATAGTTTACCTAGAATACAATGTTTACAGTTCTTTTTGTCATCAGCTTTATTGTGTATAGTCAAAATATTCTTTTTCCAAAGTTACTTTATTTTTCTTCTCCACCTCATTTGCAATAGTTTCATTTGTTAGCTGGTTGTATTTCATTTTTTATTTTCCCTGCATGCTGGATGATTGTCATGGTTACATGGGTAAGCTATACAAAAAGCTATACTCAGAGAAGTGTCACCTTCCCCCAGCCCCCAACCCCATGGTTACCTGCCTAATACATTGTTTCTCACAGAGATTTGGCAGGGGTGGGGAGGGGGACAGGTGATGGTTTTGAGATAGGGTGCCTCGCTTTGTTGCCCAGGCTAGTGCAGTGGCGTCATCATTGCTCACTGCAGCTTCAAATTCCTGGGCTCAAGGGATCCTCCCACTTTGCCCTTCTGAGTAGCTGGGACTACAAGTGAACCCCACCATCTCCAGCAATTTTTCTGTTTTTTGTGGAGAGTAGGTTTCATTCTTGCTCAGGCTGGTCTCAAACTCTTGTCCTCAAACAATCCTCCTGCCTCAGCCTCCCAGAGTACTAGGATTACTGCACCTGGCCTGATTTGAGTTATTCTAAAACTACTTTATATGTGTTCTAAGTTATTCTCAAACTACTTTATGTGTGATTGAACAAATAAGTAAATATACTGAAGCTAATGAGATTTAAGTTTCTTGTTGCCAGAGAAAGAAGTTTTAAATAAAGGAAAGAGAGAAAGCTAGAGTCAGCCCTGTGGTGTACTGTTGGAATTAGAGGTCAGAGTATGAACTCATGGTTTTTGTTATAAAACTGTAGTATATGGGTATATGTAGGTGTTAGTATACATACATGTATTCATTCCTAGCTGTCTACTGAGAAGTCATGGAATATATGGAGTATATGTAGGTGTTAGTATACATACATGGATTCATTCCTAGCTCTGTCTACTGAGAAGTTATGGAAGCAATGGCAGGCACTAGCAACAAACATACCTAGTGCCCAAATCGGGGTTCCAATAATAGGTACTAAAGCTCATTAGAGAAATGGCTGATTCCAGAGCTGGGCACAGAAATATAAGATGAACCTGGAACAGTAAGTATAACCTCAGTCTAATCATTGGAAAACATCCAAGTTGAGGGGTATACGTTAAAACAATCACCCAGTGCTCCTCAAAAGTATCAATGTCAAAGCCATAAAATACAAAGAACAACTAAAGCAACTTGTCAAAGACAAATACATCAAATTATTAAATTTTGGAAGAGCGGCCAGGCACGGTGGCTCACGCCTGTAATCCTAAAACTCTGGGCGGCCAAGGCGGGTGAATTGCCTGAGCTTACAGGTTCAAGACCAGCCTGAGCCAGAGTGAGACCCTGTCTCTAAAAATAGCTGGGAGTTGTGGCAGGTGCCTGTAGTCTCAGCTACTTAGGAGGCTGAGGCAAGAGAATTGCTTGAGCCTGGGAGTTTGAGGTTGCTTGTGAGCTACGGTACTCTGCCAGGCGTGACAGAGTGAGATTCTGTCTCTAAATAAATAAATAAATTTTTGGAGGGAGCTAAGGAGACATAACAACTAAATGCAATGTAGAGTACTAAAGTGGGTTCTGAGCTAGGAAAAAGAAAACTGGTAAAAGTCAAATAAGGTCCTTAGCTAATAGTTCTATTTGGGGGAATGCTGGTCAAAGGGTGTACAAGAACTCTGTACTATTTTCTCTGTACCATTTTTACAACTTTTCTGTTAAATCTAAAATTTTTCAAATTAAAGTTTTTTAAAATCCTGACAAAATAAAGCCAAAACCCTTTCTTGGGTTTCATTAGTATGTCTGAAAAAAATGTGGAAATTAAAATAAAATTTGGTAAACAGTAATAGAAGAAATATTGAAATATAATAATTGACCAGGTCAGAGGATCATTCTTAAATCTCTAGCTTTTATCCTATTTCTTAGCCTGTCTATTTCTTAGAATGTCTGTTATCTAGCCCTAGAGGCAAGTTTTGTATATTCCTTTTGGTCTACATCCACATTCCAGGTACCAGCTTACTTTCCCATCATTTTAGAGATGATCTCAAGGAACCCTTGGAGCAAGGATAGATCAGGCCAATTCTGATTTTTATTAGGACTTTTCAATTACGGTTCGGTTTGAGAGACATACCGAAAGGTTCTAAAACTAAAGGGCTAAGAAGGCTGACATAATAAATGAACATACAGTTTCAATCCTAACTTTTACATGTTTTGTAGGAGACAGTAATGCACTTCTATAGCCATAGTGCTAATTGCTTTCTCATAGAATGTTTCTTTTCCTTATGCAATTGCTCTTTGAGATCAGTATTGGCTCTGTTATAAATAAGGAAAGTGAGGTTGAGAAATATCTTGCCAAGGTGACACCTTCCATAAATGGAAAGCTGAGCTTCAAACCCAAGTCTGCTTAATTCCAACGCATGACATTGTATTTTTTATTATAGATCCAACAGAAAATATATATATGTAAATACCTGAATATACCAGCTATGCATGAAGTACATACACAGAGAAATATGGAAGTAATTTTGTCAGTATCAATGTCCATCTATATGGAAACATCTTAAGATCAGTTACTATGTCATATACTCTTGAATTTGCCACAGCCTCCAGCAGGGGTAGTAGGATCTAATAATTACTAGATTATTGGTGATTTTCATATTCGTGATACCTGACAAAACTAAAACCATGAAAAGTAAGCAATATTGATCTGTACATAGCAGTCTTCTCCATAGCTAGTTGTTATCCTCATTCTTCTCCCTGCTCTAAAAATATTTAACTACTTCTTTGATTTTCTTTTACAAATTACCACATACTTCATGGTTTAACACAAATTCATTGTCCTTCGGTTCTGTAGGAAAGTCCGTTAAAGCTGGAGTCTGGGCTGTGGAATGACATAGCCCATAGTCTGTTAGGAACTGGGCACATAGCAGGAGGTGGGCTGCGGGTGAGCAAGCAAAGCTTCATCTGCGTTTACAGCTACTCCCCATCACACGAATCACTGCCTCAGCTCCACCTCCTGTTGGTCAGCAGCAGCATTAGATTCTCACAGGAGCTGCACACATGCGGTTTCTATGTCACGTGCTCCTTATAAAAATCTAATGCCTACCCACCCCCATCTGTGGAAAAATTGCCTTCCATGAAACCAGGCCCTGGTGTTGAAAGGTTGGGGACCACTGTATTAAAAGGCAAAAATCTAAGTGTTGCTTTCCTTTCTGTAAATTTATGGGGAAGATTAATTCCCTTACTCATTCAGATATTGGTCAAGTTAGATAGTTTGGGGTGTACAAGGACCCAATTTCCCTGCTAAGGGAGGACCATTTCCAGCTCATAGGGCAGCAGTTCTCAACCTGTGGGTCGCAAGCCACAGGAACTGTATTAAAGGGCTACAGCATTAGGAAGATTGAGAACCACTGTCCTAGAGTATCCCTGCATTCCTTGGCTTGTACTCCCTTTTCTCCCTTTTTTTTTTTTTGCAGTTTTTGGCTGGGGCTGGGTTTGAACCTGCCACCTCTGGTATATGGGACCAGCACCCTACTCCTTTGAGCCACAGGTCCTGCCCCCTTTTTTCCATTTTTAAAGCTAGCAAAGCTGGTCAAGTCTCTTTCTTGCTTGATTCTCTCCTACTTCTTCCATCTCATCTCTCCACTCCTACCTCCCTTTTCTTCCACTTCAAGAGTTCCTATGACTGGTCCAGCCAGATAATCCAGAATAATCTTCCCATCTCAAAGTCTATAACCTTAATTATATCTGCAAAGTCAGTTTTGCCACTTAAGGTAATACACGTAATAGGGTTGGAGGATTAGGATGTGGACACCTTAGGCTCTTTAGGGAGCCTTTATTACACAAATCACAACCACTTCTATAAAAAAAAAAAAATTACCCAAATCCACAAACCACTGGCTAATAATAATCATAACTAACTTTTACTCAGTACATTCTATGTGCCAAGTAATACTCTAAATTGTATTTTGTATATACTCATTAATCCTCACAAGAATGTAATGAGGCAAGTTACTTACCCCATTTTATAGATGAGGAAAGAAAGGTACAAAAGATACTAGGTAATTTACCAAAGTCACTGCTAGTCAGTGACTGTCATCTGAGATTTTAACTTGATAGTCTGGAAAATACTCCCTTAACCTCTGTATCACCAAAAGTCACAGAGATGATTCAGGACTGTAGATATTTTGCTTAACTAATTAAGGGTAAAAATTCTTAGCAATATATTGTTTATAGGCAGGTTATTCTTAACATTTAAGTAAATGAATTTTGTTTCTTGCTAAGAGAGAAAAGGAATGATGAGGAAGAGGCATATGGATGACTGAAAATGAATGTTATTTATGTAGATTATTTTATTCATTATCACTATTGTACAAGAGTGTATGTCACTGTTTATTAAATCAGTTCTTTTCAGGACAACTTAATGTTTTTTAAAGGTGATAATTATGTTATCATGTAATCCAGTGGCATGAATTTCTGTTGCAGCACTTGTAATGGTGCTGTAATTATCTCTCCTTTAAGCTGTATTCTTTAACACTGATGGAAAAGTCTTTTCAGTTGTGTATTTCAGCATCTAGCAGAATTTCTGGCTCATGGCTGGCTCTCACATAATGAACGGGTGAATGGATTAGATAATTAAATCATTTCTATAGCTGTTAATGTACTTGTACCCAGCTCTTAAAATTTAATTTGAGGTGAAAATGTTTCAGACAAGTTGATCTCCAAATTCCACATGTAGTAAGGAGTATTTTAAGTGCCTCCAAAGAATTTGTATATCTTTATAGAATCCCTACTAAATCTTTACTTATTGAATGTTAGCTGACAGCTAGGTATTCGTATAAACACTTCGTACGTTGTTGTTCAGTCTTTATCACAATCCTATTAGGTAATGTCCTGGTCCTATAGAAGTAGAAACTATGGACTAGGGGAATTGTATTTCCAGAGGTCACCCATGGACCCAATAGAGCCAGGGTCTCACCCAGGCTTAATTGACTCTAAAGACTTTGTTCTTATACATAGCTTCCTTTTTTTAACTTTTTTCTTTTCCTCAAGTAAAAATGCTCACAAGATTTCTGAATCTGATTTCTCTTTTACTTTCGCAATCGAGTAAATACAAAGACATTACTAAGTATTATTATTAGTTGGTCTCTCAAGTGACTGAGGCTAAAAGATCAAAATAGTTTTTAAAATCTATAGATATTACTATTAATCATTTTAGACTTTACTTACAGAACTAGATAGTTCTTTGAACTAGAAAAGTAAATTTCTTCTTGCTTTTCTAAGTATTAAGAACTCAGGAATCTTAAAAAAAAAAAAACTCAGGAATCTTTTTTAAATTAATATACCACAAAATCTATTATTTTTTGATTGATGTTCTGTGATCTTTAACACACATATTCATGTGGCAACTACCACAGATCAGTCCATTACCAAAGAATTCTTTTGTACTACGCCATTTTAGTCACATCTTCTTTCCTCTGGCAACCGTGATGTGTTCTCTGTCACTACAGTTTTGTCTTCTTAAGAATGTCATAAAAATGAAATCATACAGTGTGAAACATTTGCATTCCACTCAGCATGCCTTTGAGATTCATTCAGGTTGTTGCATGTATCAACAGTTTGATCCTTTTTATTAATAAGTAGTACTTCAGGGGTGGCGCCTGTGGCTCAGTGAGTAGGGCACTGGCCCCATATACCAAGGGTGGTGGGTTCAAAGCCAACCCCAGCCAAACTGCAACAACAACAACAAAAAGGGTGAGGGAGTTTTAAGGAGATAGAAAAATAAAACATTTAAAAAAAAATAAGTAGTACTTCACTGTATGGATGAACCTTGGTCAACTTATCCACCCTTCTTTGAAGGACATTTTAATTGTTTCCAGTTTATAGAGATTATGAATAAAGCTGTTATAAATATTAGTAATGAGGTTTGGGTGGATGACATTAAGTTTTCATTTCTCTAGAATAAATAACTAGACATGTGATTGCTGCATTATGTTAAGTGCATATTTATTGTTTTAAGAAGCTGCCAGCCTTTTTTAGAGTAGTTATACCATCTAATTAGTAACATCATAGAGGTAATCTACTTTCTCCACATCCCCCCAACAAGCATTTGACTTTATCAGTATTTTTTACTTTGGCCATCCTAATAGGTGTGTTTTTACAATACATTTGCATTCCCTCAGTGACTGGTGAAGTTGGACATCTTTGCATGTGCTCATCTGTCATCTGCATATCCTCTTTGGTGAAGTATGTGCTTACACCTTTTGTATATTTTCCAATTGAGTTACTTGTTTTATTACTACTACGTTTCAAGAGTTCTTTATACTGTAGTAGCAGCTACCGTAGCTTGTCTTCATTCTCTTGTCCTAGTCTTCTAGAGAGAAAAAACTTTTATTTTGAAGGTAACTTTATCACTTTTTCCTTTTATGGATTATTCTTTTGATGTCATTGCCAAGAATTCTTTGCTTCATTTCAGCCATCAGGTTGCTTTCTTTGCTTTTTTATTAGGTCTGTGATCTATTTTGAGTTAATTTTTTAAATAAGTGTGGTGTTAGGTGAGTTTATTTTTTTAGTATGTGGATGTCTAGTTATTCTACCACCTTTCTCTGTTGAATTGCTCTAGCATTTTTGTTGGAAGTTAATTGTTCATATTTGTGTAGGTCTGTTTCTGGACTTTGTTCTGTTCTTTTGGTCTATAGGTTCTCTTGTTGCCAAAATAACATCATCCTGATGACTGTAGCTTTATGTAGGGTATCGAAAGTTTTCCATACATAGGAAAAAATTAGCAGACTCATTTAATGTTATATACATTGAATATTTTTATATTTATATATCATCTTATAGAAAAACATTTTATAAATGTTTTAATGAAGATTTTATAAATAAAGGTATATTTAGCTACAATTTTTCATTTTCTCTATGTATGTATGGTGACCTTTAGCACACGCTGTAGTAAGTCTTAAAATTGGGAAATGTTATTTCTCCAACTTTTTTTTTTTCAAAATTATTTTGATCGTTATACTTCCTTTACCTTTTCATATAAATTTTAAAGTAATTTTATCTGTATTGAAAATAATCCTGCCAGATTTTGATTTGAATTGTTTTAAAGTTATAGATCAACTTGGGGAGAACTCACATCTTTTTTTATGTTGAAGAGTTTTCTAGTTTATGAACATGGTATGTCTCCATGTTTATGTAGGTATTCTTTGATTTCTTACATCAGTGTTCAGAATACAGATTATGTGCATGGTTTGTTAGATGTATACCTATATATTTTTTAACAGACAGATTATTGGAATGACTTGAGGGTTTTTCACCCTTAATTTAGTGTTCAATTTTTCATTGCTAGTATATAGCAGCATCATTGATATCCATGTGCTGTCTTGATATCCTATGGACTTACTAAATTCACTTATTAGTTCTAGGAGTGTTTTTTACTTTTTATTTTTCTTTTATTGTTTGAGAGTCATTGAGAGTACAGAGAATTAGGTTACATTCATTGCTTTAGTTAGATAAAGTCCTTCTTAGAATTGTGTCCCACCACCAAGAGGTGTGCCATACACCATGACCCCCCATCCTCATCCCCTCCCTTCTCTCCCCACTTATTCATTACCCTTCCCACCCTTGTATGACCTCATCCACTGCCTTCATATTAAATGTGAGTACGTTGGATTCTTTCTTCTCCGTTCTTGTGATGCTTTATTAAAAAGAATGTGTTCCACCTCCATCCAGCTTAATACAAAAGATTAAAGTCTCCATCTTTTTAATGGCTGAATAGTATTCCATGCTATATATATACCACGGCTTGTTCATCCATTCCTGGGCTGGTGGGCATTTAGGCTGTTGTCACATTTTGGTGATTGTAAATTGAGCTGCAATAAATAGTCTAGAGCAAATGTCCTTATGATAAAAGGATTTTTTTCTTCTTAGTAGGGGCTAATAATGGGATTGCAGGATCAAATAGGAGGTCTCATTTGAGTTCTTTGATGATTCTCCATACTTCCTTACAAAAAGGTTCTATTAATTTACAGTCCCACCAGCAGTGTGAAAGTGTTCCCTTCTCTTCACATCCATACTAGCATCTGCAGCTTGGAGACTGATGTGGGCCATTCTTGGAGTAGTTTTGATTTGCATTTCTCTGATAAGTAGGGATGCTGAGCATTTTTTTATGTTTGTTAGACATTTGTCTTCTTTCCCAGTAATATATGGGATTGTTGGGTCTTGTTGATTTATTTAATTTCTCTATAGATTCTAGTTATCAAGCTTTCATCTGATTCATAATATACAAATATATTTTCCCATTCTGAAGGTTGTATATTTGCTTTGATTGTTGTTTCCTTAGCTGTACACACACTTTTCAGTTTAATTAAGTCCCATTTATTTATTTTTATTGTTGTTGCAATTCCCATGGAAGTCTTCTTCATAAAATCTTTCCTCAGGCCAATATCTTAAAATGTTTTCCCCACACTTCCACACATTCTTCAAAGATTTTTATTGTTTCATGCCTTAGATTTAAATCTTTTATCCATCGGAATCAGTTTTTGTAACTGATGAGAGGTTGCGAATCCAGTTACAGTCTTTTACTGGTGGTTATCTAGTTCTCCCAACACCAGTTATTGAATAGAGATTTATTAGATATCAAGTGGCTATAAGATGTTAGTTTCATCTAATGGCTTTCTATTCGAGTCCAAATGTCAGTGTCTCTATTTTTATGCCATTACCATACTCTTTTGATCATTGTAGCTTTATAATATTGCCAAAAGTCTGGTAGAGTGATACCCCTGGCTTTGTTTTTATTACTAAGAATTGCCTCGGCTACATGGAGCTTCTTTGGATTCCATACAAAACGAAGAATTATTTTTTCCAAATCTTGAAAGTATGGTGGTATTTTAATGGGGATTGCATTGAATTTGTAGATTGCTTTGGGTAGTATAGACATTTTCACAATGTTGATTCTTCCCAGCCATAGTGTGGTATATTCTTCCATTTGTTAATATCTTCTGCTATTTCTTTTCTTACGGTTTCATAATTTTCTTTGTAGAGGTTCATCACCTCTTTTGTTAGGTATATTCCTTTTTTCTGATTTCCATTTGCTTGAAATACTATTTTCCATTCCTTACCCTGAGTCTTGATTTGTCCTTCAAGGCTAGGTGTGTCTCCTGGAGACAGCATATGGATAGCTTATGCTTTTTTATCCATTCAGCCAGCCTGTCCCTCTTTAGGGGTGAATTTAGTCCATTGACATTTATTGAGAGAATTGTTAAGTGTGGTGGAGTTCTATTCATCTTATTTTGTGAAAGTCTGTTGTGTAATTTTATCCTTTACACCATTGTGAAAGCTGAGTTTTGGTCTTTAACTTCTGGGTGTTTACTTTGCTGGTGGTCTATTGTGATGGTCAGTTTTGAGAATAGGTTTAAGTATTTCCTGTAGAGCTGGTCTTCTTGGGGCAAATTTCCTCAGTGGTTGTATATCCACAAAAGATTTGATTATTCCTGTCAATTTTGAAGCTTAGTTTAGCAGGATACAGAATTCTGACCTGAAGATTGTTTTATTTAAGAACGTTTAAGGTGGATGACCATGCTCTTCGGGCTTGGAAAGCTTCAGTTGAAAAGTCTGCTGTCGTCCTAATGGCTCTGCCTCTGTAGGTCAATTGGTGCTTACTCCTGGCTGCCTGAAGAATTTTTTCTTTTATTGTGACTCTGGACAGGTTCATTACAATGTGTCTTACAGAGGCTCTGTTTGAGTTGAGATGATCCAGGGTTCGATATCCATCTGAAAGGAGCATGTTGGGGTCTTTAGTAAATCTTGGGACATTTTTATTTATGTTAGTCTCCAGTAAGACTTCCATTCCTTTGGGACAATCTTTTTCCCCTTCAGGAGTCCCTGTTATTCGTATGTTTGCACACTTCCATGGAATCTTGTAGTTCTCTAAGCACCTGTTCTGCTTTATCTTTCTTCTTTTCTTCCTCTTTATCTGCCTCGGTTAACTCAAAGACTTCATCCTCTAGCTCTGAGGTTCTTTCTTCTCCATGGCCTCACCTGTTTTTGATACTTTCTACTGCATCTTTACATTCCTTGACTTTCTTCTTAAGCTTCTCCATATCTTTTCTATACTCTCCATATTTCTCATCCGACTTTTGGTTCTGTCTTTCCATTTTCTCTTCCATTCCTTCTATTGTCTTTATCATCAATATTTTAAATTCCCTTTCTGTCAAATCTATTAATTCTTTATAGGTGGAGTCTTCGGCAGTAACATCCTTGTGGTCCATTGGGGGAGTTACTCTGCTTTGGCTTTTCATGTTGCCTGAATTTTCTGTTTGTTCCTCCTCATGTGTTCTTTCTTCTTGTTCACCTCCTGTCCCCAGGAGTGTTTTTTAGATTCTTTGGAATTTCATATGTAGACATTTTTGTTCTCTGTGAATAGGGGCATTAATTTCTTCCTTATTAATTTATATGACTTTTTTGTGATGTATAGTGAGATAATCAAGAATGGTAATAGTGGACATTCTTGCCTTTTTCTTGGTCTTGGGGGAAAACACTAAGTCTTTCATCTTTAAGTATAATGTTAACTATAGGTTTGTTGTAGATGCCCTTTATGAAACTGAGTAAGTTCTCTTCTATTCCAAGTTGTCAAAACTTTTCATCATGAATAGATGTTGAATTTTTTCAAATGCTTTTTTTCTTCATGAATTAAAAAGATCATAAGGTTTTACTTTAGTCTATTAACGTGGTGGAATTCATTAATGAATTTTTAAATATTGAACCAGCCTTGATTCTCTGGAAAGCCTGCCTAGTCATTTCTGTATATTGCTAATATTATTGGAGATTTTTGTGGCAATGTTGGTAAGGAATATTGGTCTGTAGGGTTTTTGTCTTTGTCTTTTCTTTTTAACTGTTGTATACTTTTGGTATAGTAATCTTAGCTTCATGAAGTGAGTTGTAAAGTGTTTCTCATTCCTTTTTCCTTGAAAAGATTGTTTAAATTTGTTGTTATTTCTTCTTTAAGTGTTTGATAAAATTTGCAAGTCATGCTATCTGGGCCTGAAGTTTGATTACTAAAATTTAATCTTTAAATAGGGGAATATCCAGATTATCCAATTTCAGATCTTCCTTCTTCTAGCTCTGGTTTTATTTTGCTCCTTTGTTCTGTTTTTTAGCATAGTATATAATTTCGATTTGAAACCTTTTATAACATAAGTATATAATGCTACACATTTTCCTCTAAGTACTACTTTAGGGACATCCCACAAATTTTGAAATATTTTGGCATTTTTTTCCTCTTTGGATCCATGGATTCTTTGGAAGTGTGTTAATTAACTTACAGCCATTTGGAGATTTTTTAAAATCTTTCTATTGACATTTAGTCATTACAGTCAGAGAACATACTTTGTATGATTTCTTGTCTCTAAACTTTGTCAAGTTTTGTTTTGTGAGCCTGCATATGGTATGTTTTCATGGATGTAGAAAGAGTGAATTGTTGGGTAGAGTGTTCCATGAATGTCAGTTGGAATCTAATTGTTAGTGTTGTCTAGATCTTCTATGTCCTTGCTGATTTTTTTTGTCTAGTCTTTTTATTTGTTAATTCAAAAAGAATATTGAAGTCTACTCTTATATTCTGGATTTGTCTCCTCTGTTTATTTTTACTTCACCTATTTTAAATCTCTGTTGTTAGATTCATGCATACTTTAAATTATGTTTTCTTGGTGAATTAATTACTCCTATAATTATATAACATTTCTCTTTTATCTCTGATAATTTTCTTAGATTTCAAGTCTACTTTGTTTGATACTCATGTTCTCACTCTAGCATTCTTTAGGTTGGTGTTTGCGTGGTATAATTAAATTCTCCATCCTTTTAGACTATATCATATTTGAAGTAAAATTTTTATAGATTAAATATAGATAGAGCTTGTTTTATTTTCTTACAAGCTCTATCTCTTAATTGGCTTGTTTATGCCATTTATAGTTAATGTAAATTTTTAGTTTGTATTTAGGTTTACCATTTTATTACTTATTTTCTGTTTGTTCCTTCTGGGTTTTTTTTTCATTCTTCCTTTTTCTTGCATCATTTGACTATTTTTTAGTATTTCATTATTTATTTATCTCATTTTTGACTATGTCTCTTTGTTTTTTGTTTTTAGTGGTTGTTCTTTGGATTAGAATGTAACTCCTTAACTTTTTACAGTCTACTTAGAATCAACATTTTACCCTTCCAAGTGGGATCTATAAATCTGACTGTGGTATAGGTCTTATTATCCTTCTTCCTTTATTTTGTAGTTGTTTTATGTACTATATCATTTCTCTTGTTCTTCTTTCATTCCTGACATTTTAAGTGTTTCTGTGATGTCATTTCACCGTATTTCAGATGATCTTCTTTTAGCTATTCTTTTAGAACAGGTCTGCTAGAAATAAACTCTGTTAGTTTTCCTTCATATGAGAATATCTTTATTTCTGAAGATAGAATTTTGAACTGACAGGTTTTTCATTTTAGCACTTTAAATGTGTTCTACTTTTTTATAGAATCCATGATTACTAATGATACAGTCTATTTAAAGCGTTGTTTTAAATCTACAGTCTTTTAAAACATTGTTCCTTTAAGTATCGTTTTTACTTGTTGTTTTCAAAAATTTTTTTTAAATTTTTAGTTTGATGATTTGGGGCCTAGATTTTTGAGAGTTTATCTGTTTGAGTTTTAATAAACTTCTTAAATTTATTGGCTTATGTCTTTTCTTATATTCAGGAAGTTTGTAGATGTTATTTCTTCAAATATTTTTTTCTGCATCACATTTTTTGTTTTCCTTCTGAGACACTAATGACATAAAAATTAGATATTACAGTATTGTTTCACAAATCCCTGAAACTGTTTATTTTTAAAAAATAAAAATCTTTTTACTTGGTTATTCAAATTAAACAATTTTCATTTATTTACTGTGAGGTTTATTGATCTTTACTCTTTCATCTCTATTTTGCTACTAAGCCCATCTAGTGATTTTTAAATATTTTGCTTACTATATTTTTAGTTCTAAATTTCCTTTTTGGTTTTTATTTATGTATCATCTGTTTTCTGAGAATTCTTTTCAATAGTGGTTAGCCTTGCTTCTTGGAGAACTTTTATAATAGCTGCCTTAAAGTCTTTGTTTGATAATTGTAACATCTATATCTTCACAATGTTGCTCTCTTTTGGTCTTTTCCTATGCAAGACCTGGTTCTTTATAAACTTGGGTAAGTAACTTGGGTTTGTATTCTGTACATTTTGGTATTTATATTAGTAGACTCCTGGTCTTATTTATAGTCTATAAAGAATTTTTGTATTTTTCATTTAGCAGACAACTTATCTAGTTATATTCAGACTATAAGTTCCTACCAACTTTCTGAGATCATGGTTCCATAATTGGTTTGGTTTTCAAAGCCCTTGAAATGCTATCCAGATCCGTCCGTTGTATACCACCCAGTGGCTAATCTGGGACATGGGTGGTTGTATATCCCCTACTTGGGTTTCCAAAGTCTGTGATCGCTTTCATACATGAGAAGTTTGGACATAAATCCAGGACTTCATAAACAACTTTATGGGGCTACTTTCTTGAGATTTCTCCCTTTCATGATCTTCCCAGTACTTTCAATTCCCTAGGACTCTGGTCTTTAGTCCTAAAGTCAAAATTATGGGACTTTATTTACTCCACTTTGCTATAGACTTCCTACAGCTATGTCTGTGGGAAGAAGAGCTTCAGAAAGATGAGAGAAAAAATTCAGTGGAAGATTGAACCACACTCTTGGGGCCACAGCTCCTCCTACTGGAGAGGAAGGGTCCCCTCCTGCAGAGTTGTAGGTATTACTCCTACCACTACTTGGAATGGCTTGGAGCCTGGGGCCAAGAGAATAAAAGAAGAAAAATGGCTATATCTCCCTCCATCCTTGAACCTACACTAGAGGCCTTTTCCAAGAGCTTTCTTTGCCATGCCCCAAGTGCCCACTCCAAGGTTTCGGCTGGAAACCTTGGATCCAGACCAGGGGATACCAGAGTTTAAAACAAGAAAAGGTAAGAGGAATCACCCTGTGGTACTTTGAATTCTTGGCATGTCTTCTTCTCTAGTCTGCCTGCTATTATTTACCTTCCAGAATCTCCAAATAGCTGTTTCAGGCTTTCGGCCCAGGTTTTATTAGCTGCACTCAGTAGCAGATACAGGATGGTTTGGGCTTTCTCCATCTTAACTGAATCTGATCTCATATGTATATATAAAATCTTTGTCTAAGTTAACAGGTATTCATGGAGGTTGTAAATTATATTAACTGTGACTTTGCTATATGGTTATACTGTATATTATAAACTAGAGAATACAAGCAGAGGGAAATTAAGCTATCTAGAAAAGTACACCATGAAACATTTCATCCCTAATTAAGTTTGAACACTTTTAAGTTTGAACTCAGTAATCTGGTGGTATTTGCCATATGAGTTGTTATGCTTTAGCAAGGACATTAGGGTGGAAATAGCAGAGAGAAAGCTTACAGAATGAGAGTGATGTGAGCTAACCTTTAAAAAGTCAGATTAGAAGAAGTTACTCAGTTGGAATGGTAACAGCTTTCTAGGCAGCAGAAGCAATTTGAGAAAAGACATGCAAAAGGTCTCCAGCTTACATCGTTCAACTTAACGACTTTATGATGGTGCAAAAGCAACGTGCATTCAGTGGAAACTGTATTTCAAGGACCCTCACAACCATTTGTTTCTTACTTTTGGTAGCATTCACTAACAAGAGATACTCAACATTTCATTATAAAATAGGCTTTATATTAGATTTTTTTTCCCAACTGTAGACTAATTTAAGTGTTCTGAGTATATTTAAGGTATGCTAGGCTAAGCTATGAAGCTGTGTAGATTAGATGTATTAAATGCTTATGATATTTTTCATTTACAATGGCTTTGTCAAGACGTAACCATTGTTAAGTCAAGGGATGTCTCTGTGTAGGTATAAACATGCAAGGCATATGTGGATGTGTGTCAAAGAGGAGGCAAAATCAGGAAAAGAAAATCAGATTCAGTTAGCCAGTTACTATGCTTATCTTAGACGTTGTTATAAAATGTACCCATTGGCTCGGCACCCATAGCACAGTGGTTATGGCTCTGACCATATGCACCGAGGCTGGCGGGTTCAAACCCTGCTCAGGCCAGCTAAAACAACAGTGACAACTGCAACGAAAAAATAGCTGGGCATTGTGGCGGGCACCTGTAGTCTCAGCTACCTGGGAGGCTGAGGCAAAAGAATCGCTTAAACCCAAGAGTTTGAGGTTGCTGTGAGCGAGGATGTGACAGCACTCTACTGAGGGCAACATAGTGAAACTCTGTCTCAAAAAAAAAAAAGAATGTTACCATGAACACATTTAAAATGATTAGAAACACATTGATACAGATTTCAAAAATGAACGTTTTAGAATCGAGCATGTGATAAATAATTATTCCTCTATTTTGAACTATGCTATCCTGAAATTGATACTAGTCTTCTGGATTTTTAGTTAAAGTGAATTGCATATTCCATCTTTATTTTTACTTACTAGGAATTTTATCATATGGCTAAAATGAACAAGCCATATCTCTTTTGTGCTAAATTTGCAGTATTTTCCTTTGACAGTATTTTCCACAACACCCAGGTATTTTATTTTATTTTGTTTTGTTTTATTTTGTTTTATTTTATTTTATTTGTAGAGATGAGGTCCTGTTCTTGCTCAGGCTGGTCTCAAACTCCTGCAATCCACCCACCTCAGCCTCCTAGAGTGCTAGGAATAAAGGCATGAGCCACTGCAGGCCTAGCCTAACTTATTTTTTTTAATGAAATATTTAATTTTGAGATAATTCTAGATTGCAGATAATTCATAAGTAGTTACAGTTTCACAGATAACACCGAGGGAACCTGTGTATCCTTACTGAGTTTTTTCCAGTAATTATATTTTGCAAAACTATAATAGAATACCACAAGCAGAGTATTGAGTATAGTATATAGAACTATTCTGTCGCTGAAGGTTCTATAGTTTCCTTTTATACACTCACCTCTCTCCTTTTACTCTGCCCCATTTCTAACCCCTAGCAACCACTAATCTCCATTTTCATAATTTTGTTATTGAAGAATGTTTTATAAATAAAATAATACAGTATGTAACCTTTTGGGTTGGCTTTTTAGGTTCATAATTTCTTAAGAGATTCATCTGAGTTCTTGCATGTATCAGTAATTTGGTCCTTTTTATTGGTGGGTAGTATTTCATGGCTTTTTTTTTTTTTCAGGCGGTCTTTTCAAAGTCGTACTACTCAGGCATTTTCTCATGTATATATTTGCTTTAGACTTTGTACAAACAGCAAGGCTTCAGAGCATTCTAGTTCTCTTTTTAAAATTGCATTTAGGTTAACTGTGTTTTATGTATGAGTATATTTTATTTACTTCTGTCATTATTTCCTAAACTAAAAGTAAGATCAGAACACATGAGGCGGACTGCTACTTAGAAAACATTTAAAACATTAGCACAGCCCCCTCTTAGGATAGCCTCACGCTAGTCTGTGGATGAGCAGGAAAGAGCCTATTCCTGGGCAGCACTTTCTGCAGTGAGAGAAGTGTGTTCCTGTTACAGGCCAGCATTAGGATATTTGCTGTTTAATCAGGCAACATGGTTTAGTTGTTCAACCAAAATCCCAGACCCAATAATAAGGGCAAGACTGGTGACTGACAGTTTTTACATTGCAGGAAGTAAGTTTGGGAGCAAATTCTGAAGTATATTAAATACTTGTCTACAGAACCTAGATTTTATCCCTCGTAAGGGTGAAAGAATGAAGAAATGAGTAAATCATTTAACTAAATGGCAGTTTTTTAATTAGCTGTAATCGTAAGAAGAGTTATTAATGTTCAAAAATGTCATTTTAACCTTTAATGTCAATGTCATAGTCCATCTTTAACTCTGGCTGTTTTGATTTTCATTTGAGGAGAATAAAGGGCATTGATACAAAATAATCATTAACTGCCATGTATGTCACCATCATATAATTACCCAATTGGCATACTATTGATTTTAGTTTAAGGAGGTACGTTGGAGAAGGAAAAAGGGGGAGTGTTAGAGGTTTGCAGACACTTGGTGAACGCTGGTGTTTATCCCACAGTGTTGTAAACACGACTAGGAATTTTTAACTTCTATCAGTCATTCTGCTGATGGTAAGTATAGAACGAGACTTCAGAAGAAGTTAATCTCATCGTTATCTACTTTAGACAGTGTTTTTTATGTTCATCTAAAGAGGCCTGTGCATGTATTAACTTTTTAACTACAGTGATCATCTTTAAGTACTAGTATAAAAATTAATGAGTAAAGAAAACCTGCTGAATAAATCCACCCTATAATCCAAGGCACTTAAAAGAAATACGTGCTTTAATAGGGATGCATAGATTTTACTTGATTAGTGCTCTATTTCTCAATTTAACAATCAAACCTAAGAGAAATCTAAATCAAGAATTTTGTATGACATATTCAGTGGGATTTGATTAGAGTGCAGAGAACTACACCATGTTTTAGCATGACTATGGAAGGATTCTGAACATAATTATGACATGCTACTAATTATAAAAATCAGTTTTAAACTCCTTTATGCCTTTCACATATGCACACGTTCTTAATAGGCTATTGTAATAAATAAAACATACTGAATATATAAAACGTGCATTTTGCTTGCCTAAAGGTATGCATTTATAGTACAAAATACTTGCTCTGAACCTATTCTATATAGAATACCAAAGTTATCCCACTCTAAACACCGAAGTAGCAAAGAAGGTTAACAAGCATCCATCTAAAAATGTCTATCAGTACCACTGTATCTTTTATTACTATTTATCAGGGTTAGAATAAGGAAAAGTAAAAGAAGACGTATCGTGCCTTTGCTGTTGACTTTGGTGGCAAAGACGTTCATTCCAGCTTCTTTGGAGTTTTCTGGTACTCCGGTTAGGCAAGCAGATGTAGACAGTGAGCTTTGGAGCCAAACAGACCTAGTTCACTTTTCACCTCTACCACGTAATAGCTCTGTGTCTATGACAATGTTATTTAACTTTTCCAGACCTCAAGTTTTCCAACTTACAAAATGGGCTGTTCCAAAAGTTGAAAGAAGAAAGTTATAAAGTGTCTAATATAGTACCTAAAACATAGAAATTAGTGCTTTGGAAAAGAAGTAAAAAAAAAATTTTTACCATCTATAGTACAGCTGTTTTTTAAAATACTACTAAAATTTGACTTTGCCTATAATCCTCAAATATAGGTAATTCTAGACTATCTAAATCTGTACTGATTTTGTTTCTGTATCTTTGGAAATTTTATAAAACTACCCCTTTTTTTTTTTTCAAAAAGCTTTCAAGGATACATTACCATGCATGTATTTATAAAGGGAACATAATTAAAATTCAGTATAATCTGTACTGAAAGTTTCCTTTTCAGATTCCTAGAAGTTAAAATGTTGTGACACATGAAACTATTTCATTTAGCTTTTTTAATTTTTTTTATTTAGCTTTTTTTATTAAAATTTGTATTAGTTTTCATTTATATATAATAATTTGTACATATTGGGGGGTACATGAGCTATCTTGATACATGACTACAAAAGTTTGGTCATTTTGTGTAATGACCAAATCAGGGTAGTTGGAATATTCATCACCTCAAACATTTATCTTTTCTAGATGTTAGGAACATTAGAGAGCTATTTTAATCCATGTTCTTTGATTCCAGCAGGAAAGGAAGGGCAAGAAATCCTGGGGCCTGAAGCTCAGGCAGATGAAGCAGGATGTACAGGTACTCTCTTGCCATTTTCTTTCATACTGTAGTCTTTGAAGGAGGTCTTTGGTGTCCCTGGGCTTTGCATTTGTAAGTCCTGAATTTAGTCTATTTCCTCTTTTATCCTGCCCTCCTTAAATGTTTAAGTGCTTAGGCATATGGGGCACTGCATAAGAAGTTAGAAATTAAATATTCTTAAAACACAATGTATTTACAGATTTATGTAACATAGCAGATTTCTATTCTGTAAGGACAAGTATAATCTATAGATAACACAAAAAATAATTGTTTGAATGACAGTTTTAACTCCTATCAAATTTTTGACCAAAGTTATAGAAATGGAGGTCTAACTTAAGTTTCATTATTAGTTACCAGAGTCTGCTTTGAATTTCCCACAAGACAGAAAGCAGAAGAAAAAAAGAATAAGCAGACACCATGGGTTATCTACAAATCAGATGAGAATCATGAATATTGATGAACTGAATGAACATGTCACAGCAAACAAGAGAATCAATTTTTTCTTGTAATTTCTGTGATTGAAAAAGGCCAAAATGAACTTGAATTGTAGTAAACAAGGAAATTTGCTTCTAGGTGACTAAAAGTACATACTCCCTGAGACTTAAGGCTATTCCTCTGTAATGGATTCAGATCAGATTTAAGAAGCAAAAGAGTAAGTGGAAAATTTAAATCAGATCTTATGTATGATAATACCAGCCACTTTTTATTGTGTCCCCTAAGTCAGCTAGAAATATTAGAATGTGAACTTTAAAAATTAATTCCAAATTATTAAAACACTTCCTCAAAATATTGTACTTAAAAATAGTATAATTGTATGTTATATATTCAACCATAATTAGATATTTCTATCATTTTAATTACATTTCCTTTTTCCTTTTCTGTGGTTTAACATTTATAGATTTTTTTTTCACCTTTTAGTACATTTTGGGAATATTCTATAAAACCTTATAAATTTCATTATGTAAGATGAGTGTGGTTCATTGACAAGAAATGTCAAGAATAGATAATTCATCTGTAATACAAACATTAATACTCCCATACTTGCCAGCCAGTTCCATAAAACAGAGTAAATGTTTATGCTGTTATTAAAGGTAAATTCAAAATTAATTAAATAATAATGGACTGTGTGGTAAGTTGTGGTGCTTGTCACCTAAGATTTTGTATTCTGTCCCTAACTTTGTTCTGTATAACTTGCATGAATAATGTATTCAGATATGCTTGTTATCAAATATTTGTCATGGAATAAAATATTCAAACTGGACATTTGTTATTAGTAAAATAGTAAGGTTAATGAAAACAAAAGAATACTGTTTATTACTCTTACTAATGTTCAACTTAGATGACTTAAAAACATATTACCAGAGTAGCAAGAAAACCATTTGTTTCTAAGCAAAACACTTACAAAAAAGATATTCATAGGTCCAACTTCACAGTATTTTATCTGACAGTTTGTTCTTCTTCATAAAAATAAATTCTTTCAGTTTGAAGTACTGAGTAGTATGTAAATTTCCTCCAAAAAGGTCACATATAGAAGGCTAAGTAACCTTGTATTAACCTCAGTGGCTGCTGAAATGTAAGGTCCCCCCACACACAGGAAGATGACCCCCTGCTACCTTATTTCCCAGGAGTGCAGGGAATTAGGAGTAGGCAAACATTTAACAAACCTCCAATAACTGTAGCTTTAAGGAAAGAGAGATAGAAATCAAACTTTTGAGCAGTTAAACTTTGAAATTGTGTTTTCCTTTGTTTTTTCTTTTTTTACTTTCTTGCCTTCTAGGGAATAGTGTTCTGACGAAGTAAGCAAAAACATTATGCAGATTTCACCATCATTAGTTCGGAACTGTGTCAGATCTTTTCTGTAGCTGACTTCCTTTTACAATTCATGAAGTTAAGAAAACAGTAATCTGAGCTAAGTATTCAGAGTGAACAAAGCACCCAAAGCATTCATAGTTAATAGTTTTACAAAGTTTCAAAAACAGAGGATTAAAAATAGGAGAAACCTGAAGATGCTTTATTCTGGGTAGAAAAACTATATAGATGGCTAAAATAAAAAAATATTTAGTCTTTATATTAAATGTTTGCTCTCTCTAATTTGTGTTACTTTGATAATCGGTTCTGATTTTTGTCATATCTAAAATTATCACTTATGTTTCTGTGTATTTGCTCATCTTCCTAATACTTAAATACATAAGTTATCATCTTAAGACCAAGAAATTCCCTTTACAATTGGGCTTTTCACAGTGTGAATTTCCCACCATTTTAAATTTTATAAGTAAAACTATGGAATTTCTGTTCTGAGCTTGAAGTTGGGCTTTGTAAATAGGGACTCATGAAGACGTGTACATGGAAAGGGCTCAGAATTTGATACCAGACACCTAATACCAAATTGTCTGTTCTAATAGCAGTAGTAATTTTTTTGCAATCTTGGAAAAGCAGTCTTTTCTGACCATAATTTTTTTATTGAAAAAAATTTTAATTGTGAAATCATAATGTTCACCTTGTAAGACTGCTTTAAGGAAAATAGTCAACAGTTACATAGTACTTCCCGTGTGCCATGTATGTACTAATAATAAGCACATCACTGTATTAATTTAACCTCACAACAACCCTAAGAGGTACTGTTATTATCATCTAAATTTTATGATATGTAAACTCCTTATCATCTAAATTTTATAGTATGTAAAATTTAGATGATAATATGTATGTAAACTTATAAATTTCTCATACAGAGCTTACTAGTACTTATTTCTAGAAGGAAAAGTATTTAGCGTTAAATCTCTTTGTTTTTGTTTAATATTGAGGTAACCTTATTCACAAATAAATAGATGAAATATATTCACAAATAAATAGATGAAACATATTTTTTACAACTAATTTATTGAGATTTTTATACATCTTCAGAATTATTTACCAATAATTATGGTTATTGATAAAAATATTTTAATGTCCTGTTAGCTAACAATTTGATTGAAAAATACTTTTTCAATTTTTTTATTAAGTCATAGATCATGAATACATTTATGCCTTTGTAGGATTCAGTGTGTTGTTTATTTGTACAAATTGGAGTGCTTACATCCTACTAATTAACAGCTTTCACCTCATTTACTTAATCACAGTGTTAAGATTTTTGTGTTCTATACTTGATAGATTTGACTTGTACCCTTGCAATATGCTCCATAGGTGTGGTCCCACCATTAACCCTCCCCCTATTGAACCACTCCCCTCCCTTCCCATCCCTCTCTCCTTCCCTCTTTCATCCTGGGCTATGGTTGTGATTCCTCTTTCATATGAAAGAATGTATGATTATAAATTGGTTTCATAGTATTACTGAATACACTGGATTTTTTTTTTAATTCCTGAGATACTTTACTAAGAAGAATATTTTCCAGCTCCATCCATGTAAACATAAAAGAGGTAAAGTCTCCATCTTTTTTTAATGCTACATGGTATTCCATGGTATACATACACCATAATTATTAATCCATTCATGGATCTGTGGGCACTTGGGCTTCTATAACTTGGCAATTATGAATTGAGCTGCAGTGAACAATCTGGTGCAAGTATCTTTGTTGCCAAGTGATTTTTGGTCTTTTGGATATACACCGAGAAGAGGAATTACAGGATCAAATGGCAGGTCCACATTTAGATGCCTGAGTGTTCTCCAAACTTCCTTCCAAAAGGAACATACTAGCTTGCATTCCCACCAGCAGTGCAGAAGTGTTCCCTTTTCTCCTCATCCACACCAACATTTGTAGTTTGGGGATTTTATGATGTGGGCTACTCTTACTGGAGTTAGATGATATCTCAAAGTGGTTTTGGTTTGCATTTCTCTAATGATTAAAGATGTTGAGCATTTTTTCATGTGTCTGTTGACCTAGCACCTGTCTTCTTCAGAAAAGCTTC
>NW_003852414.1:4921423-4929408 GCF_000181295.1 Otolemur garnettii | reverse complement strand
CAGTAATGTATTTTTGATGTTGCTTCAATTGCCCGGGGGTTCCTCCTCATAAAGTATTCTCCCAGGCCAATTTTTTCTAGTGTTTCCCCTGCACTCTCTCCAAGAATTTTTATAGTTTCATGTCTTAAGTTTAAGTCCTTTAACCAGTGAGAGTCAATTTTTGTTAGAGGAGGAAGGTGTGGGTCCAGATTTAGTCTTCTACAAGTCACCAGCCAATTCACCCAGCACCATTTGTTAAATAGGAAATCTTTCCCCCAATTTATATTTTTGATAGGCTTATCAAAGATCAAATGACAGTAAGTGTCTAGGTTCATCTCTTGGTTCTCAATTCTGTTCCATATATCTACCTCCCTATTTCTGTGCAGTACTGTTTTGATCACTGTAGATTTATAGTAGAGTCTGAAGTTCAGTAGTGTGATTCCTCCTGATTTGTTTTTATTTCTGGGTAATGTCTTAGCCAAGGTTTTTTGTGTTTCCATATAAAATGAAGTACTAATTTTTCCAGATCTTTAAAGTATGACAGAGGCGCTTTAATAGGGATTGCATTTGGATAGTATAGACATTTTAACAATGTTGATTCTTTCCAGCCATGAGCATGATACATTTTTCCATTTGTTAACATCTTCAGCTATTTCTTTTCTCAGAGTTTCATAGTTCTCTTTATAGAGATCTTTCACATCCTTAGTTAGATACACTACCAGATATTTCATCTTCTTTGGCACCATTATAAAGAGAATACAGTCCTTGATTTTTTTTTTCACCTTGAGTATTGTTGGTTTATATAATGGCTACAGTTTTGTGAGTATTGATTTTGTATCTTGAGATGCTGCTATATTACTTGATTACTTCTAGGAGTTTTGTAGTTGAGTTCCTGGGGTTTTCCAGATATACCCTCATATCATCTGTGAAGGGTGATGGTTTGATCTCCTCTGATTCTATTTAGATAGATTGCCTTATCTTGCCTGATTGCAATGGCTAAGACTTCCATTACCATATTAAAAAGCAGTGGAGACAATGGGCAACATTGCCTGGTTCCTGATCTGAGTGGAAATGATTTCAATTTAACTCCATTCAACACGATATTGGCCTTGGGTTTGCTGTAGATGGCCTCTATCAGTTTAAGAAATGTTCCTTCTATACCTATTTTCTTAAGCGTTCTGATCTAGAAAGGATGCTGGTTATTATCAAAAGCTTTTTCTGCATCAGTTGAGAGAATCATATGATCTTTATTTTTTATTTTGTTTGTGTGATGTATTACATTTATAGATTTATGTATATTGAACCATCCTTGGGACCCTGGGATGAAACCCACCTGGTCATGATGTATAATTTGTTTGATGTGTTGCTGGATTCTGTTTGCTAGGATCTTATTCAATATTTTTGCATCAATATTCATTAAAGATATTTGTCTATAATTTTCTTGTTGGGTCTTTTCCTAGTTTGGGTATCAGGGTGGTATTTGCTTCATAAAATGTGTTGGGAAGTATTCTTTCTTTTTATGTTTTTGAAAAGGTTAAGTAATATAGGTACTAATTCCTCTTCAAAAGTTTGGTATAATTCTGATATGAAGCCATCTGGTCCTTGGCTTTTCTTTTGGGGGAGATTTCTTACAGTTGATGGTATTTCAGAACTTGATATAGGCCTTTTCAATATTTCCACTTCTTTCTGGCTAAGTCTAGGAAGGTGGCGTGCTCCCAAGTATTGGTCTATTTCTTTCAGATTTTCATACTTCTGACAATAGAGTTTTTTGTAATATCATTAAGGATTTTGAATTTCTGAGGAGTCTGTTGTTACTTCATCTTTCCCATTTCTGATTGATGAAATTAGGGATTTTACTCTTTTTTTCTTGGTTAGGTTAGCCAAAGTTTTATCTATTTTATTGACCTTTTCAAAGAACCAACTTTTTGATTTATTGATCTGTTGTATAATCCTTTTGTTTTCAAATTCATTTAATTCTGGTGTAGTTTTGGTTATTTCTTTTCTTCTGCTGGGCTTGGGATTGGAATGTTCTTCCTTTCCCAGTTACTTGAGATGTCCCATTAAGTTGTTGACTTCCTCTCTTTCCGTTCTTTTGTGGAAGGCTTGCAACACTATAAATTTCCCCTTTAGGACTGCCTTGGTGGTATCCCAAAGATTCTGGTAATTCATGTCTTCATTATTGTTTTGTTCCAAAAATTTGATAATTTCCTTCTTAATCTCATCTATGACCCAGCTATCATTCAGCATGAAGTTAGTTTCCATGTTTTTGTGTGAGTATATAGATTCCTGTTGTTACTGAGTTCGACTTTTATTCCATGATGGTCCAAGAAAATATAAGGAATAATTTCTTTTAAATTTGCTGAGGTTAGACTTGTGACCTAAGGTGTGATCAATTTTGGAATATGTTCTATAGGCTGATGAGAAGAATGTGTATTCTATTTTGTTGGGATGAAATGTTCTGTAGATGTCTGTTAAATCCAATTGTTGAATGGTTAAGTTTAAGTCTAAAATGTCTTTGCTTAGTTTCTTATTAGGGGATCTATCCAACACTGTCAAAAGAGTGTTAAAATCTCTGACTGTTAGGGTGCTGGAGGAAATCAAGTTGCTTATGTCAGTTAGAGTCTCTCTTATAAATTGAGGCTCATTCTGGTTGGATGTATAAATATTAATAATTGAAATCTCATCATTTTGAGTGTTGCCCTTAACAAATAGGAAGTGACCATCCTCATCTTTCCTTACTTTTGTTGGTTTAAAGTCTATTGTATCTGCGAATAAAACTGGGACACCTGCTTTTTTCTGATTTTCATTTGCCTAAATTATAGATGACCATTCCTTCACCCTGAGACTATCTTTACCTTTTAAGGTAAGATGAGATACTTGTATGCAGCAGATATCTGGCCTGAGTTTTTCTATCCAGTCAGCCAACCTGTGTCTCTTTAGAGGACAATTTAAGCCATTCACATTAATTTGAGAGTATTGAAGACCTGGTAGAATTTTGGGTATCAAGTTTTGCAAAAGTCTCGTGGACATTTTTAATCCTTTCACCACTGTGAAAGTTGGAGTTTGATCAAAAGTTTCTGAGTGAGTTTACTTTGGTGGTAGAACATTGTGCTTGTCATTATGGAGGATGGGTCTGAGAATATCCTGGAGAACTGGCTTCTGGTTTAGTTATGGCAAATTTGTTCAACATGTGAATGTCATTAAAGTATTGAATTTCTCCATCATAAATGAAACTCAGTTTAGCTGGATACAGGATCCTGGGTTGAAAATTATTTTGTTTTAGGAGGTTAAAGGCTGATGACCATCTTCTTCCAACTTGAAAAGTTTCAGCAGAGAGATCTGCAGTTATTCTAATTTTCTTCCCCTTGTAGGTTATGGTTTTCTTATATCTGGCTTCTTGCAGAACTTTCTCCTTCATGTTAACTTTGGTGAAGTTAATTACAATGTGTTTAGATGTTTTATTTGGATTGAGTCATGCTGGGGTTTGGAAACTGCTATCTGGATTTCAGAATCTCTTGCCATGTTTGAGAAGTTCTCCTCTATTATCTCTTGAAGTAGAGCTTCTGGGCCTTTTGAAACAACTTCTTCTCCTTCAGGGATTCCTATACGGTGAATGTTTGCTCTTTTGGAGTGGTCCCACAATTCTCTCAGGGAATGATCCATTTTTGCTCTCCACTTCTCTTCCTCTTGGAGCATTTGGGACCAATCAAAAGCTTTGTCTTCAATGTTAACGATCCTTTCTTCTGCCTGCTCCATTCTGTTACTGAGGAATTCTACTGTATTTCTCAGATATTTGAGGGCTGCAAGTTCTTGCCTCAATTTGTCAAAATCTGGTTATTTTGTCTTTGAATTCATTGAATTCTTGAAATAATTTTTGAATTACTCCTTGAAATTGTAATTCCATCTTTACCTACATTCTGTTGATCTTCCTTGCCATCCAAATTCTGAACTCGATTTCTGACATCTCAGCCATTTGTTTATGAATGGGATCATCTGGTGTGTCTGTTTTGTCATTTCTTGGGGGAGTTGATCTACTCTGATTATTCATGTTGCCAGAGTTTTTCCGCTAATTCTGTCCCATGATTATTTTTCACCGTTTAGCTAGATGGGCAGGTAAGGTGAAATTGGATTGGGGGCTCCTGGAGTTGTGGTTAACCAGCCTTTTGCCAAGGATCTGGGACTGGTGACTGTAGCTTTTTCCCCTACAGCTTTGCAAAGGACCCGTACAGTATTACAGTCTGAGGCTCTGGGGACCTGCTTGGTGTGGTGGGGTTAGGTGTCTCTGTCTTATATTCAGCTGGTCTTTGTCCAATCCTAGTGGATCAGTGACTCTGGGTTAAAGTCTCAGCTGTGGAGAAATATAAGCAACTAAGACACCGTGCCCCCCGACAGGCAACAACTGGAAGGGGAAAATCAACCCTTCCTGTTGCCACACAACCAGGGTACCACCCAAGAGGGTGCTTGGGCAATTGGCCCAGGTTAGGCATTCCAAACCAATTGACCCAGTCAGCACCAACTCTGAAGTGGGAGAGTTCAAAAGGTCTCTAGCAACTAGATAGCAGAGGTCTACTGGCTGCTCAAATGTGGCTCGTTCCAGGGCTCTGTGAAGTCAGAAAGGCCCACCCAGTAGCAGAGCTACCAGGGGGCCGGTATCTCTTTCCCCACCTTGCACCTCTTTCACACCCAGTCACTGGTAACCCCACAGGCCTGTGGTCCTGCTCCCTCCAATAAGCAGATGCGCCAGGGCTTTGTGCCTGCCAGAGTCAAAGGAAAGTCAGTGCCCCCTCAGCATGGCCACCACCCTCTGCCACCAGCTGACTGGGGGAGCTGAGGCCTGCCTGCCTCAGGTACTCAATGACAACTGGGGAGTATTCCACCTGAGCTTAGTCTAAAACTGAGGATAACAAGTCAGCAAATGATTTTTTTCCCTCAGCCACTGCACCTTTGCCCCAGCTGCTCTGCAGCACTGGTATCCCTATAGGGCAAGGTCTGGCTTCCTCTGAGAGTCCTCAGAGTTAGTGAGGTGTCTTCCAAGATTAGACCTGGTGGGATGCTGTACTGTTGCTTAACCTTTGTGGGAGGTGTCCGTACACAGCTCCCAGGTGGCTCCCATGGCCAGGGAGGGGCTGTGGTGGCTCCAGGAGCGCAGGGGGCATGGCTTCAGCAGCAGGGTGGGGCACACAGTGAGTGGCTCTGGATGGGCAGGGCACAGGCACATGGCTCTGGCAGGGTAGGGTGGGCAGCAGTTGTCTCTGGCAGGGCAGAACACAGGGCGGGGGAGCTTGGGCAGCGCATGCGGCTGGCAAGCCTCCTCCCTCAGCTGGTTTACAGTTTCACAGAGCCAAGCCCAATAGCCTACACCCTTTGTCTGCACTACTGCTGGGCTCACTGGTTACAGTGCAGGTTTTCTACCAGGCCCTTGCAGTGCCCAGACCTGGCAAAGAACCACAGACATTCCAGTCCCTGCAGGGGTTAGGTTTCTGGACCGTCAGGCAAGGGAGAGAAGGGTGGACTGGAAGTTCAAAATGGCAGAGAAAATATTAGTTCCACCTTCATGCCTGAGAAGAGAGTGCTCAGGGTCACAGCAGGGTTCTTCTGGAGAAGTAGTACCTACTTCCTGCAGCTCCCTCCCATGGGGTAAGACAAGAGGTCCTCAGTTCACCACTTGCCTGTAGAAAACCTACAGAAAGCAGGAAAAAAACTGTCTTGGGGGAGGGGACGGACAGTTTTCCTTTAGGATGAGTTTTGTACCTGAAATTTGCTTCTTGGAGTCACAGCTTGCCTCAGCAGAGGCGACGTGCAGTTATCATTCTTCTCTTTTCTCTCAGCTCGGCTCCCAGTCTTCACTTTATTGGGTACTTTCTGGTCATAATCCTTCCCTCTGTCAAAAGCTGGCTCCAGTCAGCCATCTTGCCCCTCCTCTGATCACTTTTTCAATTTTGTTGAAAAAAAAAATTCAAGAGATTTGCAAACAAAAAACAAAATTTGCAAAAGGATTTCTTTCCCAGTCTTTAGAATACTATTCATTCCCTCCTTTTTCTGGGACTTACACCAGAAATTCTTTACCAATGTTCATCAAAAGACCAATGATACTTGGTTTTTGGTGTTTCTTAATTTTTTCCTCTTACTTACATTGACCTTGTTTGATATGTTCAGAAGTGATCAGGGATATTGAAAGATAGCAAATTCCAGTATCTTTTACCAATACACTTTTTATAAATATCCCTTTACTACATGTGTTAATCTTTTGATCGATACCTTACTTCACCCAATTTCTGGAAAATTTCTACCTAATATCATAACTAGTAAAGCCAGTTGTCACTGTTATTACCAATCAACCAAATCAGACTGGCTTTCAGGAAAAAAAAAAATGTCTTTTTTTCTAATTCAAATAAATGTGTCAATACACAGTTTGAGAAATTTATAAAATATCTTCAATAAGGAAATGTACGAGAGATTCAGAAATGATAAATAATGCAGAGTACATAAAGTGCAGATGAATACATCTCATAAAAATAGTCAGGAATGAAGTCAAATTAAGATGATATGATACAGATCTAATTTTTACATTAGAAAAATCTGTCTCCAGATAAGTACACTTAGAAATAATCACTATTAAATGTAAGTTTATAGCTTATGAAAGTAGCAAAATTTATGTATAAAATTCAGACTGTATAATTCTGAAAGTATTTAAAATGCCATCATTCTAGCATCAAAATATGTATAATTTTTGTTACGAAAGAAAATGTAAACATTTTATAAAATGGAGATTGATTAATTGAAATAAATATTTGAACTGTCTTATCAAATCTAGCTAAATGAAATCTATGAGAAATCACATCAAATATAAATTTCATTCATGGGTTTTATCTAGTTTAACTCAAAAATTGAGTTTGCATTGAAAAGACTCAATGGGAAATGACTTATTGCTTTAGCTATTCAGAAATTTCTATTGTTCCAGCTAATGACCTATGCTAGCAATGATGCTTGGGAATATTCTTTGCTTTGCTCTTATCAATCTCTTGAGCAACAAAATTTTTAATAATAATTAAGGGGTTGAACAGGTGAAGTCATTAAAGGAAAATTACCCTGACTCTCTCTTGCCATATAATATAGTTGACTTCACTTTCCCATCATTTTCAGTTGCCTTGACTTATGACTAATACAAGTCCATGGAAACAGGAGAGACTGGAAAACCTATAGTGGTTTAATGTTGTCTGCCTTGATCACTGAAGAGGCTTTGACCTAATAACTATTTTGGATTTTTCTCCATTTGTACCTAGGAATTTCTTACAAGGCAGTATACCATATTAATTTAATGGATGGATGGAGAAATATGTCTTTCTCTCTTTTTTTTTTTTAAGAAAGAACAAAGGATATTGTGAAACAGGGACAACAGGGAGTAGAACCTTCAGGGTGTGAAGAAGGGGTATCCTGGAAGCTGAGGATCTGGGAACTAACTTTTAAAACCAACAGTACAAGCTCCCCTCTTAATTACTTCTGGATCCAATAACCCCAGTTTGGTGACTACTGGCATGAACTAAATACAGTTATCAGTATATAACAGTTGCTAAATAATTGATAGCTATTGGCTATATTAAAAAGGAGGAAAAAATTATGGATCAACATTATTATTATGTCATTCGTTCTCAGATTTTAAACAGCAGCCACCCTGAGGAGTTCTTACTACTACTATGCAGGAGTTTTAGCAAGATTGTCTTACTCACTATTGAACAAAAAGATGCCCATACCGCACCATTTTAATTTAGCCCAATTTTGTTGTACTGAGAAGTGCTATTTTACAAATTTAGAACTGACAGTTCAGTCTTACATCTGTAAAAAGTCAGTCACAAAACACTCAGGAATGACATGAACACATTACCATTGCCACCAGCATGGGCTGGAGCCAGCGCAGGAGACAGGGAGACTGTAGTGCAACTGTGTGCTGTAAAGACTGACACCGCTCTGGCCGCTTCAGGCCAGTGCAGGAGACAGGGAGACTGTAG
>NW_003852414.1:4895224-4921013 GCF_000181295.1 Otolemur garnettii | reverse complement strand
GTGCAGGAGACAGGGAGACCATGGTGCAGCAGTGTGCTGTAGAGACTGACACCGCTCTGGCTGCTTCAGGCCAGTGCAGGAGACAGGGAGACCATGGTGCAACAGTGTGCTGTGGAGACTGACACCGCTCTGGCTGCTTCAGGCCAGTGCAGGAGACAGGGAGACCATGGTGCAGCAGTGTACTGTGG
Source organism: Otolemur garnettii (assembly GCF_000181295.1). Lineage (NCBI taxonomy): Eukaryota > Metazoa > Chordata > Mammalia > Primates > Galagidae > Otolemur > Otolemur garnettii. Next base: position 4,920,825 of record NW_003852414.1, on the reverse strand, counting down.
AGACTGACACCGCTCGGGCTGCTTTAGGCCAGTGCAGGAGACTGGGAGACCGTGGTGCAGCAGTGTGCTGTGGAGACTGACACTGCTCGGGCTGTTTCAGGCCAGTGCAGGAGACTGGGAGACCGTAGTGCAGCAGTGTGCTATAGAGACTGGACAGCACTTGGGCTGCTTCAGAGAATAAAAACACTGTGTCATCTCTTAAATCTCTTAAAGCCAAAGATTGGCTCTCTCTTAATCCCATAGTTACACATTTATTGAGGTAGAAATGCAGTTAGTAATCTTTTTAACTATAAATCATTATTTAAGCCATTTTCTAAGAAATCATATAACTGAACTAACTGAAACTGTTTATATGAGGATGAGTCAGACTAAAAGTACAGGAGTTCCCTGTTATCTGTGGGGGACATGTTCCAAATCCCCCACAGAGTGGACTCCAGAAACTGCAGAGAATACTAAGCCATAGAGAGAGAGAGAGAGAGAGAACCTCTGTAAGTTGACCACTCACATGACAGAAGCAAACTGGTCAACATAAGGAACTAGGCCTACTATACTGATACATACATGTAGTACATGTCCAGTCTGTGAAAAGCAGGTCAACTTAAGGAGGTGGTCAACTGCAGAGTTTTTACTGTGTGATATTTTTTTCTATACATTCATATACGTTCATACCTATGAAAAAGTTTAGTTTGTTAATTAGGTACAATAAGAGATTAACAGCGGTAACAATGAAATAAAATAATTATAATGGTATACTGTAATAAAAATTATGTATATATAATCTCTTTCTGTGTCAGAATATCTTATTGTGCTATCTTCACTTGATTTTAGACCATAGTCGACCATAGGTAACTGAAATCATGGAATGTGAAACAGTGGATAAGGGGGGACTACTCTGCAACTTTAAATAAACATTATGATAGATTTTTTAGGAGGGTGGCCTTGGAGAAGTAAAGTTTTCTTTTTTCCTTACTTCATCATTAATTGAGATATAATTCATTCAACTATATTATTTTCTGTTTTCTTTATTAATAAAAGTATGATTCTAAAACTTGAAAGAGATATTGTAAGAATTTCAGACATTCATAGGATTTTAAATTAATAAAGCAAAAAGACTTTTTACCAGAACATTAAAAAAACTAGTGGAATTCATTTTTTAGTTTTCAGTTAATATGTCATAAAAAATTCCAGAATAATTTTGTGTTCTCCCAAGATAATTTCTTATTTAGAGAAGCCGTATAAAACCTTTGGTGAAATTGCTTTTCTTTCATAAAGTAAAAATTTCTTTTAGTAAAAGATGATGAATGCGACTCAGACGCAGAAAATGAGCAAAACCATGATCCAAATGTTGAAGAGTTCCTGCAGCAACAAGACACTGCTGTCATTTATCCTGAGGCACCAGAAGAGGACCAGAGGCAAGGCACGCCAGAAGCCAGTGGTCACGACGAAAATGGTAAGTAGACCTTAACTGTTGTTTTCCTTCTCTCTTTAAAGGATTATTACTTCCATTATTTTTTTCTCTATTATGGGAATCTATTCTATAGGGAACATTTTTTGAGGACCAAAATTTGTTGCAGGTGCTTATAGAGGGTAATCTATTAATAAAATGGATTAATAAAATAGGACATCATTGCAATAACAAGAATAAATTATTGGCTGTCATGTGCATAGTGGTAATGCCACCACACATGAACTACCTAGAACAGTGCCAGGACGTCAGTGTCCATTTGTTCACATGGCAGCAGGCAGTAGCAATGAGAACTAGGATGACCCTTACTGCCCTTTGATTCTTTTCCACTATTCTTTTAGCCAACAAAAACATTGTTGTCTGGGTCAAAATATGCTAACCTAGGGGAGATAATGGTTTTTCTGGATCTGCTGAAGTCCTCTCTGATACAAACAGTCAACGTATAGAATAGGGAAAATGCAGTAAAAATGAGTTCAGACTCTTCTCAAAAGAAATAGGCTCCTTCTGCCCACCACATACTCACACACTATAAACACATGAAAATAGCATGCAAATGCTCCTATAAGAAATTTGACGAACAATCTGTACCAAAACTAGGAAGTCACTTAAAACATATTTAGGTAGCCCGGCCTTGTGGCAGGCACCAGTAGTCCCAGCTACTTAGCAGCCTGAAGCAAGAGAATCGCTTAAGCCCAAGAGTTTGAGGTTGCTGTGAGCAGTGATGCCACAGCACTCTACTGAGGGCAACATAGTGACTTTTAGGAAGATGTTAACATCTTAACTCTGATTTTATTTTTCCGCAATTTTTAATTGAGTGGAAATATTTAGTTTAGTGTTCAAATAATCAACTTCGAAGTTTTGGGAAGAAATAGAGAAGGATGACATTAAATTCTTTTCAATTTTTTGAAATAGTTGAAGGAGAATTTTTGTTAGTTCTTCTTTAAAAGTTGGGTAAAATTTAGCAGTGAAGTCCTCTGGTCCTGGGATTTTCTTTGCTGGGACACTTTTTATTACTGATTCAGTCTCATTACTTGTTATTAATGTGTTGAGGTTTTCCTTCTTTCTTGATCCAATCTTGGTAGGTGGTATGTGTCCCAGAATTTCTCCATTTCCTCTAAGTTTTCCAGCTTGTTGGTTTGTTCGCATATAGTTGCTCATAATAGTCTCTGATGATTTCTTGTATTTCTGTAGTATTGGTTGTAATGTCTCCTTTGTTGCTTCTGATTTTGTTTATTTGGGTCTTCTCTCTCTTCTTGGTTAGTCAGTGGTTTATTGATTATATTTATCTTTCCAAAAACTTTTCATTTTGTTGTTCCTTTGTATTGTTTTTTAAATCTTTGTGTCATTTGGCTCTGGTCTGATCTGTATTACTTCTTTCCTTCTACCTACTAATTTTGAGTTTGATTTGTTCTTTCTTTCCTAGTTGCTTAAAGTACATCATTAGATTGTTTTGTTAAAATCTTTCTACTAATTTTTTTTTTGATGTAGGTATTTGTTGCTTCCCTTTTATAAACTTCCTCTTAGCAGTGCTTTTTCTGTATCACATATGTTTTGGTATGTTGTGATTCAGTTTTCATTTGTGTCAATAAATTTTTAATTTCTACCTTTTCCTTGATCCAGTGGTCATTCAGGAGCATGTTGGTTAATTTGTACATATTTGTATAGTTTCCAAAGTTCCTCTTATTATTCACTTCTGATTTTATTGTGGTCTAAGAAGTCACTTGATATTATTTTGATTTTTTTCTGTTTATTGAGACTTCTTTTGTGTCCTAACATACGGGCAGTCCTGGTGAGTGTTCTCTGTGCAGATAAGAACATATATTCTGCAGCTGTTGAAAGAAATGTTCTATAAATGTCTTTTAGAGCCATTTGTTCTAAAGGACAGGTTAAATCCAGTGATTATTTAATTTTCTGTCTTAATTATCTGATACTGACAAAAGAGTTTAAATATCCCCAACTGTAATTGTGTTAGGTTGTATCTCTCACTTTAGATCTATTAATACTTTTTTATATACCTGGGTACTGCATTTTGGGTTGCATATATGCTTAGAATTGTTATATGCTCTTGTTTAATTGATCCCTTCATCATTATACAGTGACTTTGTCTATTTTACTTGAAGTCTGTTTTATCTAATATAAGTATAGCTACTTCTGCTCACATTTGGTTTCCATTTGCATGCAACATTTTTTTCTACACTTTCACTTTTGTCTTTATAGGTGAGGGGATTTACTTGTATGCAGCATATAGATAGATCATTTTTTAAAACTCCATTCAGCCTATTTTTTTAAGTGAAAAGTTTAATCTGTTTACATTCAAGGTTTTTATTGATATGTGAGCATTATACTACCATTTTATTAATTGATTTATGGCTGTATTGTGTATCTTTCTTTTGTTCTCTCTGATTGTTTATTGTTATGCTTTGGTGGTTTTCTTTAGTGGCAACATTTGAGTCCTTTCTGTCTACCTTATTTGTGTTTGCTGTCAATGGATTTTCTACTTTGGTGCATTTTTTTGATGGTAGATATTGGCCCTTTACTACCAGGTGTAGGACACTCATAAGCATTTCTTATAGGCCCAGTCTTAATGAATTACCTCAGCTTTTGCTTGTCTAAGAAAGACTTTATTTCACCTTCACTTAAGAAGGATAACTTTGTCAGGTATAGTATCCTTGGCAGGCAGATTTTTCCTTCAGGCCTTTGTATATGTTATCCCGTTCTCTCCTGGCCTGTGGATTTCTCCTAAGAAATTCACTGTTAGTCTGATTGAGTTTTGCTTATAAACGACTAGACATTTTTATCTTGTTGTTTTTAGAATTCATTCTTCTTTGACAGTTTAGCATATTGTGTCCTAGAGAAGACCTTTTCAAATTGCATTTATTTGGGGATCCCTGAGATTCCTTTATCTAGATCTATAAATCTCTTGCTAAATTTAGGGATATTTTTATAGATATTATTTTATTAAACAGATTCTCAGTCTCTCTCATTTTCTCTTTGCCTCCTAAGTCAATGGAAATTCAAATGTTTGGTTGCTTTGTGGTTTCCCATATGTCAGTACGATTTGTTAATGAGTTTTTATTCTATTTTCTTTATTTTTGTCTAAGTTATTTCAAAAGACCTGTCCTAAAGTTCTGAAATTCTTTCTTCTGTTTGATCTAGTCTATTATTGAAGCTTTCAAATATATTTTGTATTTTATTTGATAAACTCTTCAGTTCCAAAATTTCGGTTTGGCTCTCTTTTATGATATGTATTCCATTGGTAAATTTGTCATTCATATTCTGAATTGTTTTACTAATTTCATTGTATCTGTCTGTGTGTTGGTATCTCACTTAGCTTTTTAAATCTTATTTTGTACTCTTTTTCCAGGATTTTATAAATTTATTTTTGATAAGAATTTGTTTCTAGAGAATTATTGTGTTCCTTTGAAGGTGTCATATTTCCTTTTCTTGTTTCCCCCATCCTTACTTTGATATCTGAATATCTGGTCACTTCTTCTAATTTTTTGGATTTGCTTTCATGGGAAGGATTTTCCCTAAAGATGTATTTGTGGTATTGGTTGAATAGGGCACTTTGGCTTTGCTTGGGGTACATGCTGTAGTGTAGCTTTTATATTATTTCTTTGTCTCTAAACCATGTCAATGGTATCTGTAATTTCTTTGGTGGCTTATGGTACCGTGTTAGTGGAGGCCATGGTGAAGTTTTTCTGGGAGTGAAGATACTAGTGGCCTGTTCTTGGACCCCAGTGGTGGCAGTGGCAAGCCTGTCTTTGGACCCCAGGGTAGTATATGCTGGCACCCAGTGTTAATGGGACCAAATGGGCAAATTCTTGGGCCTCCCGACAGCTTTCTCAGGTGACAGTAGTGGCAGCAATGTGCCAGCTGGGTGGGCACATTCTCAGGCCCCTGGACATTCTCAGGTGTGGGTTGGGCAACAGCAGTATTAATGGTGAAACAACTTCTGGTCCTCCAGCTGTGTTGGAGAACTGGTGTTGGTGGTGGCTATACCAGGCGGAACAGGCTGGGCAGGCCAGTTCCCAGGCTTCCTAGTGGCTTGTGCAGGTGGGTACCACCTGTGATTGTACCAGGTGGGCCCAACCTCAGGGCTGAGGAGTGGTTAGGTGCCAACACTGTTGGTTAGGATGGGTAATCCTCAGGCCCTGGAATGGTCTCCTCATGCTGGGAATAGGGTGCAGAGCTGGGCCAAACAGACCTATCCTTAAATTTCCTGCTTGTGTGTACAGACATTGGCTGTGGTAGACAGGACTATGGTGATCCGCAGACCTCCAGCAAAATGCTCAGGTCGGGGCTGCAGCAGTTGCACTGTGGCCCTGCTACCATAGAAGACAGGACTGCTTTTAGTGGCAGCAGGTATAGGCAAGTAGCTGGGAACATGCTTCAGCCTGAAGTGGTGGCTATGGGCAGAGTGACCTGTCTTCAGGGCCCTTGTAAATGCATGGCAGCTCCACAGCTCGGGGCAGTGGGGTTGCTGGCAGTGGCTTCTGCTTTTTAGCTTCAGTGGTAGTAGCATGTGCATGTGGAGGAATCTCTCCCTGGGGCACATGAAAATGCACTCAACTTCACTGAGTTGCAAGCACTACCAATAGCTCAGTAACCAACAGCAGCGGTGGTCCATGGGCAGGGGCTGTCAGTAGGGCTCCAGGAATGTGAAGATTTAGGGACTACTGGACTGTTAGGCTGGTCTCTCACAATGGCCCCGTGCTGTAGCTGCTCAGGGATTGGGGGTGAACTCCCTCTTTGGAGCAGTTTGCTCCCTATGTTAGTCTCAGGGCCCAAGAGGGTTTCTTCATAGCAAATATTTCAGAAGTCTGCAGTGGGAATGTGGACCGCTGGGGTCTCTCATTTACTCTTTCCCTGAATTGGGAAGCCTCTGCAGGTTTCTAGCTGATCCTGATACAGCAGGGTGCTTGGGTCCCTCCTCTTTGCTTCATGGGGTGCCTGTCAATCTCCTTTGAATTCCAGTATTCTCTCTTAGATGATCTATTCAAAGTGTAATTATCTACTCATTGTTTTGGCTCTATTATGGAGGAGGTGAGTACCAGATGCCTCTAGCCAACCTTTTTAAAGCCCCTCCCTCAATGTAATTGAATAGCTATTTAGAGTTCAAGTGCTCAGTCTATTATCTGCAGACTAGTGGTTAAGGCAGTCATTTAATTTATATGGACTTCAATTTCAATGAAGTTGTTATATATGTTTATAAAGCATTTGGAGAATTTTATGAAATTATCTTTGGATATCTATTTTTCTATAAGGAATTCAAAATGCAAGTAGAGATGATATTTACAATAGGATATCACTTAGGAACTTATTTCTTTAGAGAAATAAGTCAAATACAAAAATCCCCTCTTAGTTAAACAATAGTAATTGGCAAAGTGTTACATTTTAGGATTGTCAGGCTCAGACAGATCTGTGTAAAAACATAGTTCATTCAGTAAACTCTAATTTATCCATCTTGCCTTTGTTTTCTGAAAGTTATCTATAGCCATGCATATACAATTATACAGCAGATTTGTCAATTATTTATCTTTCGGGGAAAGAACAAGAAGGATTACACATTGGGGGTCTCTGGCCCCCATCACACTTTCTCCCCTGACCCCATATACCTCCATCTTAGTCTGAACTCCATCATGTGGCCATACCCACCTGTAAGGGAGTCTTGGAAGCATAGCCTGACTATATATTACTTACTATTTCGTGAAAATTACTTTATCGTATCATTCAAAATCAGAAGATTCAACAGTAAAACATCATAAACAATGATACAGACGTTACCAATAGAAAGATTCCTTTGTAGAGTACAATTCTACTTTAATATGTACACATTTACAAATTTAATCTACATTTTGATTTTACTTTCATTTTTCTTTGTCTAGTTAACCGTGCAACAGAAGGGAAGAATTATGGTTTAGTGGAGAAGAGAGTGACTTGAAGGTTACATAGTCTATGTTTTAATCCTGACTTCATTTTTCTGAATCTGTGACTTTATTTAACCTTTCTGGGCCTCACATTTTCTTTCTTTCTTTCTTTCTTTCTTTTTTTTGACTAGCTCTCCTTCTGTTACTCGGGCTGGAATACAATGGTGGGACCATAGTTCACTGCAGCCTCAAGCTCTGGGGTCAAGTGATCCTCCTGCCCTCCAGGCAACTGGGACTTTGGCCCATGACACCATGCCCAGTCAATTTTCTTTTTTAATTTTTTATAGAGTTGGGATTTTGCCTTGTTGCCTGGGTTGGTTTCAAATGCCTAGCCTCAAGCTATCCTCCTGCCTTGGCTTCCCAAAGTGCTGAGATTAAAGGCATGAGCCACCACACCCAGCCACATTTTTTCATTTATAAAGTAGAAATGATATCATTGTATTGTTTTGAAGATCAAAATATAAAGTGGAACATATAGCATAGTATCTGGAACATAGTGTAGAGACTCGGTGAAACTTTGGTACTGTTTTCTAAAAGCTTAAGTTTATAATGTATGATTTGTTTTACAGGAACACCAGATGCATTTTCCCAATTACTCACCTGTCCCTATTGTGACAGAGGCTATAAACGCTTTACCTCTCTGAAGGAACACATTAAGTATCGCCATGAAAAGAACGAAGATAACTTTAGTTGCTCCCTGTGCAGCTACACCTTTGCATACAGAACCCAACTTGAACGTCACATGACATCACATAAATCAGGAAGAGATCAAGTAAGTGAATGACTGTGAGAGATTTACTAGCTTTCTAAATTTTGAGGACTCAGCCCTCAGTGGAAGGCTAGGGTTTTAATGTATTTAAAAATTAAAAGGACAGTACCTTATCTATAGCCTTATAAAAGTGAGAGTGATTATTTATCTGAAGTATTTGGTCATTTCTGAGTTTAAAAGAAAGTATAAACATTATTTAGAGGTAACTCAGCATGTTTTTTTTTTCAGGTAAGATCTTTGCATCTTGATAGAAATATTTTGCTTATACCAAAACAAATAATTCTCCAACTTTAGAAGATTTCAAATTGCATTCCACTAAAATGTTCAGTGTAAGAAAAATAAATATTAGTTACATAAACCACATGGCACTAACCAAATTGAGAGTAAAGTCAACCAGTGAAGTTTAATTTTTTTTGGACTAATGACTACTTTATTTAATCTCAGCATAAGCTACTATGGGTTTTTTCCTATACTAAGGGGATTTGCCTCCTCTAAGAATCTAATGATTTATATTTTTTATTTTAAAGTCTCAGTTTTCATATGGTTTATTCTACTTCTACATCACTGTCCCCCAGTTTCTGGAAGTTACATTTAAACTGTTGAACTGTAATGGTAAGTTACATTTAAACTGTTAGCACTAAGGATTGAAGCCAAAAAAGTTTTTGCCAGTTGTCCTTTTAAAAGCTCCTGATAAGTATCCACAACTAAATTAACTTTTACTTAACACTAACTTTAAAAATCAAATAAATATTCAACTACACAGGGTCTGTGAGGGTTTATGTCAAGGCTGGGGTAGTTCAGTTTCTTATACCAAAGAATTACGAATATCTACACGCCCAAGTGTGTGAGAACTTTGTTCTGCATATGTCTCTAACAGAAGCCTCATTTCCCAGAAAGAACAAGTTAGAACATTTGCCAAGACAATGGCTAACTCAAACAAAAAAAGAAAAAAAGAATAACAGAAAAAGAATTATTGAACAGGGGGTCAACCTGTTGGCTTAGGACTTTGGCAACAATACTCATGAAACAACAAGATAATGGGGGGAATGGCAATCATTGAGAACAGAACCAAGATTTCACAAGGTAATGGTGAAGTCCATGAAGGAGCACTCAAAATTGGAGGGAGCACCATGAGCAGGAAGGAATTGGCACAGAGGACAAACACCCGCTGCTTACCTAGCACCCTACTGAGGAATCTCACCAGGGACAGAACTGTGGTTCGTCTGTCTCAGAGCCCTGATAGGACCGCAGTGTAGGGAAGGCTTAGCAAGCGACCTACTCCTATGACATTTAGGAAGCAGACGCATTAGTAACCATACAGTCTATGGTGGAGCCCTTGACGGAACAGGTGATGAAAGCAAACGGTGCCATTATGAAAACAAACAGAATCTCTGATGAGTATGAAAGCCAGTCTTGTGACAATGTTTGTGCCAGGTACAAACATAATGGGTTTTATGTGTAGGTGGGTCAGACTGAGGTCAGGAAGGAGCTGTGATGAATGTGGAGACCAATAATGTGAGGAAATAGAACTGGGAGGTCTGGGAAGCAATGTTGTGAGGCAGTAAACTAAAGGGCAGATTGTCTATCTTGCTGGCCTTTGAAAATCATACTGCAACTACAAGATAAGCATTTCCATGTCTTACTAATTTATTTATTCAACAAATATTTGGGTTTCTATTATATTCTGTGTTAGGTTCCGTTCTAGGTGTTAAAAGGCACAATAGTGAAAAAGACAAAGTCCCTGACTCTAGGGAGCATGTATTAGAGGGTGATAGGAAACACCAATGAGATAATAAACAGGCAGGAGCAAGAAAAATACAGCAGTGATGAAAGCTCCTAGTTTTTACAGGGTAGGGAGACCTTTTCTGGGAATGGGACATCTGAACTGAGACCTAAATAAAATGAAGGACCCAGTCCTGGAAGGTCGGGGAAGGGCATTCCATTCAGAGGGAATGGAGTGAAACACGAGAAAGCCTCAAGGCCAAACCTGCCAGGTGTGCCCTAGGAACAGCGAGGAGGCCAGTGTGAGTAGAGGGGAGAGAGGTGAGGCCAGTGATTTCCTGGTAGCCACACAAGAGAGGGCCCGCATAGGCCAAGTCAGATGGGGAAGCCTGTGAGGTTATTGGGGCTTTTTTAAGAGAACATTGACTTTTGGGTAGAGAATAGATGAAAAAGACAAGAATAAATGTGGGAAGACCATTTAGAGCCTATAGCTCTAATCCAGGCTAGACGTTCTGGTGGCAGACAGAGTGAGGAACACTGGATTCAGAGTGTATTCAGATGGGTTGCTGATGGATTGGGCAAGGGTATAAGAGAACAAGATGAATCAAGGGCAACTCCACGTTTTGAGGCCTGTGCAATAAAGAATGAATAAAGATGCACAGGAAACACTAGGGAAAGAGTCAGTTTGCAGTGGGAAATTAAGTTTCGTATCATGCTAAGTTTCAGATGCCACTGACAATATCAGAAAAGCAGTTGGCTATAATGTCTGGAGTTGAGGGCAGAGGTTTAGAGATATAAATAGGTATATAAATGCCATATGTTTGGTACTCTAAGCACAGATTTGGATGAAGTAGGGCCCAGCACAGAAAAAGTACTTATTCTCTTTCCTTCCTATGTAAAAGACAGCAGAAGGGAAATTCCAGATAGGGTGAGCATGAAGCAGGTTTCAAGCCTTTAAAAAAGATAGAATCTTAACAGTCAGAATTAAAGGGAAATATAGCCAAGGAGTAAGAAATAGCGTAAACCAGAGCAAGGAGAGAGAGGGGAGCAGCATGTGCAGCAAGCGGTGACTTGCTAAATTACTGAGGTGTGGACGTCTCGTGGAGAACTGGTGGAGAATCACCCAGCAACTCAAGGGCAGTCATCTTGGAGTCATAGACTCAGAATCTTTATGCAGGAGTGAAGGGGAATCCTTCAGAGTTTCATGAGTAGGAGAGGAGTTGGTACAGTTCAGTGTTTCTGTAAGATTAATCTAAGTGTGAAGACTACATTTGAGATATATAAAAATGGGAATTTGTTAAACCAGACAGATACTAGAAAAGTCCACATTTGGCTGAAAAAAAGAAAGTATTTTTTTAAATCATCAGATTTAGAGTATGTTTTGGAAATATTAAACATTTACAAGAGGCAAGATAAAGTAAGTACTAGAAAAACCTGCCTTTCCCTTCTATTCAGAGACTTTGCTCTTCTGTTGAGTAACTGTGCTGTATTGTTTATAATAAAGTGTGACTCTGAAACTTTCAATGAGAATGTGGAAATTTTTCTCTGTATCACAATTCTTTTTCCCAGCATCACCATCCTTTTGAGTAGTAAATTCAAGATTTAGTTAGATTTTTGTAACTGCTACAAATGGAAGGCCTTAAGAAATAACACAATCACTGAAATCGCCTGAAACATTACTTCTAGCATAGTAGATATTCTTCAGTGAAGTTCTTTTGCTTTGTAAATAAAATACCAATTTTTTTCTTACAGAGACATGTGACGCAGTCTGGGGGTAATCGTAAATTCAAGTGCACTGAATGTGGAAAAGCTTTCAAATACAAACATCACCTTAAAGAGCACTTAAGAATTCACAGTGGTAAATATCAATTTGCTTTCTACACCCTGAATGTCATAGCATGTGTGGTACTAAATAAATTCCTCATAGCATGAGATCCACATACATGATCAGGAACTCCTCACTTTTCTTTTAGGATAAAAACTAATATGGAGAAGCTTTCAGTAAATAATTGATATCTTAGTAGATTTCTTTTTTTGTAGAGACAGAGTCTCACTTTATCGCCCTCGGTAGAGTGCCATGGCATCACACAGCTCACAGCAACCTGCAACTCCTGGGCTTAGGTGATTCTCTGCCTCAGCCTCCCAGGTAGCTGGGATATAGGTGCCCATCACAATGCCCAGCTATTTTTTGGCCAGGTTTGAACCCGCTACCCTCAGTATATGAGGCCAGTACCCTACTCACTGAGCCACATGTGCTACCTTTATATAATTTTAAATTAAAATTACTGCTCTAGTAAAGGCATACAAACCTCATATTAAATAATTTTGAAAACAAGACAGAAACAAGTACACAAGGAACGAGCAGTGCAGAGGAGTTTTGTGTTCCATGATCTGGCCTAAATTTGCATTAGCTTTTGAAGCAGTGAGTGGCAGCACACTGTCAGCTCATACTGAGCTCTGGACCATTCACATTTACAACTTGATTGAGACTTGTTTTTAATGCAGGATTCTGCATTTAAATTTCAACATCTTATTTCTAGACTAGTACTGTGTTATGATCTATGCTTCCCAACTTTGTATCATTTATAGATATGATAGATTCTCCTTCATGCAGTGTAACAAAAGGACAAAATAAATATTACTCTAAGGTTTATTTTATTTTCCTTCTTCTACTCCAATTTCAACATTTGAAGAACTCTCTTGAATTAGGTATAACTCTTATTACCTTCAAATCATCTCTGCTAAGAAGACAGGCTATTAAAAATATATTATTGATGAAAACTGTTCAATAGTATAGGAGCTAAAAATTGGTTTCTGTGGCAAGCTGACAACTTCTACTTTTGAGAAACATTAATCGATGTGTGAAAATAAATGAATGTTTTGGTAAGAATCTTGGTTTTGAGCATTTTCAAGTGGTAACTTCGGCTTATTTAAGGGTTAACCTCAATGAGCAAACAACACTTTTAGAAATGCAGTTCCAGAATAAAACAGAAATCACCAACCTCAGGAGGCTGAGGCAAGAGAATTGCCTGGGCCTAACAGCTGGAGGTTGCTGTGAGCTGTGTGACACCACAGTACTCTACCGAGGGCGATAAAGTGAGACCCGCTCTCTACAAAAAATAAATAAATAAATAAATAAAATTATATGAGAAAAATTAAGAAAGACCAACATGAAGTAAATGTATTTAAAAAATTTGGATATAAAGTCCTTTATATCCTGTTAGAAATGGACCACAAATTAGGCTCTAAGACTTAGGATGCAAAAATAAAACAGCAATCAATAACCAAGACTCAGAGTGTCTGTGAGTAAAAAGAATCATTTGCTAGAAAAGGACAACTATGCCTGATACTGAGTCCCCAGGAAATGTTCCTTAGAGCATTGTAAAGAGGAAAGAACAAAATGCAATGTATTGATAACATTATCCTCAGAAATATCTATAAAATCATACAGCAAAAAATTTAATAGTTTTTTTAAAAAAATCAATAGAAGCCAGTGATACTTCAACAGAGTACAAATTATAAAAAGTATTTCTCCAAGGTGCCCTCTTGCTTTTAGGCCAAGTAGACAGCTCTCTGGTGGTCTAGCTTATTCTAAGGGGAGGTTTTCAAGCATGCCTTACCCAAAGTGTCATCTCAAGACTGGTGCCAGTCTGCAAACCATTCGTTACTCATTACTGAAGAGATAAATACAAAAATTGAGAGTATTTATGAACTATTATACCAAGACATTGCTGTGATGTTTTATTGGTCCACAGCAGATTGGAAATCTAAAACAAAAGAAACCAAAAAAACAAACTGGTCCTTCATCACAGGTAGTTTAAAAAGCACTGTTTAGAATATCTAATAATGGATGAATTATATTTCCTTCAGGAAACCTCTTCAATTTTTTTTAGATGAGTTTTTAAAAGATATTGAGGGTCAGGTCCAGAATGATACTTCCTACAATTACCTACATTGTTGCCATGTCCTGATACTATAAAATTTTAATAATGAACCCTGTGTATAATGATGTGTGTTAATAATTACTTAAACTCTGAATGTAGGCACTGAGCTATGATGAGAAGGCTACCTTACCTCAACTCAGATTTGAGACAAAAGAGCACCTGCCCGTGAGCTACCGTCCTCTCCAAAAAATAATTTTGAGTTTGTTTCATGGCCTTAGTAATAATAGCCTAGAAAATGTTTATTACATAAGATGCAGTCAAACACCCACCTCAGCCATTAAAAAAAAAAAAATCTCAGTATTTACTGTATATCCAGCTGTTAGTAGTGAAACTGCCTGATGTAAACACCAGCCTAAACTAGTTGCACATCTAAACTCAGTAGATAAACTAGTTAATATGCTTAAGCTATAAACCATACAGCTATAAAGTTAGAAACCAAGAGTTTTCTAACAAACATAGTGAGTGACTTTGGGTTTTTTAGAATTACTTGGTAGACTTTCTGGCAATGATAAAATAGTAAGGTAATTCCCAACAATAATAATGATAACTAGCATTTATAATACTGTGTTCAGCTACATGTTAATTATTTGTATGTATTAATTCATATACTCCTATAGGGTAGATTCTGTTATTTCCTCCCTTTTACTGATGAAACAGTTGAATTTCAGAGTACTTAGTTAACTGGTCCAAGATCACTTAGCTAGTATGTAGCAAACTGGGGTATGATGTGGTCACTGACTCCAAACTCATTGCCTTACCTATTATTCTCCTCTGTCTCCCTACTCATAAAGATTAATTAGTCTGTATTATAGATGTTTATTTTCCTAGGTCTCTAACAGGAAAATTAGCATGTAGTTAACCTAAAAATGTTATCAAGTAATTAAAAATGTTAAACTAGAGTTATACTAGAATATTTCTCTTGTTTTACCTCTATTGGAAACGTTGACCTGATGCATTCTCAGTATTGAAATCCTATTCCAGACATTTCATTGGAAAGATATTGATAAGCTGGAGAATATCAGAGGTAGGTTAACAAGTAGGTACGGTTCTGAAAATCACATCCTATGAGGAGTGTTTGAAGGACCTGGGTAGATTAAACCGGCATAAGGGAAGTTTAGGGATCCATATGGCAGCTTTTTATCAATGTGAAAGGCTGGCTTATGGCAGAAAAGTTGCACTTGTCCCTGTGGCATTAGAAGGGGAGACTAGGCCAGGGAAATAGGCAGTTTAGCAAGCTGACTCAGCCTCTCTCTCAGTAGAACTGTTTTATAAAAGAATCACTAACACTTGATAAGCATACTAAGGGTTTTACTATGTAATCTCATATAACCTCTCTAACAATCCACTAAGAATGTTTCTGCATTTATACACCAGAACTCTGAGACTTGGAAAGGTTCAGAAAATAGCATGTGACAGAGCCGGATTTGATCCCAAATCCTTGGTCTTTATCTGAACCAGATATGACCCTCTTGAACAGGGCTGTCCTCTAGGTTATAACCTCCTATTTACTAGAGGAGTTGAGAGACCAGCTGATGTCCAGGGTGATGTGAGATGAGCTCTTTATTGAAAAGGAGGCTGTACTGGAAGGCTTCATTTTAATTCTTAAAAAGGAAGAGGGGAGATTTATTTTGATACTGAGCAGACAAATCAGCATCACACTTCATAATTCAGCAGTGGGCCTTTCATTCATCCGAAAGAGGCCTCAGGAGCATCTGTGTGACCTACCCTGTGGTAGATGCAAGGGACAAATGGCAAGCAAGACCCGGAGGGTCCACCTTACTGACTCTTACCATCTGTAACACGGAAATTACAAATTAATGAACTGTAACTGTATAGGAACTAAAATGACAAATTAGGTTTGTATAAATATATTCCATGGGCCTCACACTTTTCACCACTTTCTCCCAAAGTACTCCTGATGGCCAAGGACAATAAATGCCTTGTATCCCTGGAGAGTCTAGGGAGGCAGCTTGAGCAAGACCTCCTCAAGCAAGAAGCCTCTTGACATGGTGGTGTTTTTCTAACGCCACAAATGTTAGATACAAACATACAAATGATACAAATGTTGCATTTTTTCTCCATCTGTTTTAATATAAAATTAATGTCTTATGGTATCTACTGTACAAAAATTGAAACTGGTCACTGCCCAGCTGCCCACAGTCATGGCCATTGCTGACCAGAAGGTGCTTTGCATACTCAGTAGGACTTCCATCTCGGGGGTCCCATTTCATAGGCCAATACTTTACAATAATACTTTATATTTAAAGTTTTCCTCACGTTAGGAAAAGTCTTTTTCAAGAGAATTTATGTCTACAAGAATTTTTATCATTCAAGGGGTGATATTCATACTTACTAAGTCTTCTGGGAGATTTTCCTTTTCTTCCTTCTAATATTAATTTCTCCTACAGATGGTTAACTAGAGTGAAATATATTAAACTATGTATGTAGTTCAGTGAAACAAGATAAGAAAAAAATTACTTGAAAGGGTAAATATCATTTTTTTTTGGTTTTTGAGAATTATTTGAAGTTGTAAAGGTTGGCAGAAATACTTTATATGTGTGCTGAGAAGAGTCCCTGATTGGCTGGCATATGTAGTTCAGACTAAGGTTTTACTAGTGTTTATAACATTTTTGTAGGTTTCGAACTTACAATAATGATTCTAAATAAAATAGTATTCCAAGCATGTAGGGAGATCTCCTTTTTAAAATTTCTATTGCTTGTTTTAAGGAAAGTGTGGATACAAAAAAATTATATTTAATAATTCAGCGAATATAATTTTTTTGTTTGTTTGTTTAGGAGAGAAGCCATATGAATGCCCAAACTGCAAGAAACGTTTTTCCCATTCTGGTTCCTATAGCTCACACATAAGCAGTAAAAAATGTATCAGCTTGATGCCTGTGAATGGGCGACCAAGAACAGGACTCAAGACATCTCAGTGTTCCTCACCATCTCTCTCAGCATCACCAGGCAGTCCCACACGGCCACAGATACGGCAGAAGATAGAGAATAAACCCCTTCAAGAACAACTTTCTGTAAACCAAATTAAAACTGAACCTGTGGATTATGAATTCAAACCCATAGTGGTTGCTTCAGGAATCAACTGTTCAACCCCTTTACAAAACGGGGTATTTAGTGGTGGTGGCCCATTGCAGGCAACCAGTTCTCCTCAGGGTGTGGTGCAAGCTGTTGTTCTGCCAACAGTGGGTTTGGTGTCTCCCATAAGTATCAACTTAAGTGATATTCAGAATGTACTGAAAGTGGCCGTAGACGGTAATGTAATAAGGCAAGTTTTGGAGAATAATCAAGCCAATCTTGCATCCAAAGAACAAGAAACAATCAATGCTTCATCCATACAACAAGGTGGCCATTCTGTTATTTCAGCCATCAGTCTTCCTTTGGTTGATCAAGATGGAACAACCAAAATCATCATCAACTACAGTCTTGAGCAGCCTAGCCAACTTCAAGTTGTTCCTCAAAATTTAAAAAAAGAAAATCCCGTCCCCACAAACAGTTGCAAGAGTGAAAAGCTACCGGAAGATCTTACTGTTAAATCTGAGAAGGACAAAAGCTTTGAAGGGGGAGTGAATGATAGCACTTGCCTTCTGTGTGATGACTGTCCAGGAGACCTTAACGCACTTCCAGAACTAAAGCACTATGACCTGAAGCAGCCTGCTCAACCCTCTCCACTCCCTGCACCGGAAGCTGAGAAGCCCGAGTCCTCTGTCTCATCAGGTACTGCAGATGGCAATTTATCCCCCAGTCAACCACCTTTAAAGAACCTCTTGTCTCTTTTAAAAGCATATTATGCTTTAAACGCACAACCAAGTGCAGAAGAGCTCTCAAAAATAGCTGATTCAGTAAACCTACCACTGGATGTAGTAAAAAAGTGGTTTGAAAAGATGCAAGCTGGACAGATTTCAGTGCAGTCTTCGGAACCATCTTCTCCTGAACCAGGCAAAGTAAACATCCCCGCAAAGAACGATAATCAGCCTCAGTCTGCAAATGCAAATGAGCCCCAGGACAGCACCGGAAATCTCCAGAGTCCTTCGAAGATGACAAACTCTCCCGTTTTACCAGTGGGATCAACCAGCAATGGTTCCAGAAGTAGTACACCATCCCCATCACCTCTAAACCTTTCCTCATCCAGAAATGCACAGGGTTACTTGTACACAGCAGAGGGTGCACAAGAAGAGCCACAAGTAGAACCTCTTGATCTTTCACTACCAAAGCAACAGGGAGAATTGCTGGAAAGGTCAACTATCACTAGTGTTTACCAGAACAGTGTTTATTCTGTCCAGGAAGAACCCTTGAACTTGTCTTGCGCAAAAAAGGAGCCACAAAAGGACAGTGGTGTTACAGACTCAGAACCAGTTGTAAATGTAATCCCACCAAGTGCCAACCCCATTAACATTGCTCTACCTACAGTCACTGCCCAGCTGCCCACAATTGTGGCCATTGCTGACCAGAGCAGTGTCCCATGCTTACGAGCAATAGCTGCCAATAAGCAAACCATTCTGATCCCCCAGGTGGCTTACACATACTCAACTACAGTCAGCCCTGCAGTCCAGGAACCACCCTTGAAAGTGATCCAGCCAAATGGAAATCAGGTAAGCAATCCCCCCATCCTGAACCTGGCTAGTAAAATGCTAGTTTGACTAATTTCATTTAACTCTTTCTGATAAAAATCAGTCACTGTAGAGCCAACTAAGTCGTTACCAATGGTCATGGCATGATGTCTTCTATTGTTGGCTAATCCAAGATACTGTTAACCTATTAAACTTCGAAATGTTGTTCTACTTTGAAAAATGATTTATTAGCCTCGGCTAAATATCTATCTGAAGTTAGAAATAAAAGAGAAAAGAAAAAATAATAATGGATTTCTGTTTCTATAGCTAAATTCCTAAAATTAGTAATAGTTTCTGCCTTGATTATGATCATTAATGAATAAAAATGTATTCCTTCCCATTCATAAGTTCACTCCAGGCAGATTTGGCTATCACTCTTATGTACTAACACCTCTTTTCATAAAAGGCTTTAATTAAATAAGAATTAAGTATACAGTGAATGTATATAGTGAATTTACTGATTGTATAAGCTACAGATAAAATATTTAGTCATAATTAATATATATGAGGAAATATGGCTATGAGCCTCTATATGGGTCTTCTCTTTCACGATAATTAGTGTTAACCAGAACAATATTTATTCTGTCCAGGAAGAACACTTGAACTTGTCTTGTTCAAAAATCTATGGTAGTTTTACATAGAGCTGTCATATGTCTTATTGTCAAGGCTCTTTCTGTGCCATTAATGTTGATGTTTCCCTCATTTTTTTCCATCAATTTCTGAAAGAATCAAATAAATGCTAGAGATAAATTTGATCTTTCATGCAAATATTTGCATAAAATAATAATTTCAATACCTTGCTTAAATGTATATTTGCTGCTTCTGTTTTCCTTTAAATATTGCTCCTGATTGGGTTTTCTACAATTATGATAACCTTTGTTTTTGCAGTTTTTGGCCGGGGCTGGGTTTGAACCTGCCACATCTGGCATATGGGGCCAGTGCCCTACTCCTTTGAGCCACAGGCGCCGCCCCAATTACGATAACTTTTGAGAAAAATTTTCACATGAACAGTGAAGTCATCTAAATTTTTAGTGTACAGAACACTTTGCAGCCTTTGAATAGGAAAAGAGTGACCCTCAACATTTCACATAATCACATGACTAGCCCAAATAGCAATGAAAACAGAGTCAACTCACAGATGACTCAGACAAATGGCTACACCTCTCCTGCTTTATGAAGCCGTAAGAAATGTTCTGGAAAAGCCTTCAACTTTTACAAAATTTGTGGGCTTAGAGGCGACAGAATTCAATAATCCAGAAAAAGCAAAAAGATCTCAGAAACTTAATTCTTCAACAGGTTCCCTACAGGATTATTCTACCTACAAGACAGCCTGCTGCCCAAAATTATCCCCTTGACACTGCCTGAATGTTTTATATTCCACTGGAGTTCTAAAGACTCATTTTGACTAGCAGATATTCCCGTTTAAACATGTAAACCCTCCTGCATTGCTTTTCCAACTCATTACGAAAGCAGAGCAAACCTCTCCCTTTTCAAGTAGGCCATGGAAGTTAGTTCCAAGAACACTGACGTTCTGGGGGTTACAATTTAAAGACCAATTTAAAAAAATAGCATCTTGATTTTTGCTTGAGGAAACACAGAATTAAAAAATGAAGGTAAATGATGCAGTTAGTAATCGCGTGATTAAGAAGCATATTCACAAGCTAAAACTTTCTGCAAATTTCTCATAGTATTGATTTACATGGAACCAAGTAAATTTTGTTACTGTGCATTTTAGATTCTTTCTTTCTGCTGTCTTTCCTGTCAGTACCAGTTTAGACGTGTATGGTTTTCTAAAGTTTGGACTATATCCTTTCCAGCCTCACTCTTGTCTATATCAGCCCCACCTACGATCTACGCCCACTCTTGCAGCCCACGCGCAGCGCCGCATGCTTGCTTTGGTCAATACATTCAAAGTATAAGTCAAAGTCATTCTTTAACCCATGTTTTTTTAATATCTCTTACCTTTTGATTTTAAATTAATTTTTTTATTCTTTTATTCCTTTAGGATGAAAGGCAAGACACTAGCTCAGAAGGAGTATCAAATGTAGAGGATCAGAATGACTCTGATTCTACACCACCCAAAAAGAAAATGCGGAAGACGGAAAATGGAATGTATGCTTGTGATTTGTGTGATAAGATATTTCAAAAGAGTAGCTCATTATTGAGACATAAATATGAACACACAGGTACGTCAAACGTACTATCCTTTTTTAAAGTGCCTGTGATACAATATACTGAAAAATGCTAGAATAAAAACTAAAGTTCTTAGAATTAATTTTCTTTTTGTTTTCTACTTCTTTGATGTTGCCACATTCATTTATCTGCCCACTTCTACCTAGTTCTTAAGGTGTGTGCCTTTATTTTTGTTTTTTGCCCTAAATATCCCTTTACTGACTTAATTCCTTCGGGCTGGCACAGCATTTATTCTGTCCATATTCATTTAAAATGAAATGTGCTGGTATAATAAAAAACAGTAAACTACAGCACCCAGTGGGCTAAAATGATAGGGAGACAGGATCTGTCTCCATGAAATAAACAGCTGCTTTGGAAGCATGTAGCCTGCTGTCCTGGAAAGTCACAGGGTTCTGTCCTTGTCACTTGAAGATGTCATGCAGACTTTCTGTGTTTACAAAGGATAGTGCTTATGTCCCTTTCAAGTCTTGGGTACTGTGATTCTTTCACAAAATACACACTTAGTGGGCTATTTGAAAGGGATCTTAGCATCATTCTGCTAACAACTGGCTCTCAGAAGGGTGGAGGAGACTGATTTGAAGTATTTGCAGGTTTTTGTGACGTGAATACTCCCACAGTGGCTGATTTCAAGCTGGGTGATGTCAGTCAACTTGCAGGATTCCTAAAGATTTAGCAGTAGATTCTGTCCAGCCAGTAAAGACTGACTCCAGCACACCCTGTGTCTCTCCAGCATGGGCTGCTGGAATGGCCTGAGCCGTTTGTCATGAGCTCTTACAACTCCTGCCCTTTCTTCCCTGCCCCACCACCAGCCGTTTTAGCTGTACTATCCTTGCCTTTCATATTTCTATCAACTATTTTAATTCATTTCCAACTCTTGTGAGAAAAGATACACAGACTTTTCCTCCATCAATCTGTAGATTGAAAGATACCTGCAGTGACACTTGGACACTTCTTAGAGTTAAAGCTAATATTACAATAGGCAAGTTGGATCTCTCAAAATAAGCTCCTTGTCACTCATTCCTCTGGATGTTTTCATGGGGATCTCAGAAAAATTAGAAAATCTCCTTTGTCTTTGGGCCCCATTAAAGTATTAGCAAATACTAAAATGAAAACTATATATGAAAAATACACTAGTCCTAAAAATCAAAAACATGGTGTCTGCATTTGTTAGTGCTAACTGGGTGATAGCAGTGAAATTGGATATTGTCAGTCCTGAGATGATCACGGTGCCGGTTCTTCCCCTGTCTGGGCAGCAGCATTCCTCTACCCTCCAGGGGCGAAACTGGTTTCTCAGGGGTCAAAATAATCTGAGATATTACAGTGGTTTGTGGTTTCTCATTGACTTCAGTATATACATTACATGTTGAGTTTTATCATCCGTAAAAGGTATATATGAAGCATGAAAATTTCACTGGGGGTAGAGGTTGTGACTAAGAAGAAAATGTCTAACAGGGCTCTAGGTTGGGGAGTGATAATGAAAAAACCAAGTTGAGAGGAGCCCCAGTCCCCTCCTGCCCAATACCTTCCGGAAGCTTCACTTGCTCAGTTTTGCATAAGGGTGTCCTGATGCTTGTATTGTTGGCGTTTCAACCTCATACAGCTCCTCCCTTGGCCTTTTAATTGCAAAGCAGAGTATAGGATACTACATTTGGGGGTATAAAGGACAAACCAAATTATGTTACAAAGATTTCTGGACCTAGAAGTTTTTTTATTTTTATGTTTTTATGAAAGGAACAACTATTTCCTCTCCACAAACTAAAGTGCCCCCAAAGCCTTATAAGGATTTAATTTGCATAATGCCACCATTTATTTCAAAGCTGTGTTCTTATTTTGCAGGGAAAAGACCCCACGAGTGTGGAATCTGTAAAAAGGCTTTTAAACACAAACACCACTTGATCGAACACATGCGGTTACATTCTGGAGAAAAGCCCTACCAATGTGACAAATGCGGAAAGCGCTTCTCACACTCCGGGTCTTACTCTCAGCACATGAATCACCGCTACTCGTATTGCAAGAGGGAAGCGGAGGAGCGCGACGGCGCGGAGCAGGAGGAGGCGGGCCCCGGGGTCCCCGGCGAGCGCGGCGCCAGGGCTTCGCCCTCGCAGGGGGACTCGGACGAGAGGGAGAGTTCGACAAGGGAAGAGGACGAAGACAGTGACAAGGAGGAAGAGGAGGAGGAGGAGAAGGAGATGGAAGAGTTGCAGGAGGAAAAGGAATGTGGAAAACCACAAGGGGATGAGGAAGAGGAGGAGGAGATGGAGGAGGAGATGGAGGAGGAGGAGGCAGAAGAGGCGGAGGAGGAGGAGGGAGGAACAAAAACTGAAGGTCCCGTGCAGGCCGAGGGAGCTGCCGGCCGGGCGAGCAGCCTGGAGCAAAAAGTAAGCGAGGATAGTGAGCAGGTGTCTGAAGAGAAAACAAATGAAGCCTAATAGTTTTTCTAGAAGGAAAATAAATTCTAAATTGGTAATGAAGTTTGTTCTATATTACCCATGCTTTTCATGGAAACACAGTAACCTGTATGCTGTGATTCCCGTTCACTACTGTGTAAAGTAAAAACTAAAAAAAAAAAAAAACACAAAATACAAAAAAAAAAAACAACAAAAACAAAAAAAACCATACAAAAAAAAAAAATATCCAGGTGTGCCTGAACTTCAGACCTAGTAATTTTTCATGCAGTTTTCAAAGTTAGGAAAACGTTTGTAACAAGAAGCAGATTAGAAAACTTAAATGACTCAGAGAACAAAGATTAACAGGTTAAAGGAAACTGATTAGATGAGCATCTGGCATTGTCTTCTTTTATCAGTATTATCATTCTTATGTTGGTTTATTCTTAAGCTGTACAATTGGGAGAAATTTTATAATTTTTTATTGGTAAACATATGCTAAATCCGCTTCAGTATTTTATTATGTTTTTTAAAATGTGAGAACTTCTGCACTACAAAATGCCCTTCACAGAGAAGTCTAATGGAGTTCCAAACCATGCTAACTACCTTTTATAAATCCAAGCTAGAAGGTAGTGATTTCTAATATTTAGACGTCATAGTAGAGCATATTATCATTTAAAGTGTATTGTTAGCCTTAAGAAAGCAGCCGGTAGAAGAACTGAAGTTTCTTACTCATGTCGTGTAAAATGGAGTTCACAAGATTGTCATTGAGTTCTGATTGCAGGGACTAACAGTGTTAATACTGGTAAGGACAGCGAAGTCGTCAAAATCAGTGTCTGTGATTGTGTTTGAGTACGTGGTAACAAATATGAAGGATATGACATGAAGCTTTGTATCTCCTCTGGCCTTAAGCAAGACCTGTGTGCTGTAAGTGCCATTTCTCAGTATTTTCAAGGCTCTAACCCGCCTTCATCCAATGCGTGGCCTACAATAACTAGCATTTGTTGATTTATTGTACAAATTCCCAAATAAAACTTAAAACCACTGACTCTGTCAGAGAAACTGAAACACTGGGACATTTCATCCTTTAATTCCTCAGTATTCATTTTGCGTTAATTGACTTTCAGAGTTTCTCTACAGAAACGAAAGGGAAATTTTCTAATCTGCTTTATCCATGTACTGGCATTTCAGACATGGACATGCCATCGTTATTTGGCTCATAACTGTTTCCAAATGTTAGTTATTATGGACCCAATTTATTAACAACATTAGCTGATTTTTACCTATCAGTATTATTTTATTTCTTTTAGTTTATAGATCTGTGCAACATTTTTGTACTGTATGTCTTCAAACCTGGCAGTATTAATACCCTTCTTACTGACATATGTACTTTTAGTTTTAGAAAACTTTTATATTTATGTGTCTTATTTTTATATTTCTTTATTTATTACACAGTGTAGTGTATAATACTGTAGTTTGTATTAATACAATAATATATTTTAGTATGAAAATTTGGAAAGTTGATAAGATTTAAAGTAGAGATGCAATTGGTTCTCTTACATTGAGATTTGATTTAACAGTGTTATGTTAACATTTATACTTGCCTTGGACTGTAGAACAGAATTTAAATGGGAATGTATTAGTTTTACAACTACAATCAAGTCATTTTACCTTTACCCAGTTTTTAATATAAAACTTAAATTTTGAAATTCACTGTGTGACTAATAGCATGATATGCTCTGCAGTTTTATTAAGAGATTAGCCTAACCATAAAACTCTCATTTCCTTAGTAAGCCAAATTAGGATTACCTTATATAAACAGTGTTGGGAACAATGTTTAACATTTTGTGCCAATTTGTTCCTGTATTCATGTATGTAAGTTACAAATCTGATTCTTCATTTTTAAGTTCCTTGTTACACCATGGTCATTTTCTAGTTTTTTACCAGACTCCCCCATCTCACAATAAAATGCATCAACAAGCCTGATTTGCTGTCATTCTTTGAATCATTATCAGTATTTTCTCTGAAAAACTCTCCGTGACAGAGGTCTTTTACTGTCATCCGCACGTGGTTCCTTCTGAGCCGAGTTTGTGTGACACAAAATGTTTCAGACACTTATCACTAAATCATGGATTTTCTTACAGCTAGAAACATTCTTTCTAATGTTTCTGGACAGGTTAGAATTGACAAGTATAGGCTTCCTCAGACACTTTTCCTTCTTCCTGAACCCCCTTAGCGCCCTACTTCCAATCCCATGCCTTCTTGTCCCTCAGGACACTTCAGGAAAGGCTGGCTAGATGCCTCTCTGACTCTCCCATGACTCCTGTGCCTTTCTCATCAGAGCTCTTAAGCTGTTGCTTACATCCCTTCCCCGCCAGGAACAGGGACCATGTCTGTCCTAGTCATGCTCACGTCCTTGCCGCCTAGCAGAGTGCTTGGCACAACTAGTCTTTATGTTGAATAAAAATAAACATGTGGGGTGGCGCCTGTGGCCAGCGCCATATACTGAGGGTGGCAGGTTCAAACCCAGCCCTGGCCAAACTGCAACAAAAAATAGCTGGGCGTTGTG
>NW_003852414.1:4891244-4895201 GCF_000181295.1 Otolemur garnettii | reverse complement strand
GCTGGGCCCAAGAGGTGGAGGTTGCTGTGAGCTGTGACGCCACAGCCCTCTACCAAGGGCAATATAATGAGACTCTGTCTCTAAAAAAAAAAAAAAAAAGTGTATGAAGTTCAGATATGCATTCACTACTCTTTTTTGCTTCTTATCCCAGAATATATATATATATGTTTGATGATTTTCTTTTTAGGTATTACTAGCCTATATCACATCTCATTGTATACATGCCTTACACTATCTACATTTAAGTTCAAGCTTAGCCTTAAAGAATATGAATATAAAATATCTATAGACTAATGTACATTTCATAGCATGATAGGAAAGAAAGGGAGGGCATGAGATCTTTTAAATCTTTGTGAAAACTTTAAAATAGCCTTGAAAAGGACACTATTCAAGTGCAAAGATTATATTGACATGAATATGTAAACTTAGAACAGATTTTACCTCTTCAGACAATGAGAGAGGAAGACTATATTAGGAATATACATATATATGTACATATATATATACACACACATATAGCCGTTGTCTATGAACTAAAGAAAAAATCAGAAGCTCCTCTGCTCTAGTGAGCAAAATATTTATTCAACAACAGCAGAATACATATATTTTTCTAACAAAACATGGGATGTTCATGAAGAGGTAGCATATTATGGGCCATAAAACAACTCTCAAGTTTAAAAGGATTACGAACAAATTGTTTTCTATGATGACAAAAGAATTAAGCTAGAAATCGGTAGCAGAACCATATCTATAAAATCCCCCAGATTATTGGGAAATTGATTAACACATTAAGGAGCCCAAAGGGTGTTAAAAATTATAAAATGTGAACAAAAGGAAAATAAAACATACCAAAACTTACAGGGTACAGTGAAAGCAGCATGTATGAGAAAATTTATAGCATTAAATGCTTAGAGAAGAATGAAGGACTCAATAATATATGCAAAAAGACAAAATTATTAAACAGAAGCGGGAAAGGTGGTAATAGATAAATGGCAGGGCGGCACCTGTGGCTCAAAGGAGTAGGGCGCCAGCTCCTTATGCTGGAGGTTGCGGGTTCAAACCCCGCCCTGGCCAAAAACTGCAAAAAAAAAAGAAATGGCATAGAAAACAAAACAAAATAGTAAATCAGGGGCACTGGAATTTAATATTTTGAGAAGACTAGTAAAAATAGATCAAAGAAAAAAGAAGAGACACAAAGTAACCAATATCAAGAATGAAAGAAGAGATATCCTTATAGATTTGACAGAGTAAAAGAATAATAAGGAAATATCATGAATTTTATGCCAATAAATTTGAAAACTGATGAAAACAACGCCTTTCTTAAAAGACCCAAATTACTAAATCTCAAAAAGAAATAGCTTACATAGTTTAACACCAAATAGATTAAATTTCTGTTTAAAATCTTCCCACAATGAAAATTTCCAGCTTAACTGGTGAATTCTATCAAACACTTAAGGAACTTGATACTGTTCCAATTCTACACAAACTCATCCAGAAAAATAAGGGAAAACACTTCCCACTTCAGTCCGTAAAGCTGGTATTAACCTGATATCAAAACCAGGCAATGACATTACAAGAAACATATACGTAGATGGAAAAATTCCTAAGAAAATATTTGGAAATCAACATGGCCCATATGTCAGAAGGAAAATACATTATGACCAAGTGAGATTTATCCCAAGATTATTTTTTGAGCATTTGGAAATCACTTACAAAAAAAAATAATAACAAATGCTCCTCAATTTACAATGGGGTTAGTTACATCTCAATAAACCCACTGTATTGAAAATACCATAAGTTGAAAATGCATTTAATATACCTACCAAACATGGCTTAGCCTAGACTAACTTAATTGTCCTCAGAACACTTAACATTTGCCTGCAATTGCACAGAATCATCTAACACAAAGCCTATTGTATAAAAGTGTTGAATACTGCGCACAGATGGGCATTTTGTAGACATGACAGGCTGCAGAAATCACAAAACACAGTATCACAAAACAGTTTACCTTGTGATCATATCTGTAGAAATTGACAGGTCAGTTCTCCACCTGTATGGAAATACAAAGGAATCAGGTAGGCAAAACAATTTTGATAAAAAAGAACAAATTTGGAGGACTTTTAATATATAGTTTCTGTCTTTTATAAAACTACAATAATAAAGACAGAGTTGTATCAAGCATTATAATAGACATACAGATCAAGAAAAGAGTCAATAGGCTCGGCGCCTGTAGCACAGTGGTTATGGCGCCAGACATATACACCATTGCTGGAGGGTTCAAACCCAGCTCCAGCCAGCTAAATAACACCTGCAACCAAAAAATAGCCTGGCATTGTGGCAGGCACCTGTAGTCACAGGTACTTGGGAGGCTGAGGCAGGAGACTCACTTGAGCCCAGGAGTTGGAGGTTGCTGTGAGCTGTGATGCCACGGCACTCTACCCAGGGTGACAGCTTGAGGCTCTGTCTCAAAAAAAAAAAAAAAGGTTGACTTTGGAATAAAAGCCAACATTACATTGATTTGGGATCTTCAAAACTCAGAATGTTGAAGTTTAAGATTAAAAATAATTTGAATGGCTCGGTGCCTGTGGCTAAGGCACCAGCCACATACACCTGAGCTGGCAGGTTCGAATCCAGCCCAGGACCACCAAACAACAATGATGGCTGCAACCAAAAAAAAAAAAAAAAAGCCAGGCGTTATGGCGGGCACCTGTAATCCCAGCTACTTGGAGGCAGAGGCAGGAGAATCGCTTGAGCCCAGGAGGTAGAGGTTGCTGTGAGCTGTGATGCCACGGCACTCTACCCAGGGCAACAGCTTGAGGCTCTGTCTTAAAATAATAATAATAATTTGAATTTAAAATGATTCCTTAGGGCTGGGTGCAGTGGCTCATACCTGTAAC
This sequence comes from Otolemur garnettii, assembly GCF_000181295.1. NCBI lineage: Eukaryota > Metazoa > Chordata > Mammalia > Primates > Galagidae > Otolemur > Otolemur garnettii. The sequence continues at coordinate 4,892,304 of NW_003852414.1, read as the reverse complement.
CTTAGCACTCTGGGAGGCTGAGGCAGGAGGATCCCTTGAGCTCAGCCATTCCACACAAGGCTGAGCAAGAGTAAGGCCCCCGGCTGGATTCGAACCCACCACCTTAGGTGTATGTGGCTGGCACCTTAGCCACTCGAGCCACAGGCGCCGAGCCCAAAGTCAACCTTTTTTGTGGCCCTTGTAGTGAGTTAGAAAAGATCGTTGCTGGAGGAAGTCTTCAGGTATTAAATTGTGTCTTTGCAGTTATTCTTCTTAGGATGCAAATAAGATTCATGTCTTTCAGTTTGACTTTGTGTTTTTCCAGTGTGAATGAATGCTTATCTCTTTTAGTTTCTAACCTAGGACCTTTACTCAATCCTTCTCTTTCTAAACATACAATCAATCCACTGTGTCAGACTAATATCATAAGAGAAGCCTGTGACCATGGGAATTCCTGAATGCATTTATTCTCTCTCTTCACTCACACTGGCTCCCTGACCCCAGGAGGTTTGTTTATGCTGGTCCCTCTATATAAAATGATACTCCTTCTCCTCCTCACCAGGTTAACTCCCGTCACTTACTCAGAGAAACCAGGCTTGTCATAACTGAGTTGATCCTTCTTTTATCATCTCTCATGGCTTTTCCCTGCTCCTTTGCAGAACTTTGTATGTTTGTGTGATTATTTAATAGCAGCCTGACTTCCCCTAGACCCTGATCTCCCTGAGATAAAGAATGATTGTCTTTACTATCACACATAATATGAAATTACATGTACTGTATATGATTTAAACCCTTTACTATGGCTGGGCATGGTGGCTCGTGCCCATAATCCTCATCACTCTGGGAGGCCAAGGTGGGTGGATTGCTTGGGCTCGGGAGTTTGAGACCAGCCGGAGTAAGAGCAAGACCCTGTTTCTATTAAAAAATAGAAAAAATCTAGCCAGGCATTGCGGCAGGTGCCTATAGTCCCAGCTACTTGAGAGGCAAGAGGATCATTTGAGCCCAAGAGTTTAAGGTTGCTGTGAATTTGATGCCACAGCACTCTATCCAGGGTAACAGAGGGAGACTCAGCCTCAAAAAA
>NW_003852414.1:4826136-4890595 GCF_000181295.1 Otolemur garnettii | reverse complement strand
CAACCTCCAACTCCTGGGCTCAAGCAAGTCTCCTGCCTCCACCTCCCAAGTTGCTGGGATCACAGGCGCCTGCCACAACGCCTGGCTATTTTTTTTTCGGTTGCAGCCATCATTGTTGTTTGGTGGGCCAGGGCTGGATTCGAACCCGCCACCTTAGGTGTATGTGGCTGGTGCCTTAGCCACTTGAGCCACAGGCGCCGAGCCAGGACACTCATTATTGATGCTAATGTTCCACCATCAAGAAGGGTTTTTTCTTGGATATTTGAGCATAATTTAGCATCAAAAAAGCAGGCATGGTAAGTCTTTAGTAAAGAACTAAAGGGGAAAAAAAACATGTGATTACAAAAACATCTGCAAAAAAGCAGAAGATAACATCTAATACCGACTGATAATTTTTATTTTCAAAACAAATCTCAGAGCTAGGAAAACAGGAGTACTTTTGTATAGTAACAAAAACTAGATACTAAAAAATAAACTCTGCAACAAAAACATCACACGTCAGAGGAAAATCTAAATATTCCCTTAAAGATCAGAAACAACTACCATTACCGTTACTACTTAATATAAATCTGGAAGTACTGGCAATCACTGTGAGATAAGAAAAGGAAACAAGAGCTAAAAGAATTTGAACAGAAGAGATAAGACTGTCCTTATTTTTAGATTTGATATATAATCTACACAGAAAACCCAACAGGGGACTTCCAGTTTCCACATGTAAGAAGCTTAGAAGTCATGACTCCACCTTAAAAACAAGTGAAAAGCTGAATAAGCTGAAAAATCGATAACTCTTGTAGATCCGTAAGAGAAGTGAGGTCACAGGGCAAACCACTGCCTCCCAAGTTGGGGAGACGTGTAGGCAGATAGAATCACAGCAAGCCAGACCAGAATCAATGCCAGGGCAGGAAATCCTGAATTGTAATTCACGAACAGCTGGAGCCTCAGCGGTGACAAATCTAAGAACTGAAAACTCCAGGGGGACCCAGTCCTAAGAAGACTCCCACACATTTGCCAGTTTTACTTCCAGAAACTTTGACCAGGTTCTTACAGTAAATATCAGAGAAAATTCCCTTTGCTCTCCCAGCAGGGGGAGGAGAGAAGGAACTATTTCGAAATATGCCAGAGCTTCCCATTCTGAACAAGGTCAGCTCCCAAGGAGAAAGTAATTAGCCAGAGCCTAACCTGTTGGGATTTTATGAGAGCATAAGTGACCCAGGAGAATCCAGCTCACTCTAGCCATTCTTAGGAGAAGAGAACCGTCAAGTTCACAGTCCAGAGACACAGGCTCATTAAAAGACTGAGACCTAACTTCAGGGCTATCCGATACTTCTTCTCCCCTAGATCACCACTTCACAAGGCCTACTTTCAGCACTGTCTTTTATCAACTACACTGTGTTCAGCTGTTAAGAAAAAAAACTACAAGGCATAATAAAAGGCAGAAAACATAGTTTGAAGAGCCAGAGCAAGCGTCAAAACAAGACTTGGCAAAGATATTGAAATTATCAGGTCAGGAATTTAAAACAACTATGATTCATGTGCTAAGGGCTTTAATGGAGCTTTGATTATATGCAAGAATACATTGCCTAGGTAAGCAGAGAGATGGAAATCCTGAAAAAGGACCACCACAAAAAAGAAAAGAAAATGCTAGAGATCAAAAACACTGTAACAGATAAGAAGAAAGCCTTTGATGGGCTTATCTGTAGACTGGACATGACCAAGCGGGGGGGGAATCTCTGAGTTTGATGATCTATCAGTTGAAACCCCCAAAACTTAAAAGTCAAGAGACAAAGACTGAGCAAAAATAGAACAAAGTATCCAAGAACTCTGGCACAACTACCAAGGGTATAATATGGACAGAATCGAACTACCGAGTGGGAGAGAAAGACAAAAAAAGAACAGAAGAGATGTTTGAAATAGTAATGAGTGAGAATTGCCTCAGACTAATGTCAAACAGCAAACCACAGACTCAGGAACCCAGAGAACACCAAGAAGTGAGGCTGAATGCCAAAAACCTACACCGAGGCATATTATTTGCAAACTACAGAAGATCAAAGTAAAGAAAAATGGCCGAAAGAAGCTGGGGGAGGGAGGAACCACCTTGCATAGAGGTGAGCAAAAATAAAAATTATATACAAATTTTCCTCCAAAACCCTATGTGCGTCCAAGTAAGAAGAGAGTAGAGTAAAATATGTGCAGTGTTGACAGAGGGGGGAAAAAGTAACAGAGAAATCCAGGCTTTCTCAGAGAAACAAAAAAGGAAGGAATTGTGTCCAGTAGACCTTCCTTGCAAGAAGTGTTAAAGGAAGCTCTTTAGAGAGAAGGCAAATTATATCAGAAATTGGATCTACATAAAGAAAGGATGAATAAGTGCAGGTAAAGTAAACCTTTTATTTTCTTAATTGACATAACAGATGATAGATGGTCCAAAATAATACTAGCAACAGAGCAAGATGGTGGAATAGGAGGTCCCAGGCTTTATTGGTCCCCACAAGAAGTTCAAGTAGCAACTATTCACAGACAGGAACACCTTGGTGAAAACCCTAAAACCTGGAATTAAGCCTGAGACACCTAAATAGACCACAGAACTAAATAAAAATTGCATTGGAAGGGTTAGAGCCTCTTTGGAAAGAAGTCTGGAGAACCCTCAAAGAACTCAAAATGGACCTACGATTTGATCCCAGGACGAAAAAAAAAAATCATTTTACCACAAGGGTGTTTACACTAGAGTTTTGTTTGTTTGTTTGTTTTTTCAATCATTCACTATTTATTAACTGACCAGATTACAAAAATAATCAGGGCAGATACTTTAGTTCATTCTTCTGTTGATTTGGTCTTCCCTGTTAGCAGCGTCTCCACCTTCTACAAAGTGGGTCCTTTTCTTCATTCCACCCCATGGAAACGATAACAGGAAGGAAGTTTTTGCTTCTTTGAAGCGTTTTCCAACAGTATAGATCTTGTGAATCAGATCCTCCATGAATATGGTCCCATATTTACCCAGAGACTGAGCAATCAAACTGTTATCAGTCAATGCAATTCGCTTCTTACTGATTTTGCCATAACCACACTTGTAGATTAGCTCATTTACTGACTTCAGATTTGGGTACCCCCATGCAAGATACTGTTCTACAATCCTCAGCATGTTATCTGAAGCCTTGTTGAGCTTAACAAAGGTTCCATTGAAGATCTGGCGAAGGCAAAGAAGCTGCAACACGTTTTGGACCTTTGGACTCACAACATTGATTCCTCTGATCTTGTCGACAAACACCAATTTGGGTTCTGCAGGTACATAGAAGTTGCCAGCTTTTCTTGCCAACCTTGCCATCCAAATCTCAGTTCTGTATGTCTGCCTATATTCCTTATAATAATGCTTAGCTTTTTTATAGATAACCCTCTTCGCCTTTCGAAGCATCTTTGGGGCACACTTCTTTCTCAGATGCTTGATCTTCATCTCTGCTAAATTCTTTTCCTTTTTCTTAAGGGTTTCTGGCATAGCAGGAACCATCTTTTTCTTCTTTTTGACACCCTCCTTGGTTCCAGCCGGAAAAGAGGAAGCCGCACTAGATGGTTTATCGCAGCTTAAGTTACAATCACCGAGATGAAGAATCAACCCAAGGGCCCATCAACCCATGGATCAATTAACAAACTGTGGCATAGGTATACCATGGAAAAAGCCATAAAAAAAGATGGAGACTTCACATCTTTTGTATTAACCTGGGTAGAGTTGGAGAACATTCTCTTTAGTAAACTATTACAAGAATAGAAAAACAAATATCCAATGTGTTCAATACTAATATGAAGCCAGTAGTCAAACTAATACAGGATAAAAAAACACTAAATTAATTCAAGTTGGGGGAGGATACAGGAGGAGGCAGGTGAGAGGTTTGGGCCCCAAAATGAGAGGTTATTTTGAGACATGAACAAAAGGAAATGGAGTTCAGGTTCTGTGTGGGCAACGTGGCCTTTATTCTCTCTGGTATAAGTAGGCTGAGGTCAGAAAAAAAGTCAGTTCATGGGTTAAGGTGAGGTGGGAATATAAGAGACTGGGGGTAGAGATTGGCCCACTCGTTCCTCCCTCGGTGGGAAGTTTCTAATTGGGTGGGTCCCTACATTCAGCCCTATCAGGAGGTGGGGGATGGGTATACTGTCACATAATGGGCACAATGTAAGGCTACATGGCACACCTCCTGGATGAAGGGCACAACTACAACAGAGACCTTACCTAACAAATGCAATCATTGTAACCTAATTGTTTGCACCTTCATATTAATGTGAATTTTTTAAAGCAAGTTATAAAATAAAAAAAGTACATATTGCTTCACATTAAAAAAATATATAGGGTAAGAGAAACAGTCTCATTTTGACCAAACTCTCCTCCCCAGTTGGCACAGTTTCACAGAGAGGATTCCCTGGAGCCCCCAGTTTATACACTGGGAAAAGAAAACAACAGGTGGACATCCAGCTTCCCTAGCACTCTGAGATGCTTCCCAGGAAGCCTACTCTGGTTTCACATCACAGAAAATGCAGAGGGAAACAGCATGGCTAGACCTCCTGGGATCAGGTAGAAACAGAGCCAGGAGAAAGAGCCTACAGAAATCAGCAAGCAGATCTTGGTGGTACCTGTCAGAGGTGGTGTTCAGTCAGACAGACAGCATAGCAACCTCCAAAGGCAATCTGGTCACCCCACAAATTGTGGGTAGTCCACCTGGCTTGAATCTCCGTAGGGGGCCCCCCTGTGAGAGCAATGCCTGCATGTTAGCGACAGGCAGGAACTGGTTCTGCCACACCCAGGAGTTTAAAGACTGCTTATGGGGGGGGGGTTCAAAGCCCACCCCAAAATCTGCCCAGGAAGGGAGATGGCCCCCGCTGTTTATTCTGGTAAAACTAGGTTAGTTCTGTTACATCCAGAGTCCTAGGCATGGCCAGGACTCTGCCCAGAGAGGGCGATGGCCACCACAGCACACTCCAGCAAAGTTCAGGGGCTAGTTCTGCCACACCAATAAGTTTAAAAAGCGCTCAGCTGGGTTTCAAAGCCCCTCCCAAGTTCCCGCCTCAGCAGGGGGCAACACTCAACTAATAGCTGTTACCACTCTTTCTCACTCTCTTTGGGCCTCCCCATTCTCTCAGACACAGTATTGAAAGTGGGCCAATTAACAGCCTTTCAAGGGCCTCTGAAGTGTTCACCCGAAAGGAACAGTCACATGTCTCTCACTTTAAATAAAAAACTGGAAACAATTAGACCAGGTGTGGTGGCTCACACTTGAAATCCTAGCGCTCTGGGAGGCCAAGGTGGGAGGATCTCTTGAGCTGAGGAGTTCCAGACCAGCTTGAGCAAGCATGAGACCCTATCTCTATAAAAAATAGAAAAATTAGGTGAGTATGTGGTGGCACACTTGTGTAGTCTCAGCTCCTAGGGAGGCTGAAGCAGGAGGATTACTTAAGCCTGGGAGTTTGAGGATGCTGTGGGCCAGGCTAAGGCCATGCCTCTAGGCTGGGCAACAGAATGAGACTCATCTCAATAAACAAACAAACAAACATGGGACTACAAACTAATACAGCCTCTCTGGAAGGAAGTAAGGAGAATCCTCAAAGAACTCAAACTAGACCTCCCGTTTGATCCTGCAATCCCATTACTAAGCATCTACCCAGAAGAAAAAAAATCATTTTATCATAAGGACATTTGCACTAGATTGTTTATTGCAGCTCAATTTACAATCACCAAACTGTGGAAACAACCTAAGTGCCCATCAACCCAGGAATGGATTAACAAGCTGTGTTATTTTTATACCATGGAATACTATTCAACCATTTAAAGAAGATGAAGACTTTACAGTCTTTGCTGTATTAACTTGGATGGAGTTGCCTTTGCACCCTCATATTAAGGTGAATTTTTTTTCCAAAGCTTATGTGTTAACCTAGGTGGAGTTGAAACACATTCTTCTTAGTAAAGTATCACAAGAACGGAAAATCAAGTATCCAATGTACTTAATACTAATATGAAGCCAGTAGATGATCTAATATGTGACGTGCCCACATAGAGAAAAACTCAAATCAATTCAAGGTGGGAGGCAGGGGAATGAGGAAGTGGAGAGAGGGGAGGAAAGAGGGGGATGAGTGTGGTCTCACTTAATGGGCACAATGTTAGAGTATACGTGGGCGGGACATAATTATAAGAGGGACTCTACCTAACAAATGCAAACATTGTAACCTAATTCTTTGTACCCTCAAATTAATCTAAAACAATTTTTTAAAAGTAAGAGGTTAAAAAAAATAAAGTTGAGAAATAGCGTCTAAAAACAAATAAACAAAAAGCAAAAGTAGAAACAATTTAAGCTTTAAGGAAGGCATGTTGAAAGTTGAGGTAGGTCAAAAGCTAGGCCTCTTACACCAAAGAGTTAGCAGGTTGTGAGAGGAAAAGAAAAGTTATTTAAAGAAATCAGAAGTGCTACTCTAGTAAACAAATGAATGATAAGAAAGTAAAACAGCCTATGGCTGATAAGGAGAAACGAGTGGTCTGGATAGAAGATCAAAGCAGTCACACCATTCCCTTTTGCCAAAGTCTAATCCAGGGCGAGGCCCTAACTCTATTCAATTCTATGATGGCTGAGAGAGGTGAGGAAACTGCAGAAGAAGATTTGGAAGCTAGCAGAGGTTGGTTATAAAGTTTAAGGAAAGAAGCTGTCTCCCTAAACATAATAGTACAAGGTGAAGCAGCAAGAGCTGATGTAGAAGCTTCAGCAGAGTATTCAAAAGATTTTGTTAAGATGAAAGTAGTCACAGCCTTCTAAAGCCACTGCCTAAGCTTCAAAGGACAGGCTGATTTTCTTGTTAGGGGCTAAGGCAGCTGGTGGCTTTAAGTTGAAGCCACTGCTCTTTTATCATTCTGAAAATCTTAGGGCCTTTAAAAATTATGCTAAATCTACTCTGCCAGTGCTCTAGAAATAGAACAACAAAGCCTGGATAAAGCACATCTGTGTCCAGTGTGATTTACTGAATATTTTAAGCCCACTATTGAGACCTACTTCTCAGACAAAAAAAAGAAAGAAAAATTATTTTCAACATATTACTGCCCATTGACAATGCAGGTGGCCAGCCAAGAGCTCTGATGGAGATGCATGTGAGATTAATGTTGTTTTCATCCCTGCTAATACAATATCCATGCTGCCCTCCAGGGTCAAGGAGTAATTTTGGCTTTCAAGTCCTATAATTTAAGAAATACATTTTTAAGGCCTTAGCTACTATAGATGGTGAGTGCTCTGATGAATGTGGGCAAAGTAAATTGAAAACCTCCTGGAAAGAATTCACTATTCTAAATGCCATTAAGAACATTCACGATCCATAGGAGGGGAGGTTTAAATATCAACATTAATAGGAATATGGAAGAAACGGACTCCAACTCTCCTGGATGACTTTGAGCGTTTCAAATCATTAGTGTAGGAAATAACTGCAGGTGTAGGGGAAACAGCAAGAGAACTAGAATGAGGTGTGGCTGAATCTCTGTGATCTCGTGATAAAACCTGAAGGGATAAGTCGTCGTTTCTTGAGATGGAATCTGCTCCTGGTGAAGGTGATAGAAAAATTGTTGAAATGACAACAAAAAATTCAGAACATTTTAGAAACGGACTTGACAAAGCAGCAGCAGGTTTTGAGAGGATTGATTTCAGTTTTGAAAAGTTCTACAGTGGGCATGATGCTGTCCAACAGCTTCACAGACTACAGAGAAATCCTTGGTGAAAGGAAGCAACAATAAAAAAATAGGCAGGCCTTGTGGTGGGCGCCTGTAGTCCCAGCTACTTGGGAGGCTGAGGCAAGAGAATCACTTAAGCCCAAGAAGTTGAGGTTGCTGTGAGCTGTGACACCACAGCACTCTACCAAGGGTGACACAGTGAGACTCTATCTCAAAAAAAAAGAAAGAAAGAGAAGAAAAAAATGGATATGTTTGATAACATAAAATTAAATATCTCTAGGAGAATACATTTTCTATATCTAAAACTGATTAAATTTCCAGAATATCCAAGAAATCCCTGGAAAGGCACAAGAAGCAAAACAAAACAGGAAAACCTTTAGAGGAGTTTGGAAAGGGATATAACTAGAGCCTGTAATCCTAGCACTCTGGGAGGCTGAGGCAGGTGGATTGATTGAGCTCACAGGTTCGAGACCAGCCTGAGCAAGAGTGAGATGCCATCTTTAAAAAATAGCTGGGCATTGTGGCAGACACCTATAGTCCCAGCTACTCGGGAGGCTGAGGCAAGAGGATTACTTGACCCCAAGGTTTAAGGTTGCTGTGAGCTCTGATGCCAGAGCACTCTACAAAGGGTAACAAAGTGCGACTGTCTCAAAAAAAAAAAAAAAAAAAAAGGAACTTTACAGATGGGAAATTAAAGTGGCTGGGGAAAATCAGAAGAGATATACAAGCTTACAATTAAGGACATGCAAATGAAAATGATGATGAGATACCAGCCATCATATTAGGGGGCAGTTGATATGGACTAAATCAAGTAACAGTGAGAATGTGAAAAACCAGGATCCCTTATGTACTGCTGCTAGTGTAAACTGGTCCAGCCACCCTGCAGCAAAGTTAAGTATGTCCGTAGCATTGACCCAGCAGTGCCCCTGCCCTGAGTGTATAATCCAGAGACATTCCCACAGAGGGCTTTCATGGTGGCACGTAGGTGGTGGTTGTTCGTTTTTATCAGAAAGCTCAGACATCTAAGTTTGTGACTATGAAAATAAGAAATCATTGGAATGCATGCTATTGAATTCTATGCAGAATTAGAAACCACTAAATAGATTTGCAGACAGCACAGAAGGAAGTCTTAAAATCATAATGTTGAGTGGAAAAAAAAAAAAAAGAAAGAAGAAACAGAATTAAAAATACACATAGGCCAGGAGTGGTGGCTCACACCTGCAATCCTAGCACTTTGGGAGGCTGAGGCCGGTAGATTTCTTGAGCTCAGTAGTTCAAGACAACTCTGAGCAAAAGTAAGACCCCTATCTCTACTAAAAAATAAAAAACTCTAGCTGGGTGTTATGGTGGGTATCTGTAGTTCCAACTACCCAGGAGGCTGAGGCAAGAGAATCGCTTGAACCCAAGAGTTTGAAGTTGCTGTGAGGCATGATACCAGGACACTCTACCCAGGGTGACAGAGTGAGACCATCTCAAAAATATATAAATAAAATATATATACATATATATATATACACATCATACATATTTTACAAAGATGTGTATGGAGAATGGCCATAAAAATCTGAAAACATGGATAATATCTATTTTTACAAATTGAGTCCCTATAATTATTTCTTCTGGAGTATATTAAAGATTTACTTATACAGATTTATTCAGTATAAATCGAAGATATAAATCATCAGAGTCAGTGCAGGGATTGATAAAATGCTGCATGAATACATTCCTTATAATTTTGAATCAAACTATGAAATACTAATTCAAGACAACACTTGGAGCGTATCATGTATTCTACTATAATATCAATTAGCCATTTATTATGTAGATTTACATGTTTCCCAACTTTGTAGCCACATTGTATATTTATCAGCGTACATCAAATATGTTAGAGTACATGTCTATGAGGAATACAGGACTGGAATTAGAATTGTGGAATAAAAAGAAAAAATAAAAATAATAGAGGGGCTCTGCTTGGACTGACATAAAAGGATGTGGTATAGGGCAGTGCCTGTGGCTCAGTGAGTAGGGCACTGGCCCCATATACTGAGGGTGGCAGGTTTGAACCCAGCCCCGGCCAAACTGCAACAAAAAAATAGCTGGCATGGTGGTGGGTGCCTGTAGTCCCAGCTACTTGGGAGGCTGAGGCAAGAGAATCACCTAAACCCAGGAGCTGGAGGTTGCTGTGAGCTGTGATGCCACAGCACTCTATTGAGAGCAACAAAGTAAGACTCTGTCTCTAAAAAAATAAAATAAGGCTTGGCACCTGTGACTCAAGTGGCTAAGGCACCAGCCATATACACCTAAGGTGGTGGGTTCGAATCCAGCCTGGGCCCACCAAAACAACAAGGACGGCTGCAACCAAAAAAAAAAAAAATAGCCGGGCTTTGTGGGGGGCGCCTATGGTCCCAGCTACTTGGGAGGCTGAGGCAGGAGACTCGCTTGAGCCCAGGAGTTGGAGATTGCTGTGAGCTGTGATGCCACAGCACTCTACCCAGGAAGATAGCTTGAGGCTCTGTCTCAAAAAAATAAATAAATAAATAAATAAAAATAAAATAAAATAAATAAGGGTGTGGTGTAAATAGAAGAATAAAACCATCTCAACTCTTTGTACTTGATTTTGAAGAGGCTACAGCTTTGTCCTACAAAATGTGCTGAAATGGATTGTGTTATCACTAAGGGGCAGAGACAAATTGGAAACCTCTGGTTTACATGATTTTATTTTTTTATTTTTTTGTTTGTTTGTTTTATTGAGACAGAGTCTCACTTTGTGGCCCTCAGTAGAGTGCTGTGGCATCATAGCTCACAGAAACCTTCAACTTTGGGGCTCAACTGATTCTCTTGCCTCAACCTCCCCAATAGCTAGGACTACAGGTGCCCACCACAATGCCCAGCATTTTTTTTTTTTATAGAGATGGGGGTCTCACTCTGGTTCAGGGTGGTCTCCTACTCCTGAGCTCAGGGCACTCCACCTGCCCTGGTCTCCCAGAGTGCTAGGATAACAAGCATGAGCCACTGTGCCCAGCCTAGTCTACATGATTTTAAAATGATCACTACTGTAAACAATTTTTGTTAAAAGAAAATCTGTTTCAGTCCATCTTCACTAAATAATTGTTCAATGAATCTTAAAGACCACCAGGGTCTATTATAAAACCTGAAGAACTAAAATTTCAGGAAAAAAAAAAGCATAGCTCAACATTTGTGTGACCTTGGCATAGGTCAAAATGTCTTAGATATGGTGCTACAGGACTGATGATCAAAAAAAGACCAAAAAAAATGGATAAGTTGGTTCTCAACAAAATGAAAATTTTTGCTCTTCAGAAGACATCACAAAGAAAAAGGGGAAGCCATAAACAGAGAGAAAATTTCTGTGAATCATAAATATGTTAAAGTCCTTGTGCAGTGAATATATAAAGAACTCTCAAAAGTATTGAATACAAATGTCTTAACACTGTGATTAAGTAAACGAGGTGAAAGCTATGTTAATTAGTGGCATGTAAGCACTCCAGTTTGTACAAATAATCAACACATTGAATCCCCCCCCAAATTAAAGTGTTATAAAATAAATAAATAAATAAATAAATATACTTTACCCATACCTTCCAAAAAAAAAAAAAAAACTCACAAAACAGCCCAATTTTTGAAACCAACCTAGTATTTGAATAGATATTTCACCAGAAGAGAAACATGGATGGCAAATGAACCCATGAAGACATGCTCAACTTGACATTAAGAAGATGCAAATTTATTAAAGATATTGAAATGCCACTAATACTTATTAGAATGGAGAGGCGACAAAAATGTGATAGTATCAAGTGCTGTCAAGAACAAGGGCATGTAGTGAACTCCAGCACATTGCTGTGGAGATGCAAACTGGTACTGCTACCTTGGAACATAGTTGAACAATTTCTCTTACAGTTAAACACACACTTACTGTATGACCCAGTGATCTCACTCCTAGGTATTTACCCAAGTGAAATGACAGCTTATGTTCTCACAAGAACCTGTGTGCAAATGTTCCTAGCAGCTTTATTCATAATTGCCCCAAACTCAAACAACTCAAAGGACCCTAAGTCATGGAAAAGATAAACTATGGCTCATCTGTGCAATGGAACTCTAATCAACAAGAAAAAGAACGACATGAATAAAACTTAGCTGAAAGAGGCCCAGGTCCAGACTCAAAAGGTAATGGTTGTATATGTATACTAGTCTAGACAAGAGAAATCTGTAGGGATGGAAAAACAGTCAGTGTTTCCAGGGACTGGTTGTGGGGAAAAGAGGCTTGGGAAGTTTGTGGAGGATGGTAGAATGTTCTGTATCTTAATTGGGTTAGTGGTTACATAACTACATATGTTAGCTATGTCAAAACTCACAGAACTGTCCACTGAAAGTGTTAATTTTCATTTGAATTAAACCTTAGTAGAAAAAAAGTAGGAAAAACAGAGGCCATTAGGCTGATAGGGACACCAAATCCTGTGGCATTAAAGGGTACATGCCTGTCTCCAGCAGATCAGAAAGCTGCCAGCCCACACCCTGCACGCTCTAGAATGTCTGCCCCTGCCCTGCTGAATTCTGACCCTGAAGCATTCCCTAAGTATGGCTGTGAGCATCTGGCGTGGCTTTCCTCATCCCCTACCCTCTTTGGCCCACTCCTTAAATACACACACAGGCCACCCTTTCCTTCTTTCTCCTTCTCCCTTCTGACTTCTCTGTTGCCCAAGCTTTCTCCAGGAAGTCCCCACCTCTGGGAGAATAGGGATGAGCTCCTGGAACGGAGCTTGCACTGTGTCCAGACACCTGCTGGGACAGGCAAGTTTTTGTGGGTGACCCAAGACCCTAAATTTCCACCAAGCAGAGCTTTGTTTTACAGAGAAATAGCCCAATTAATAAAGAACATTCAGCACATACTCTGGCCCCTAAGCTGAGGGCTGTGTACAGTGTCCTTGGAACTCCTATCAGGGTTGCAAACTGTGCCAGGGGTGTAGACAGGGCCAGCAGAGGCCTGGATGTCATCCCAGCCTGACTTGATTTTCCATCCCAGGTAAACTGTGTAGCTGATGGAGAGACAGCCTTTTCATTCTGCTTTTCCACTGCTATGGTTGGAATGTGTCCCCCAAAGTTCATGTGCTGGCATCTTAATGCCCAATGCAATCATATGAAGAGGTGAAGCTTTACGAGGTGAATGGATTAACGCCATTATTGTGGGATGGGTAAGTTATTTGGGGAGTAGGTTCTTGAAAAGAAGAATGAGTTGCTGTCTCTGTCTCATGCACTCATTTCTGCCTTCTGCCTGTCTGCCATGGGATGACTCTCACCAGAGGCTGCCGCCATGCTTTTGAACTTCCCAGCCTCCAGAACCATAAACTTCTTGTCTTTGTAAATTCCCCAGTCTGTAGTGTTGTGTTATAGCAGCATAAAAGGGCCCAAGACACCCATCTTCTTCCCTGAGGTATCCAGCACAGTGGTGTTTTCTCTATTCTCACTGTATGGAATTTCTTCTTAGAAAGTCTGATGAAAGCTCTTCCACACAAAGCTGCAAATCCTCATGAGAGTAAAGAAAGGACTTTGAGGACTTAATTTTTATTGGGGATAAAAAGAGCTTCTCATTTCACAGTTGCAGGACTGCCTTTTACTAGTGGAGGGAGGAAGGCTTTTTGCACATCTAAAATCATCCAACAGGTATTCAGTGGAACACTGATTCCCCTACGTATAGAAGAATCTCTGCCACCCCACCCGCCAGCCTGAGCCCCTATTCTCTCTGGATCTGGCCTCAGCCTCAGCATCCTTCCTAGTACCAAAGTTCATCATAAAGCTGTAAACACTGAGGGCACCAGTGATGACCAGGGTCCAACCTGTTAACCTGTTAACATGAGCTGAATGTTTTTAGTGGTACACTATTTAATAGGTCTCTTTGTCTGAAGAACCCCAGGGAAGCATCCCAGGCTCCTATGAGGGCATTAAGTTTTCTAGACCACAGAATGTAGCTCTAAAACCACAGAAACTTCTCCTGCCTAGGAATAGTACTGGTTTGAATTCCTTGGCTCTGGGCTGGCTCCCCTGCCTGCCCCTCCATAGCCAGCATCCTAGGCCCTAAATGTCCCCATCCCTTGGCCTAAAATATTCCCTCCACCATCACTCCCTCCTTGGAGCCTGGTCCAAACTTCTTCTTCCCTCAATGCTTCTCTCCCTGCAGGTGGGGCTCACACAGCTGCCCTGTCCCATGTCCTCCCAGGGAACTTAACACAATACATGAAGCTGGTCCTGATTACTGCACCCTCCCCTGCACTACCACCTCCAAACGGTACAGGAAGCAGTGCCACAAACCAGCATCTTTCATCTGTGTCCTCAGCTAGAAGGGTATCCTCATCAAACAGATCTTTGAAAATAGGTCAGACTCCCCCCTGCCTACAACGAGCCTGCCGGAAAGCAGGAGGATGGCTGAGATGACGTGTCAGCATTGAACTGAATCCAGTCAAACCACGAGGAGCAGGTGGTCCGTGGTGAACTAGCTTGGAGGAATAAGCAACCTCCCTTTAATCTTGGATTTGTCCCCATCTTCTGAGATTCTCCTATAGTAGAATGGTCCTGGGCAGGCATTTCATCCTGTGTTTGTGAAACATTCAAGGGTGAAGTCCAGCTCATATGGGCCCTCTGCAGGCTCTGTCTGTTCGGAAGGTCCTGTCCACACCCAGATGTCTGGGCCATGAGATGCACAGCAGTGAGCCACAGGGGATTTCTAAATGAAGTCACTCAGTGAGTCATCAGCCACAGCTAAGGGGCGTGACGGGGGCTTCACTTTTGCTGTCAGATGTTTCAGCTCATGGTGGATGACCTACAACAAAGGAGAATTTTAGAAGGTCTGTGTTTCAGTCAACCCTGCCCTGGATGCCCATCTTGGAGCATTTAAACAAAGGCCTTAAGACTTTCCAGCCAGGTGGGGTCAGGAGAACCAGAAGCTGCTGGCAATACCTGCATTCAAGCCATGCAAGCTTGACCATGCCCCCCACAATCCTGTCTATCCAGACGGGCAAGGCTGGACCAAAGGTTTGGCCTGTGAAACTTCACTGACTCTGGAGGCCAGGGTTAGTCCCAAGAGTGGAGGGATTAAGAGACCCTGGTGTTTGAAATCTCAAGGAGATCACAGACTGAAGTCAGCTATGACCTTCAACAAGACCCTTAATCTCTCCAGACCTCTGTGTCCTTGTCTGTGGTCTCAAGGGAGTGGATGACAATCTTTAAGATGAAATGAGAAAATGTATATGAAAGCAACTCTGTGGCATGACAGGGATATAAGCCACTTTCTGAGTCCCCATCCAGTCCTAAACTGCATGTTTCTGAGAAATCCAGATGTAGTGGGGACAGCAGCTTGGGGACTTGGCAAAAGGGGTGTGAGCCAAGCTAGGGCTGGAACAGCACCCAGTGGTCGGGGGTGGGAGGGAGGAAGGAACTGGATGGGCCAAGTCATCGTCCTAATGACACAAGCACACAGCCATCATAAGGGGTGATGTGGTCATTCGCATGAGTTGAGAACCATAGAGAAATGTTAAGTACATCACACCAAGGGCACGTGAGGTCCTTGCTGCCCGAGATGCCCCCTTGGATGTTGGGTTCCTTCACTCCTAAAATATGAATCCATAATGGGTCTTTAATGCACAGCAAAATGCAGCAAGCCTGGAAGCAAACACATCATGGTGGGCGGTGGGCACAGGGGACCGCAAGGTAGCAAGGGCTTCATGAAAGCGGTTCTGGGCTCATAGTGCAGAAACACTGGACGCTCAGCTTCGCTCATCTCTCACCAGCAAGAGGATTGCAAAGAGGACCTCCCAAAATTCCCAGCGCTGAGGGGGAGGGGAGGAGAGCAAAGAAACCACAGAGGTGGTCGGGTGGTTGGGGAGAGCTGAGCTCTGGCCGAGATGGCATGGCCATCGGTCCCTCCAGCCACAGTGTCTCTTCAGGGAGCCGCTGCTGGCTGTGAGGGCTGAGGGAGGCCACACAAGAGCTATACCCTCAAGAAAGACAAATGTCCACCAGTTTCTCAGGTGGAGAAGAGACTTCTGGGGATGAAGACCAGGGTCAAATCAGGAAAGGCACAGTTAGGCTGCGAGTGTCTGGCTGTATCCTACACTCCAGGGCTGCCAGGGTGGCAGGACCCAGAAAGTCCTCATCCCTCTGGGAGAAGACTCCCCCTCTCGTTTTTATTTTCATGGATCTTTTCCTTTGTGACTCATACAAAGAGTTGCTGGAGTTTGCCTAGATTTTTTTTTTTTGGCCAGGGCTGGGTTTGAACCTGCCACCTCCGGCATATGGGGCCAGCGCCCTACCCCTTTGAGCCACAGGCGCCGCCCATGGAGTTTGCCTAGATTTTGACCACCCACGGCAAATATCTTAAGTTTGGTTTGTGTGTCACATCCTTATCTTGAAAGCAATTGTGTGGTCAGTTTTATTTTTATTTTTTTTATTCACTGATTTTTTTTTCCCCCAGCCGTGTCCCTGGAGGCTGTCTACTGTCACAGAGCCACTCGAGGATAGTGACTAAAAGGGAAACTTGGCTGCCTGGGGTTTCTCTTCATTTCTCTCAGTCATTTCCCCTCTGGAGCAAACCTAGAAAAATGAATGGCTGGAGCCAGGACCGCCGAGGACCCCAGAGGGCTCCCGCTCATCTGATCTCTCCGTCTCCCTCACTCAATTCTTAGATTTATCCAGAAATAAGCTCTTTCCCGTCTGTCTGTGGACTGATTATATAAATGTAACATTTCATCTACATCAGCTCCTGGGGGCCTTGGCATTAGCTTGACTTTAATGCCGAAGGAACAGAGCTCGATCCATTTAGGAGACCAGGAACATCTCAAAAATGTCCTTTCTTCCCGTCCCAGCTGTGCCATGATGACATTTACACAAAATGGGATGAGAAAATAACATTTTTTGAGAACCCTGATTCTCTAGCTCTGTGCTACAGAATGAAATTAGCTCAATTTAATTACTGATAACAAATGGCCATGGTCATCTCCTTGGTGGACAAAAGTCCCAGAAGTCCTCGCAGGGTGCCCCCCTCCTTATTTCCTCCCCTCCTTCATCCCCTAGAAACCATTCTGTGGGGGCCGCCCCCAAAAAGGAGTGAGCTGTGATCCAGGCTTCCCCTTCTGTTTGTTTATCTCGGTAACTGTTGCTGGGGACGGTGGATTTAAATGGCTGAAGTGAATCAGGGAAGCCAGAAATAAAGCACCCCAGAGAGTGTCTAGGGCTCAGGGCGCTCAGCCCAGGGCTCCAGACCATGTGGAACCTTCCCCAGGCACAGCCTCCGCTGCTCCCTGTCACCACCGTAATCTGCAGCTGCCTCATCCAGCGTGACCCGACCCTGAGAGGCCCTGGGGCAGGCATGGGGGTCCCCACTGCCTTAGCTGTGGCCACTCTTGCCACAAAAGGCAGTGGTGTCCTGGTTCAGTCATTTCTAGCCTGTGGTCTGTCTGCGAGCCCAGGGTCTCTCTGAATTTGCCAGTGATACTGATCTGGCATATTCTCTGAGCCAGGCCCAGCACAGGTGCTCAGGATTCAGAAATAAATAAGAGCGGCCAGTCACCACCCTCAGAGAGGAGGGAGAGAGCTCAAGGGGGAGTGTCCAGCCTGGGGCCAGTGGGTGGCACGCTGATTTTATGAGGACTTTTTTTGCTTATCTGTGGAGGCAGATATGAAAGTATGCACGGACTTTTTCTTTTCTTTTCTTTTCTTTTTTTTTTTTTTTCCGCTAATCCGTTTCCTTTAATGTTTGTGTATTTACAGTGTGGGCCATGACAACTTTTCCTCTTCCAATGTGAGGCAGAGAGAACAAAAAAAAAAAAAGGTTGGACATTCCTGGATTCTAAAAGCACATACATGGTAGCTGCTGCCTTTGCCCTGGAACAACCCAGGGCTGTCCTCAAGAGTTTTGTGTCCCTCTTATTCCAACTGCAGAAATATCCTTGGACGCAAGAGCCTTCTGCTGCCGAGCAAACATCCAACAGCTTTTGGCCTCTTGTTCCCCCTGAAGACATGAAGTCCCCAAATGTGAGCAGAACAGCTAAATACAAGCTCCTGATTGTAAGGAAGGGGAGGTCGATGGGAATGAGGTGTCTCCCACATAGGAGAACCCACCTGCTAATAAACAGGGGCTGTGGGGGAGAGGGGCTCACTCCCCACCCTGGCTCTGCAGCGTGGCCAGGTCCCCCTCCAAACCCAGGCCCAGAGAAGCTGAGAATACTCCTGGTAACCACAGTGAGAGCTGACAGTCCTAGTAGGGAAGGCAGTTTCTTGAATTAGACCTATTCAGAGTTAATAACTCTGACTTGTCTGGGGACAATTGACAGCAGTTATTTCTCTGGAAGACACAAGATGTGCAGGATCCACAAAGAGGGAAGAAATTTCCCTCCTCTCTCTGGCCATGTGGGTCATTTTCTCTGGTTGGCTATAAAATTGCTTGGTGGGCGTCAGCTTGCCGTTCGGTGGAACGCATGGGTGTCTGGGTAGGGGTGAGGTGGGAGTGAGGTGGGGGCAGGGCATGCCTCCTTTCAGGAGTAGCAACCTGGAGAATGCAGATTCCAGGGTTCTAGGAAGTGAATTTTGCAGGGGGGCTACCTGGCTCCCTGGGGGCAGAACTGAGTTCCTAGGCACCTGCTCCTCTTCCACCCCCAAGGGAAATACCCCAACATGAGAGCAAGGTGCCCTGCAAAGACTTAGCCTGCCTTCACCAGTATCTTCCCTTTCCCTCCTAGGCTGGTGTGAAGGAGCAACAGGGGGCCTCTGGCAGTGGAAGGAGAGCAAAAGATTCTGGCTCCTTTCTTGCCCTGAGCAGCTGGGAGCTGGGTCCTGTTTATCACCATAACTCACTGTCCTGCTGTGTGTCCCCAGGACGCTGAGAAGACCAAGAGCTTGGCTGTGACCCCACCTACACACATGGCAAGCTATGCGGACGCCCTGCCACCTTCCCCAGGCTGCAAGCTGGAAGAAGCAACACAGGCCATCTCAAGCCCAAAAATGCCAGCATGAAACTGCCAGTGGGAACGGGGTCCTGGTCCCTAGTTCCAAAGTTCCCCAACAAATCTGGCCAAAGCCTGCAGTTCTGTAAGTCTTGGTTTCCTGGTCCAGACAACACAGACTGGGAATGTAGGTAAGAAGGAGAAGCTGGGCTAGTTGGGGCTGGTGGTTCTGCTCCAGCCGCCCCTGGGCCCCCAGCTGGCCCTATACTGGGCGGTGAGTTGAGGTCACATCCATTCTGCTCAGCCCAATTAATCTTCATTCCAGCCTTCCCCAGGGCAGGCCCGGCCCCAGCCACAGGCCCTGTGATTTCATCTGCTTCTTAGGCAGCCAACAAGGAGATGCTGTCATGGTTTCCTTCTCGGAGAGCTGAGGATACAGCACTTTCTCGGTTGCTAAACCAGGAAGCGAGTTCCTGGAAATCTTGACGTTTTCCCAGCGTCCTCCTGCACCTTCCTCGTCTTCCTTTTAACAGCCAGGGATGGCTGCCAAGGCTCGGCCGTTCCCATTTTCCTCTGATCACCATCTTTGCAGAAAGTTACTTTCCAGAACCTACTGAAATTTAAACTATGCATGTCCTTTGATTGAGTATACCTAAGAGTATGTGTACTAGACTGTTTATTACAGCATTGGTTACTGTGATGAAAAGGAAACAACTTAGATATTCAATTGGGGAGCAGTAGACAAAAATATACAATACGCCCATACTATAAAATCCACACTGCACTATGAGGTATTATGCAATTACTGAAAAGAACAGGTTAGAGCCACATATATTTAACTATAAACAGGTTCATTGCATATTGAGAAAAAGCAGAAAATACTATGTATGGAAAGATTTCATACATAGTATTTTTTCTTTTTTCAGGAAAAATTAAAAGTGGATGGGGGGGCAGAAGTTTATATATCTCTGAATGATTCTCAAAAAAAAAAAAAGGCAGGAAAGAAATCGGGTGCGATGGCTCACGCTTGTAATCCTAGCACTCTGGGAGGCTGAGGCAGGTGGATTGCCTGAGATGAGGAGTTGGAGACCAGCCTGAGCAACCCCAAGACCCCGTCTCTACAACTAGCTGGATGTACTGGCAGGTGCCTTTTGTCCCACCTACCAGGGAGGCAAAAAGATCACTTGAGCCCAAGAGTTCGAAGTTACCGTGAGCTATGATGCCATCGCATTCTACCAGGGGGACAGAGTAAGACTCTTATCATACACCCCCAAAAAGAAAAGCATGAAAGGAAACATGTCCAACTGTTAATATTAGCTTGCCCAGGGGCATAGCCTTGTATGGCTTGACATGTTGTAAGCGAGTATTTTGAAACTAAAAGATCAACATAGTAGAAAAGTTTAATGGAAAAACAGTGGCAGAGGCTGACTGCTGCCCCCTCAATGCTCATTCACACCTTCCTGCACACCAGGTCTCTCAGCATGTGGCTGGGTTTGGGCTGCCCTTCTCTGCCGCCTGGTGACTCTGCTGGCCACTGGGATGTGACAGAAAAGAGCGTACAAGGTCTGGAAAATGATCTGTTCAGGGAAGGGGTGAGGCCTTTCCCTCCCATCTTCTCCCTCCGACTAGGTCAGCACTGAGCCCCCAGGCCAGCTGAGCAGGTGGCCTGGAGAGTCTGGTTTGGGTTTGACCACAGAGCTATCGTACCACTGAAGTCTCTTCCTAGATCAGTATTTTCAACCCAGGTGCCGTGGCACACTGGTGTGCCATGAGAGGATCTTAGGTGTGCCACGAAGATTTTTAAGGATCATTCGTTAAATTATTTCCCAAAGACGTTCAAAGCACAGTAAGTATATTCTTTTTTACTCTTTTTTTTTTTTTTTTTGGATCAACATAACTTAAGTGTGCCACAGAAGTTTATGGGTTCAAGTGTGCTATGAGATTTAAAAAAAAAAAAGGTTAAAACCACTGTTCTAGTCTTTTAAGTAGAAGAAAGAAACAATCTCGTTTAAGCCTCTGCTATTTGGGATCTTCATTACACACACAAGCCAGATAAATCCTACCTAGTATAAGAAACAGAAAAATTCAGCTCCTTCCTGGTCATCTGAGATTTTGCTGTGATACCACACCCAGGGATAGATGGGACATCTGTTCCACATCCTGGAACTTGAAACAGTGGAAGGCAACAGGCTGTGTCCTACAGGTGAGAAAGAACCTGAAACTATCACTGCTCAGAGGTCCACCAAGGGCCACACAGCTAGAAGATGGTAGAACGGCCTGGGGCACAGGATTCTGGGCGAGCACATGGCCTTGAGCTATGCTGCCTTCAGTCCCAGCTTGCCACAGTCCCTGGAAGACTGGGCTGGTGACCTTGGGCACGCATGAGGCCAAAGACAGCCCCATAGGAGAAGCATGTCCAGGCGTGTTCATGGAGAGGGTCCAGATTGGGCCCAGAGGCCTGCTCATGGCCTCCAGCTCCTTCTGCTCCTAATCTCTGTGGCAGGGCTTTCTAGAAGGAAAGGCCATGTCTGCTGTGAGTTTTAGCAAAAACTGAGTTTTAGCTCCTTGCTGTTGATCCTCCAGGCTCCCGTTTCACCCTTTATCTACAAGGTGTGGACTCTGTTTCAGCAAAAGATACCGACTTAGATGCTGGAGGGGAAAGTTGCTCCCTTCTCAAGAACAACTTGGGGCACACTTCACTACCTCTACAGTTTCTGGAGTACCAGTAGAGGAAGAAAAAGGCAGCATTGTCATCAGTCAGACAGCTAAGGCCCAGAATTACCTCATACACCTTACCTCGTAACTCCAGTTGCCAACATTTTCTGACACTGGTTTGGTGTCAAACTTGCAAATTCTCTGGAATAAATCTCATTGACCCAGTACCCATAGGATTCCTCTCAGAGTCCTATGTCCACCCTCGTGGACTGTGGAGCTGTTCTTTGGGGGTGGGGGGGTTTCAAGGGAAAAAAGATGAACGTTCAATTCCATCAAGTCAGGTAGCTGGATGGAGCTGTGAGGCCTGGGGACCTCCCTTCCTCCTCCTGACCCGGTGAACAATGAGAAAGTGTAGCTAGTCGCAGACACACTCTGCCCTCTCCTCTTCCCACTGGCAGTTTCATGGAGGGCTATTGAACAGCAAGATGGAGGTCAAGGTGGCCAACCTTTCCAGCATACAACAAAAATTCCATTATTTGTATGCTACTCATTGGACTCTGGGGACTATTTAAACAGAGGTTGTGCTAGTTACAGTTGCATGATCTCTATCTCTCAAAACACAAACTAACAACGAAGATTGTGATCATTTTAGTCTATTTAAAAAAAAAACTGAAAAATTTTCAAATTCTCATTTGAATATTAGCAACTAACAGGCTAGTCACAAAGCATGCTTGGCATAAACGCAAGTCTGACAAGAATCATTGACCATTGGTTCATCTTTTAACTTCTTGTGGTATATTTTTTATTTGACTTTTATCAGATTCGAGATTGGCCTCTTTTCCTCTCCCGTCTTCTCCTCTCCTAGCTAGTCCAGGTGACTGGGATTAAGACTGTCCCTTTATGGCATCATCTCTAGAGAATCCATCAGAAAACCAGGGCCTGAGTGGATTTTAGAAGGTAAGGGAGGATGAAGTCTGGACCTTCATCATGTCCCATTCTCCATGCTGCTGCCATGCTGAGTTCCTCCCATCAATACAGATAGCCTTTTCATGTGTTCATACACTTGAACTTTAGATAGGTCAGTTCATGGTGAAAAAGCAAACACCTTGTAGACACAGCCTATTGCAACCCAACTGCACAAGGCTTCAGGTTCCAAGGTGAAGGATGGAGAGTGCAGTCAGACTCCTTTATAGATATTCTGCTTCTCAGCTACTGTTTATTAGCTGAACCCAGTCTGTGTTAGTTTTCTGTTTCATAAGAGATCACCACAAATTTAATGGCTTAAAGCAGCATGTACTGATCATCCCACAGTGTCTGTGGGTCAGGAGTCTGAGGCCTCTGTTCGGGTTATAATCAAGGTGTTAGCTGAACTGCATTGTCATCTGGAGGCTCAACTGGGGAAGAGTCTGCTTCTGGCTCATTCAGATTACTGTCAGAATTCACTTCCTTGTGAATTCTGGTGGAAATGTGATGGCTCCAGCTATCTTCAAGCTATTGGCTGGAGGCCTCCTTTGTGTCCCTGAGGTGCCCAAATTTCCCTGACACATGGACTTCTCTCTCATGGCTGTAGTTTTCACTAAGCTTTTAAGGAGAGTCTCTACCACCAGTCTGCAAAGAGAGAGTGACATCCCTTTACCTTTGTCATATTCCATCAGATAGGAGCAAGTCACAGGTCCCACTCAGAGTCAGGGGTTATATGTGCCACAAAGTGCTGAACACTCAGACTGGTCTCAAACTTCTGGCCTTAAGCAATCCTCCTGCTTCAGCCTCCCAAATTATTAGGTTTACAAGCATTAGCCACAGTGCCCAACCTTCTGCATATTTTTTATCCTGTTCCTCAGACTCAATACTTTCAATTGTTGTATCTTTAAATTTGCTGATTCTTTCTATTGCCTGCTCTACTCAGCTATTGCACTTCCTCAGGTGATTTCTTTTTAATCTTAGTCATTGTATTTTTAAGGTCCCAAACTTTTTTCTTGTTTATAATTTCTATCTCTTTTTTTGGATTCTCATTTTGTTCACATATCATTTTTCTGATTTCATTTAGTTCTTTGTCCGTGTTTTCTTTTAGCTTTTTGACCATATATAAGACAGTTGTTTTAACATCTTCATCTAGTGCTTCTGATGCTGGCTTCTTCCAGCAGAGCTTCTTTCAATTATGCCAGGTGTCCTCAAACTACAGCCCGTGGGCCACATGTGGCCTGCCTAGAACATTTATCCAGCCTGCCGGGTGTTTGTGCCACCATTGCCTGTCCTGCTTAGCAGCCAACTCATTCCGGGGCCCACAGTCCAGCCCTCCAACGGTCTGAGGGACAGTGAACTGGCCCCCTATTTTAAAAGTTTGAGGACCCCCGAATTATGTTGTTCCTTTGAATGAATCATATTTTCCAGTTTCTTTGTTTTGTTGTTGAAAAATTAGGCATTTAATTATTATAACATGGTACCTCTGGAAATTGAATATTCTTCTTTCCCTACCATTTTCTGGGTTTTTTTCCTCCTTTTTTCTCTTTTTTTTTTTTCTGGCTATTGTTGAGGCTGTAGTAATACATTTGTTTTGAAATTATTTTGGCTATGGCTTGTTATTTGTAATCACTGGTTTCTTTTTTATTTAGAGTGCACCACAAATTCATAAACCTCTGTTTTAACAAAGATTTCCTGAAATGCTGGGAGCTGAAATGAACAAACAAACAAAAAGCATTTCCCAAAATAAACCGAAATGATATTAGAGGGGCCTCCCCCAGTCTTTGCAGATTGGCTTTGTGCTACAAGCACTCCCTCATCACTTAGCTTGGCCTGCTTTAAGCATAGTGATCTATCTGGCCAGTATAACAGCTTGATGTCTTCCCAGGATGCTTCTAAGCATACATCTCGCCTGGTCACATGCATGCGTGTCTAAGTTCTCCTGCTCACATGGCTATTTTTCAATATCATAATTTCCCAAAGAGTCTAACCCCAGTTCCTTCTCCAAGCCTTAGGTTGTCTACTGTGTGTCTCCACTAAGAATCTCTCACCCCGGACATCTCTGAGTTTGCGATTGCCTTGTGGCTTTTACAAGCAGCGCCTGCTGGTTTCCCACATGTATTGTGAGTTATGTGGAACAGAGACCAATGCATTACATCAGCCCTTCAACAGTCCCCCAGACGGACTAGAACAGATGTCCACAATAACGTGTAAATAAGATCTGCTTCGCTCCCTCCAGTTCATGGGAGTTACTGGGAACTAAGATGCTGCCTGCTTAACACCGAAACCACCATGCAATGGTGAGTAGAAACTCTGCAAAATGTTTCTCCCACTTTGAAGATAGCTTTTGCTTGATTGTGCATTTTTTGTTGGGTGCTGTAAACCTCTGACTATTTTCCAGTGCTCCTATAAAGTTGGTTAGGACTGCTTCTGGGGCTTCATTTTGGCTTTTTTTTTTTCTTTGAGAGAGAATCTCACTATGTTGCCCTCAGTAGAGTGCTGTGGTATCACAGCTCACAGCAACCTCAAACTCTTGGGCTTAAGAGATTCTCTTGCCTCAGTCTCCCAAGTAGCTGGGACTACAGGCATCTGCCACAATGCCTGGCTAGTTTTTGCTGCAGTTGTCCTTGTTTAGCTGGCCAGGGCTGGGTTCAAACTCAACAGCCTTGGTGAATGTGGCTGGCGCCATAACCACTGTGCTACAGGCACCGAGCTTTCATTTTGGCTTTTTATTTTTATTTTTATTTTTTATGGTGTATCTTCGAGTAAAGGAAAACTTGGAACTGCCTTGTCTGCCATTTTGATGATGTCACTCTTGGCTACACGACAAGGGACACAGGTGCTGAGAACCTGAATCAGACGGAACAGCTGTCATGCAAATGGAAAGGAAAAACTAAGTTTGCTATTGAATTCAGCAAATATTTATTAAACACTCTCTCTATGCGAGGCAAAGTTGCAGGTCGACTGGCACCTAGAACAGCAGGAAACAAAAGAGGAGATATTTGTATTCATTTATTAGTTCACAAAATAAACATCTATTAAGTTTCGTCCATATACCAGGCACTGGTGCTACACTGATAACTAATCTAAGCCCCATTCCTGCCATCACAAACTTAGAATATAGGTTAAGTCGCAGTCGATTCATGCTCAACCATTAAAGAGTAGCAATTACACATATTCCTGCCAAACTGTAAGAAGAGAGAAAATGAAAAGTAACTTGTCTTAAACATATAGGAAATGGAGAAGGGATGGAAAGAGTGGGAAAGAGAAGGAGGTGGGGGAAAGAGCACTGTAGTGGGGGATACAGACAACTAGACGGGCAGTGATGATGCCACGTGGTAAGTGGCATGTGGGGTTTCGAGGAGTTGAGAGGCTAGAAGCAAAAAGGGCTTCTCAGGGGCAAGTTATAACGAGGCAGATACTTAAAGATGAAGGGGAGGTAAAGGTGTTGCCGGGAGAGGAAAAATGTGTGTCAAGACGTAAAATCAAGACAGAGTTTATCATATTCCAATAACTAAATGAAGCCCATTTGTTCCAGCTACACATGAGGCTCTGAGTCATGAGACTCAGAACCAAAGTCGTGCAGGATCTTTTAAGCCACATGAAGCAGAGTTTGTGTGTGTGTGTGGGGGGGGGGGGGTTGTTTTGTTTTGCTTTTGAGACAGTTTCACTCTGTTGCCCAGGCTAAAGCACTAATGTATTAGCTTAGCTCACAGGAACCATAGCTTAGCTCAAGTGATCCTCCTGCCTCAGCCTCTTGAGTAGCTGGGATCCTCCTGCCTCAGCCTCTCGAGTAGCTGGGACTCTCTGTTGCCCGCCACAATGCCCGGCTAATTTTTCTATTTCTCGTAGAGATGGGGTCTTGCTCTTGCTCAGGCTGGTCTCCAACTCCTGAGCTCAAGGGATTGTCCTACCTGGGCCTCCCAGAGTGCTGGGATTACAGATGTGAGCTACTATTTCTGGCCTGTAAAGCAGTTTTAAATGATCCTAAGAGCAATGGAGAGCCACTCCATTGGTGAATAAAGAAATGCCATGAAAAGATGGGGATTTTAGAAAGATTGCTTTGGCTGCCTCATGGATTATAAGCCGCAGGGTAGTTAGTTAGGAGCTGTTGCAATAGTACAGGCAATAGAGGGTGGTGATGTCACCTTGGATAGTTACCATGAGAACAGAAAAAGAGTGAATGGAATAATTAGGAGATGGAATACATATTTTGGAGATTAGATTGGACTGAGGGTTGAAAAAACAGACGGAGACAAAAATGATCCCTAGGTTTCTATCTTAAGCAACTGGTGGATTGAAGTGCTATTTACTGAAATAATCTTAGGAGTAGTTGGTGCCCTGCCCAGACCACTTTACAGGCCAGTACAGCCATCTGCCAACTACCAGGGCACTGCCCTCCGCCAAGTAGAAGCTAGGAGCTGCCTCACATAGGAGGTTACAGCCTCCCCACCCCCACTCCTGAGAGCCACAGCCAATGCCCAGCTGGCAGGAGGGTGCCGAAGCCTGGCTCCTTGGCCTCAAGGCGGGTTCTGTGATGCTCCAGAGCTCCCTGAGGGATCAAGCCACATCTGGACCCCAGCTGAGATCACTCCCTGCTTAGCTTCTTCCCCCAGCCCATGCAACTTCCTTTACTGAATGCCCTCCCTCAGTAAATCACAGGCACCCCAATTCCTGTCTTAGACTCTGCTTTGAGGGAACCCACCCTAAGGCAGATGGTACCAAGAAAACTCTAAATATGAGACCCTGGAGTTGATCACTCACCAGCTAGCTGGCAATGTGGGGCCCCATTGTTCACAGCAGAGTGGAGACCCTGGCCTGATACAGCCGTTCAATTGCTGAGAATCTCACCTGCAGCGAGCTGAAAGGTGATACAGGTTAAAGGCAATGCAGTGGTTTGGGCAATGTCTCCTGCATTTGACAGCCATGGGGCAAAACGTCATTGTAAGAACTGCAGGATTAACGAAGGCTGCAGAACATCACCGGTGCGCCTGCTGAACAGAGGAATGACAGGCTGTGTCTGGGCAGCCAGTTACCAACTCAAAGCAAAGCATAAGAGACAGAGACTCCTTACTGAAAAGCAAATCCTTCGTATTTGGGGACTGAGACAGATCAAGCGGGACAATGTGGGACTTAGAGGAGGAATGAGGCTTACTCAGTAGATGGGCTTGAGAACTTTCAAGTCCCACAGTCCCCCTGAAGCTGTTGAGTTTCTAGCACGCCACTCTCTTAGAGGATACAGCCTTCCCTTACTGGACACTATGCAAAGCCTCAAATGACTCAAACTCGGGCAGCGCCTGTGGCTCAAAGGAGTAGGGCACCGATCCCATATGCCAGAGGTGGTGGGTTCAAACCCAGCCCCTGCCAAAACAAATGACTCAGACGCCCTACAGAACAATATTTGCTCTCTTAGAATCTTCTCCCTTCCTTTCCTTTTCTTCCTGGTCACCAGATCAATAACTAGAGGTAAGATGAGGATGAGCCATGTGGAAAGGGCTTGCTCGCTAAAGGAGAATCTGTATCAAAGCCGCTGCAGGATGGGGCTGGTGTTATATTGTGGAGAGACTCTACACTTGTCCGTTCAGCCTGTATATGATAGTCACTGCATGTGCCTAACCAGGGGAGAAAAACGCCAAGGCCTTTATGCTCCAGGAGCCCACAATTTAACTGGGGACACTAGCTTTCAACTATGAAGACACACAGGCTAAAGGCAACAAGCCTCTGCCCCTAGATTTCTCCTACTGCCCTGACTTCTGCCAACTTCAGGATCGGGGAGCCTAGGCTGGAGAGACGGAGCTGGGCCGAGTGTCTGTGCAGCACGTGCAGAGGCCATGGAAGCGGCTCGCTGATTTCCAGGGCGCAGGTGGAGAAGGGGAGAGGTGCACCATGGAACTCTAAGTGGGGTGCACCCCGGAACTCTAAGTGGCATTATACTCAGGGCAGTGATTTTTCAACTGGTGTGCTGTGAGAGGATCGTAGGTACGGTGCGGAAATTTTTAAAGATCGTTCATTCAATTATTTTCCAAAGAAGTTCAAAGCACAGTGAATATATTTTTTAACTCTTTTTT
This sequence comes from Otolemur garnettii, assembly GCF_000181295.1. Taxonomy (NCBI): domain Eukaryota; kingdom Metazoa; phylum Chordata; class Mammalia; order Primates; family Galagidae; genus Otolemur; species Otolemur garnettii. The sequence goes on along the minus strand of NW_003852414.1, from coordinate 4,862,285 downwards.
TTTTTTGATCAATGTAATCTAAGTGTGCCGCGCAAGTTTCACCGTACGTTCCAGTGCGCCATGAAATAAAAAAGGTTGAAAAACACCGGTTTAGAGGGGTAGCCAGGGAAAAAAAGTGGACCCTGAATGGCTGCTAAGCAAGAACGGCCAGAGGGGAGGCGGAAAGCCAAGAGTGTGGGAAGGGAAGAGTTTTTCCAAGGGGGTATAATTACAGCCCCCACTGGGCCAGGTGAGTTCCTGCGCTCTTCACCCACCACTTCCTCTTCTCTGAACAACACATCCCACTGCCCTCTTACCTTGGCAGCTCCCTTCTTTCCGGTCCCCTCCAGACTCAGATCCAGCCCCGTTTCCACTTTGCTGCCTCATTTTCTAAAATATACAGGCAGCAAGTGTGGTCCATGGGAGGGAACTAAGCCTCCAGCTCTGCCTTCCTCCTCTCACCTGCTGCTGCTCAGGAGAGGATAGGAGGATGCCTTTGCAGGGCCGACCTCAGGCTCAGGTGCCTCCTGCCAAAATGCATCCAGCTGCCACCATGCCCGAAACACCAGCATTTCCATCAATTCCTTTGATTAAGCATTCTTCTCCCCTTTGGTTTCTGTCTTAATATGTTACTGTGCCTCCGAGGATGACAGATTTTATCTGTAACACTCTAAATGGTTGAGAAGACCAGCAAAGGGTTAGCTGGTCTTCTCAGCAAAGCAGTAGGGCCTGCTGCCTCTTTGTTGGTCTTCTCAAGTTGGCACCAAGAGATGGTTTAGGGCTGCAGTCAATCCCCAGCTCCCAGGCCATGGACCAGTATGGTATCAGTCCATGGCCTGTTAGGAACCAGGCCACTAGGCAGACAAGGGAAGGAGCTTCATCTGTATTTACAGCCCCTCCCCATCACTCACATCACTGCCTGAGCTCTGCCTCCTGTCAGATCAGCAGGAGTATTAGCTTCTCATAGGAGCAGGAACCCTACTGTAAACTGCACTTGAGAGATCTAAGTTGCACACTCCTTATCAGCATCTAATGCCTGATGATCTGGGGGGGAGGTACAATTATCCTGAAACTATCCTCTGCCCCCCATCTATCTAAAAATTGTCTTCCATGAAACTGGTCCCTAGTGTCAAAAAGTCTGGAAAGGACTGGTTTAGGGAACAGGGAGGAAAGGTGGAGGGACTAAGGGTAATCTTAACCTATTATGCAATTTTTTTTCTTGGATTAAGCTCACCCCTTCACTTAGGTTTGGGGGAAAAGGATAAAGAACTCATTTGTAGCTATAGGTACTACAGTCATATCCCCTTGGCCTCCCTCAACATTAATCTGTAGACATTTTCCAAATAATGGTGGCAAAAGTCAGAAGATCACCAGAGTTAATGTCCCACGGTCACTAATGGAGGCTGATTCTGAGGTGTGTTCTAGTAAGTCTCTCAGAGGACCTCCAGTGAGAATGTCCCCAACAGTAACCCATTCATTAATGTATCTTTTATTGCTCACCTTGGAGTTCTTTCTGGATCATACCTGAAAAATACTCCTCACATCCAAATTCTTCAGGGTTTATTTTGGGGGCAATGCAAACAAAGTCACCACATATCATGGTCTTTCCCTTTTATCTCCAACACCAATGGAGAAGAAAATAAAGCCACTGGCTCCTAAAAAAATCCACAGACCCAAAGTATAGAAATGTATATTAAAATTTTAAATGTGGGCCAGGTGTGGTGGCTCATACCTGTAATCCTAGCACTCTGGGAGGCCGGGGCAGGTGATTGCCTCAGCTAGGAGTTCAAGACCAGCCTAAGCAAGAATGCAAGACCCTGTCTCTACTAAAAATGGAAAAATGAGCCTGGCATCATGGTGGGTGGCTGTAGTTCCAGCTACTTGGGAGGCTAAAGCAGGAGGATTACTTGATCCCAGGAGTTTGAGGCTGCTGTGAGCTATGATGATGCCATGGTATTCTACACAGGGTGACAGAGTGAGACTCTGTCTCAAAAAAAAAAAAAAATCAAATGTGCATACAATTAGACCCAGAAATTCTGCTTCTAGAAAACTTAAGAACCTTAACAGGCTGAGAAAACTAACAGACTGTGCAAAAATGTCTAAGAATGTGTATCATGATATAGACTTAGGGAGCAACTTGAATTTCCAGCAATAGCAAATTGGTTAATGACTTATGTTATATCCTATGTTGCCATTAGAAATAACGATGTAGGTTTTTCTACATCCTTCCATATATGTGGAAAATTAAGAGAAAATACAGGTGATGAACTGTCACATGCAGTATAATCTATTTTTGTAAATACACCTACCTACATACAGACGGGTTTGTGTACATAGAATCTGGAAGCATGACGCAAAATATTAACAAATGGTTGTCTTGAGGTTGTGGATTGTTTCTTTTGTTTTTTTTCTTTTTCTTCTTTATGCCTTTCTGAATTGGAAAAAATAAAATTCAGGATTTAAAAATCTTCTAAAACTTGAAAAAAAATGTAAAAAGAAATCTCTGGCCTCAGACACATAGAACTGAGTTCCACAGCTCGAACTCCCCTTCTCCCAACAGAACTATTGGTTTCACCACCTAAGGGAGGCTGAACAGAACCAAAGAAAGGAACTGTCCCACTTAGCCCAGGCCAATATTTGGCAGGGGCTGTTCCAAGCAAGTCAGCAAACACATCTGCCAACTGGCAGGCAGGGGAGAGCATGTCACGTCACGTGTCCAGCATGTGTGGCCCCATCTGACACAGGGGAGTCGCGCACAGCCCGGATCCTCGCTTGGGGTCGCCGGTCAAGCTCAGCGGCGCGCTTAGCCCCTGCAGACCACCTCTCGCCTCACCCCTCCTCCCAGAGCCTCAGCCGGCGCTCACAAGGTCCCTTTCCGATTTGTCCCGCATTCAGGAGTTCCTTATTCCCACGGGAAGAACTGGTTGCCATGGAGATGTGAGCCTTCCCAACCCCGAAGCCTGCCGGGGAAGCCAAATCCTTCCCTGCGCGGCCCTGCCTGGCCTACTGGCTGGGCGGTGGGCTCCGGTGGGCACTTAGCCCTATCAGAGAGGGGGTCTTAGGCTGTGGATTTTGGAGGCCTGATACGGGGGATATTAATGAAGAACACAGAGTTAAGAGGGAAAGGGAAAAAGAAAAATGGGTAAGATTTCACGCAACCCCCCTGGTCACTATTCCTCTTCCTCCCACCCCCACTCCAGTCAAATGCTGTCTCTGGTTCGGAAGTATTTGGATGGTGACTCTTTTACTCTCTCAACGACTTCCCAGAAACCCATGGAGTCTACTGAAGTTTCTGGAACGAAGCAGCCTGGAATGAAGCTTTAACCTCCCCTGCTCCTTCCGCCTGGGTCTGAAAACACGCGAGGAGCAAGGGGTGGGAACCGGGAGCACCAGAGCTGCACCCTGCGGAGACGCGTGTTGGGGTGGCCGGGTGTGGGAAGCGACGCCCAGCCCACTTCAGGGACGAGCTGCCACGCCCAACAAGGGGTCTCAGAGCTGGCTGTCTGGGTGGGTGGCCACCTGCGATCGCCGGCGGGCTGGAGTGGGGTTTCGTAGGCCCCGCCCCTTCCCGAACCCTCCCTCCGCTCAGAGGGCCACGCCCCCATCGCCCGAGGGCCCCGCCTACTCCTGAAACCCCACCCGGTCCCGGAGTGCCTGGCCGCCTGCGCCAAACCGAGACTCCCAGACCTCAGCACTAACCCGCATCTCCTGTTACTCGCCCCAGGGTGGCTGCCCAGGGAAAAACTCCAAGCATATCACTGACTGGCCTGGAAACCCTTTCATCTTTGCTCCATCAGCAGCAGCGCTTTGATTAATTGAGTCTCCAGGCTTTAGAGCCTCCAACCATTACTAAGCTGCAAATCCCTGGGTGCCTGCTGGCTCCGATCTGGGCCACGTGTACACCCAGGTGCGCCCCTTTCCTCCGCTGTTGCCTCCCCAACCCTCAAGCCTTTGGGACTCGGAGTTGCAATGAACCTTAGATTTTTCCAGAGGCATGTTTTTTCCCTTCAGCGTCTCTGTGCACCCACCCACTCCAACACCTGGCATTTTCCTTCAGCGGCACCCTCCCTACTCAAGCCTCCAGTACAGCAGCAGGCACGTGCACACACACAGGCCTCTTTCCTTCCCCTCCACCCTCAGTGGAGGTAGAAGTTAGCCCACCCAACCGGCAGCAATGCAGACAGTCCACCCGCAGCTGCCCCCCTCCACCCACGACAGTGGAGCACCCCACAGCCAGCTCTGGCGGAAGTAGTGTTTTGACAACCCCAGGCATCATATTTCATAAGTGAGCCAAATGTAGAAAGGATTAGCTGTTTCACCCAATAAGCCCACATCTGTAGCTACATTCTGACTGGGATAAAATTACCCTGGTTATTAATCCTTCTGCTTTAGAGTATAAGCTGATCGCCAGCTGGGGTCAGGGAAAAATTCCAGTTCAGCTCCTTCTCCTCTCTCCCCTGCCCCTACTCCTGGGGTACACTGCTGCACACTTAGGTCTGCAAACCAGATTTGAGATCACCAACCAAGGCATCTCTGAGATGTAACAGCTCCAATCCGTTCTGAAGGGGACGTCCCTTCCTCTTGTAGGTATGCACTGAGAATCTACTTTGGGCATCCTCAGCCTTCACAGTAGCGGGTACAAAGAGCAGTAGGCCGTGGCCCTTGCCTTTTTCATGCCAAGAAAAGCTGAAGTGTGTGGTCAGAAACTGCATGTGGTTTGGGGGACTTCCTGCTCTGGGTGGATCAGATGACCTCGGGGAATCCAGTCTGGGTTCCTGCAATGTTTCCATGTCTGCTGCCAATCAGGAACGAGCCATTTCCTTCCATCTCAGTCGTACTTGGCCTCTCTGAAAGTTACCAGTGGGCAGCTTTGTTCCTGGTCTCTGATCTTTTCTCTTTTGATCCCAGATCTGCAGGCACTGGAGATTTCATGGAGTCTCCATTTCCTTTGGTGGGGCCAAGAGAAGAGGAACAGGTGGACAGCCAGGGTCAGCCTATTGGGTCTGGGGTCACAACACACAAAGTGACATCCTAAGAGGCCATTTTCCGTCATCACTGCACACCTGGTATTGTGTGGGTGATCCCATGATTCAGCATCCGAATCGGGATGTCTCAATGACAAAGAGTTGTCACCATTGATAACTTCATGGAATTTCTGCCCTCTTCCCTGTTTTCACCTGTCCCATTCTGTGGATGGCTCTGTCCCCGATGCGGCCCTTCCCCCGACCTTAGTTCCGCTGTCCCCTGGACCCAAAGCACCTGTATTTCCACTCCAACCTTGGATCAGTCCTCCCCAGGTGTTCTCATTCTGCCATATCCATCATGTTGGGTGGCACCAGAGATCATCAATTATGTTCATTAGGTGAATAAATCTGGGTTGACCCCATGACACAATTATGCTTTCTACCCTCAAATATTCCTCAGCGCTGCTCAGTCCTTCCATTGGCTTTCTCATTCCAGGTGGTAGAGTTTCCCTGTGCTTACCCCTTTCCGGCAACCCTGTCATTAACCATTGCCCCTTATGTCATCCAATTCCTGTCCTCATTTATTCAAGATAGGATAAAAAAAGATGTCTGATGGTTGCAGTTGCAACCCAATTTCTATTACCCCCAAACCCTCTCCCAGTGTATCCCAAACCTGTAAGACCCTACTAACACCCATCATTTCACCGAGGACAACTATGGATCCTATTCAGCAAGAAGCCGTCTTGGAAGACTAACCTGTGACCCTATTGCCCCTTCTAACGAGAGCTGGGAATGTTAGGTGCCTAAACCTTTCTCCTACCTCCCCTCCCAGAATGGAAGGCCTACCTGGCCCTGCCCCAAGAGTTCCACTGGAAAGATCCTAGTCCACCAAAGCCTTCCAGCAACCAGTGCAATCTTCCTGCCCCTGCACACTCTATGAAAACAAGCCCCAAACCACTCTCAGTGCAGCTGGCATCTTTGCCCAGGAAGGTCTCAGTGCCCTTTCATTAAATTTGGCCTGAACCTGTCCTGGTCTCATCTTTGGGTATGCTGCTGAATCCCTTTCACAAACCTTCTATAGCCCAAATCCCCATGTACTCCCTAATTCATGAAGGAGACTTCACCAAGAGCAACAAAAACAACCAAACAAGCAAAAAAAAAAAAAAAAACTTTACACATGCAACAACCTCTCAGACTTTCTAAAAGCTTCTCCTCTGAACTATGCCAATCTGCGGACACCTGTTATTTTGTCTACCAGATCCTCTTTTCAATGGAAACTATGTTGCTTTCACCCAATCTGTGTGGTCCCTGTAGTGTTGACATGTGCTTACATAGGACGTCCTGTCCACAGCTGGGCCAGAATTTATTGACCCACACCTGGGCTCCTAAATACTCAAGAAAAGTATTAGTGTATGTTACTACAGTAACCATGTTACTATCTATACGTATCCCATAACATCACGTATACAAACTTCAAATATGCACGATAGCATTTATTTGGGAAAAACATGGAAAATTGAAAGTAATAGATGTTCATTTAAAATTTACAAATAAATAGATAAATTCTCAAGAGGAACCAATGAGAACCTTTCTCTAGAATTTTGTGTTGGGGGCCAAGAGGGTCAGTCCGGACTCTTTCCCATGGCTGTGGCTGTTGAGATGTGACATTCGGAAGTTCAACGGAGCCTTGTTTCCCCATCAGACTGAAGAAGCAGAGGACCTGCGGGGGCTGAGAGAATAATGAGTCAGGTGTGAAAGCGATCTGAGAGCAACCTAGAAAGAATCCTGGTTTCAGGTGGTCCTGAGATCCAGCCATCAAAAACCTCTCTACCTGCTTCTCAGAGGGAGAATTTTCCTCCTTTTCCCTCTGGCCTAAACCTGTCCTGGTCTCATCTTTGGGTACGCTGCTGAATCCCTTTCAGAAACCTTCTATAGCCCAAATCCCCATGTACTCCCTAATTCATGAAGGAGACTGAAGAAGCTGTCTGTTTCTCTTGCACCCTGGATTCAGTCCCACCTGGCTGCCTTTGTCTTATCACTTACACCACTTCCCATGAATTTCCCTGCTCAAAAACAAAATCAACAAAGGCCACCACTTATCTCTGTCCCTCCTCAGCTTCTGCCCCTTTCCTTCCACTCAGTAGCTCTATTTTCTCTCTCCTATTTAATTTCCAGTCCACTGGCACAATCTTACCCTACGTCTTCTTCCCATTTTCTGCACACCACTCTCTGGATGGATAGCACATGGTACAGTACTCTGTGCTCATGGTCTGCACCTGGCCTCAGTAACCACCTCCTCTTTCTCAAAACTGCGACTTCCCTAGATGGTTTTCTTCCCGGTGCTTGACCTAAGGCAGAAAAGCTTGACCTGCCAAAGCTATATCAGCAACAGTCAGAATCTAAAGCTCTAGATCTTTCTAACTTGCCTCTCACCCCATAAAAATGCAACTGGCCTCTGCCTGCTCTCCTCCTGCTCTACTAAGAAAGGGCTAACTGATCTAATGAGATCATTGGAGCCAAGGGGTTCCTGGGTGAGTTATTCTGATATTTTGATAACAGCTCTAGCTTAGTGTCTCTGAAACTTGGATTACAGTAGAAGTGGGTGGTGAGAAGCAGGGATGGGGCAGAAGGGAGGGGTTGGGGATATACTGTGGAGAGTCTAAGAGTTTTTGAGATATTTAAGTTTTATATTTTCTCTTTAATGTTAATCAGTGCTTGATCATGCCTTTTAATTTACTATTCCATTGGCACCCAAGTAATCACCAACTTTAACTCAGTATTTCGTAAGTGGGGTATAATCTCGAAGAATCAGAGAAATTTTTCTTCTAACGTGAATCTCTTTGTTCCTCAAATTGGGAAGTGCCAACTTGAGAATAAGCACTGTTAAAATGGGAATGTCGTCCATGAACCTGGCGGCACCGAGAGGTATAGAAACATAAAGCCCAGCTCCTGCCTTCAGAATCTCACGGGCTTATTGGGAAAACAAAATAGGAACACTTAAGAAATGAAATACAGCCATAGAAGTCCCGTAGTGATACATTATTAAGTGATGTGGATGCCACTTTTACAGGAGATAAGAGAGGTTTCCCTGAAGGAGTGATCAGTGAGGGCTTCCTTGGTTGGGAAAGGATCCCAGTATTGATGTTGGTCTTGGAATTGAGCAGAGCCTTAAATGAAAGTTAGGAATTTTAAAGCCAGAGAAGAAAGAGAGAGGGAAATTTTCTAGGCATGAAGGCAGTCCAAATGGCCACGAAGTCCTCAGCTTGGGGTGTAGATCAGATCGGACTCAATGAGTGGTTCTTGGTAGACACAGTGGATAATGCTTCTTTACCCACCTCCCAAACTGAATGCATATGTAGGTCATCCACTAGCAGGGATTCCAAAAATTTTTGTTCAAAAAATTATTATTTAATATATATTTTTTAAGCAGCAAGAAGATGTTATGGCTGAGCACCCATTGCTCAGTGGGTAGGGTGCTGGCCACAGGCACTAGGGCTGGAAGGTTCAAACCTGGCCCAGGCCTGCTGATCAACAACGACAACAACAACAAAAATAGTGGGGCATTGTGGAGGGCATCTGTGGTCCTACCTGCCTGGGAGGCTGAGGCAGGAGAGTCTCTTGAGCCCAAGAGTTTGAGGTTGCTGTGAGCTGTGATACCACAACACTCTACTGAGGGAGATATAGTAAGACTCTGTCTCAAGGGAAAAAGAAAAAAAAAAAAAGATGATGTTATGGGAAAGATCAGAAGAGAGTTAGACTTCTTTATACTTACGTTATGACTTTTAATACTTTCAATATTTTTAATTTACTTCTGTGGAAGAGAGAGTAATGACACACCATTAGAGTTCATGACCTCTAAAGGCTGAACACAGCTCTTTAGCAGAAGATCAAGTGGGGTCATAATTTGGGAAGACTTGAATTCCAAGTGGAGCCGGCAGACTTGGCATCACCTTTCTGTACAGAGGGCTTCAAGGGCAATGACTACCTCAAGTTCTTGGGTCTTCACACCTGGTCTAACATTGGGTTTCAGATCTTTTATTGCATAGTGCACATTTCTAGAACTACACACTGAGGGTTTTGTTGTTCTTGTTGCAGTAACCATGCCTTTTGGATTCATGACCACTGTTGACTGGCATTGGTTGGAAGAGATAATGTCGCCTTGAATACAAAGCCTCTCTTGAGGAATAACATGTAAAACAACTGGTGCTATTAATTGCTTTTATTATCTTCACAGTCTTGAGACAATCTTGATGCTGTTTACACAATTTTTTCTTTCCTCCGTGTTAGCAGGACGCTACATGGTCGTTAGACATTGTTGCATTCTGCCTGGGATTGTGAAGATCTGCCAATGTGGTGTGCTGAGTCACAGGTAGCTGGGAAATGAGTGAATACGTGCATAATTAAGGGGGATTCACACTAAGAAAAGATATTCTAAGACTGGCTTTTGGAGGGAGGTTGAAATAAATGACACAATTATAAAAGGGACTTTACCGACACATGCAGACAGTGCAACCTAATTCTTTGTACCCTCAACGAACCTGAAACAATAAATTAAAAATAATAAATAATTTTTAATTTAAAGAAAAAAGAAAGCTCTGTTTCAACTCTCAGAACTCTCCTAGCATTGGGGAAGAGCAGGAAGAGTTCTCCTGAAAAAGCAACTTTCTCCCCTGCTTCTAGCACTTTCTCAACAAGATCTCACCACCCTTCTTGGTAGTATATTTCCAAGCCTCAGGCAAAAAGTTGTTTCTTGTGTCTTACTCAGCTCCTACACACTGCAGTTTAAGCCATTTAATCTGTCTCATTCTTCAATGAGAACAATTTTTCTCAGCGTTGTGGTAAGACAAGAGATGCTCCTCGACTTAAAATGGGTTACATCTTAATAATCTCATCCTGAATTGAAAATACCACAATTTGAAAATGCATGTAGCATACCTCACCTACCAAACATCAGGGCTCAGCCTAGCTTACCTTAAAGTTGAAGTTGGGCAAAGTCACTTCACACAAAACCTATTTTACAAGAGAGTGCTGAATAGGTAGTGTAATTTATCAAACACAACACCAGTATCGGTTTTTTACCCTTGTGGTGACATGGCTGCCCGGGAGCTGCAGGTCACTGACTACCCAGCAACCCGAGAGTCTCCTACTTAATATTGCTAGCCTGGGAAAAGATCAAAATTCAAATTTGGAAGCATGGTTTCTAATTGCTTCCACACCATTGGAAAATCAAGTTTTCCTAAATCAGGACTATGTTGCTAAAGCCAGTCTGGGATTAAAATCCACAAAAGGACTCAGCGAGGAGGAGGAGAGGCACTTACAGAAAAGCCCTCCAAGGGGAGGGCACCTGCAGGAGGCTGAGGGCCCCGGGGATTCACTGAGGAAGAGTAATTACAGTGAAGCCCAGCAGAGCACCAGGCCAGCATCACTGCCCCGAGTGTGGCTCTGAATGCAGGTGGAAGGCTTCAATTATCTGGGCATTGTGATGAATGGCCACTGCACCTGCCCTGGAGGAGCAGGGAGGAAACTAGCCAGAGATTAATCACTTATGGCATCACTGAATGGGGAGTGCTTATAGCCTTGGGTAGCCAGAGGGACAACAGGGTCACAAAAGCAGAGAGGGAAACCTGGGGTAATCGGGCCACGCTTACAAAGAAATTAACAAGACTGGGTCAGCATGGTGGCTCACACCTGTAATCCTAGCACTCTGGGAGGCTAAGACAGGTGGATTTCTTGAGCTCAGGGGTTCAAGACCAGCCTGAGGAAAAAAGACCCTCATCTCCACTAAAAACAGAACAACCAACCAAGTATCATGGTGGGTGTCTGTGATCCCAGCTGCTTGGGAGGCTGAGGCAGGAAAATCACTTGAGCCTAGGATTTGAGGTTGCTGTGAGCTGTGATGCCATGGCACTCTACCCAGGTGCCAGAGTGAGACTCTGTACAAAAAAAGTAAAAGAAAGAAAGAAATGGGCAAATAGAGCACTAAGACCCATTTTTTTTTTCTTTTTTTTAGGCTGATGTGCATAAAGGTATCAACAACTAAAGTAGCTCAAGTAGGAATGGATGGTAGAATTCACTCCTGGGTGGTCTCCAGACAAGGGAGGGCCCTCAAGGTAATGGCAAATCAGAGCATGAGCATCTCAGAGGCAAAGAAGGGAAATACACAAAACAGGGCAGGGAAAGGAAGTGGAAACAACCTCCCAAAGGCTTCCAGAAGATAAAGCAGTGTGCAATTCCCAGCCTTTCCTACGGTGTTACCACTGCTTATCATCAGAGGCAGCACTGTTCTTCTTGGGCCACCAATTACTATGGGATATGTGTGCCCACATGCATGTGTGTTTAAGTACACAGAATATTTGTTCTTTGGCAATGTTTGTGTTTGTGCAGCATTTAATACATGGTACTTAAAAATGGTCATTGAATTAATAATAATAATTAACATTTATATTGCACTTTGCCTGTGTCAGGCAGTGTGCTCAATGCCTCGTGTGAAAAATTCAATGCACATAGTCATCCTGTGAAGTTTTTTAAATTCCTCTTTTATGTATTAGAAAAAACTGAGACTCATATAAGTGAAGTCACTTGCTCAGCTGGTAAGTAAAGAAGGGAGAGAAAGAGGGAAAGAGCAAGAAAAAAATGAAGGAGGGAAGGAAGGGAGGGCGGGAAGAAGGGAGGAAGGAAGGAAGGAAGGAAGTGAGGGAGAAAGGGAGGAAAGAAAGAAGGAAAGGAAGAAAGGAAGGGAAAACCTTAAAAAAGAAATATAAGTCTCATAGAATTTCTTTTGAAACTCATCTGTCTGAACAAAAAATGTGCCTAGCCCATGGATCCACTTTAATTCCTCTTTACCACTAGGTGTTGAGTCCTGTAAAGTTCTGTGAAAACTAGTGCAGCCTCGTTTGGGACTGAAAGAAAATAAACGCCAGGGCATGGTTTTAAATGAACATAGAAAATACAGCACAAGCAATCCTGGTTGTTTGGGCTGCTGACTCCTGCAGCCTTTAGCTACAGGATGGAAACAATGGGACAAAGAGATGTTCATTTTCCACGTTGCTGATTGTTGAGAAATGATTCTGTGAACCTCAAACAAGCAGATTTTGTTCTGAATGATAACAATTAAAACCACTGAGAAACAAAAGGGAGATGTGAATAGGAAAATAAAGGTTGGATAACCCCACAGGAATGCGTAACAAATGATGTGCCTCAGGTGCCAAGAGGCAGGACACAATTTTTACTCTGAGCTACCTAGCAGCCTAAGCAAGAAGGGAAATCGTTGTTCAGAGGAAACACAGCTTTTTCAGATGTTGAAACCTTGGATTTTTTTTTTCTTGGCCAATACCCTCAACAGCATCCTGCAATGTTGCAATCAGAAAATTTCATGTTTATGTCTTTGGATTCCATGGTAGAGCTATCACACCCACTGCAGCAGCAGTAGCAGCATCCTCTGAGGGCCAAAAATGCAAAGGCCACTGATACCCTGGTGGAGAGAAAGGGCCTTTACTGCTACTGCCATATTGCCACTTTTGTTGGAATCAAACCTCATATTCAGAGGCTTGGTGGTGGGTTTCAAAATGTCACCCAGGTGGTGACACTGTTGAGAGCTTCAGTGGTGATTGGGCTGGGGCACCATGGCTCAGAGTCAGCACAGCACACCCCAGGATAGGAGGGAACCAGTCACCTGGGAGAAAGGCCTGAATGAACCAGAGAATGACTCAGGGAGGAAATGGGCAGAAGAGGACAAACACCCCTGAAGTGTTGGGCAATGTACATTAAGAGAAGCAGCTCCCCAGGGTCTGGAGCAAAACAGAGCAACAAGAGAAAAGGACCTGACAGCTCCTGCTCCCCTGACACCTTTGAGTCCCTCAGTGGCAGTTTAGATGGTTAAATGGTGGCCCATTGGGCAGGATCCCACCAATGTCAGAGATGGGATTTTGAACTTGATTCGGTTATCATGGGCTGAACAATTTAAGTACTTAAGATACAGGGTAAGCCACATGTCCCAGCTCTATTCCTCACCACTGAAACACCCAGGTGGGCATTTTTGATTATTCACATTTTTAGTTTAGGAAACTGAGGCTTGAAGAAGGACAGAACACACTCTTATTGAGTGTTCTATCAACACCATTCCTGCTGCTACTGCAGGTGTGGACTCATCAACTCTCTTCGTTTCCCAGATTGGTGGACACAGATTGTGCCCCCTACTTACAGCGGGTCTTGCAAATCAAAAGAAAAAAGACTTGTCAGGGCATAAACTGACCTTTTAAAACAAAACAGACAAACAAAAACAAAACTAGGTCTCTAGATCATGAGCTCATCCTTAAATTACTGCACTCAAGTAAGTGGCTTTCTCTCTCCTCCTCCCCTTTTCCTTCCATCCTCCCACCCTCCATTCCTCCCTCTTTCCCTCCCTCCCTTCCTTCCTTCCTTCCTTCCTTCTTCCCTCCCTCCCTTCCTCCTACTCCCCCTCTCCCTATCTTCCTTCCTCCCTTCCCTCCTCTTTCCCTCCTGTCTTCCTTCCTTCTTTCTTTCCTTCCTTTCCTTCCAGTCCAAATATTATGAAGTATTTAGAGTGTTCACTTCCCAGGCCATGAGGAGTTTGAAGATGAAAATAACACAGTCCCTACACTCAAGAGCTCACATTATTGCAGGAAGACAAGGCCCAGTGGAGAGAAAGAGCACCCAAACACCATATTTAAGAGGAAAAAGGCTTTTATTCAGCTGGTGGAGCTAAGGGTATAGATGAATTAAAAATGGCCACACTCCCCAACTGGCTTGGTCTTTCCCTTTTAATCTCCATGGGTATCTTTCTCATTGATCATTTTGAATCAAGCGAGAGAAGCTGTTCCAGCCCCCACAGGATTTCACAGAAGTGGAAATTCCAGGTCCCAGGAAGTTAAGTCTACAAATTCCTAAGAGCTGAGTCACTATGGAGAGGACCCTGCAGGTGTATCCTTGGGGTCTCCTTGAGAAGAACTCTGTTCTCCTAGATCTCACCCTTCCCAAGTATCCTCTCTCAACACCATGAGGAGATACTGTGTTTCCCTGAAAATAAGACCTACCCAAAAAATAAGCCCTAGCAGGATTTCTAAGCATTTGTTAAATATAAGCCCTACCCCAATAATAAGACCTAGTGATGGGCATGGCTATGCAGTGTATCTCCGTAGCCACACCATGCATTATGGAGAGGAGTGGTAAGGAAGACTGGAATACCTTTTATCTGCTACAGCTCCTTTCACCTGTTGGCACTTGCACAGGTGCACATGTGGTAACCGCGGTTGCAGGCATCCTATTGTGCATGTGTAAATGGCTAAGGGAAAGGAGTTCACTCATCATTAGCGCCAGCCCCACCAACAAGGTTGGCTCCCCCTGTCAGGTTCCATAAGAAGTTGACTTAACTCTATTTGAATAAATGTAGATTGTTGTATTATACTTAATAAAAATAAGACATCCCCTGAAAATAAGCCCTAGTGTGTCTTCTTGAGAAAAAATAAATATAAGACAGTGTCTTATTTGAGGGGAAACATGGTAGACAAGATGGTGGGTGATTTCCATATACTCTCATGAGGTACTGGTGTGGGAGGCTGTGGAGTGACAGAGAAATAAAGATGCTGAGGTTAACATGTGGGAAGGGACCTGGGGAGGGAGGTGCAACTGAAGTAACCAGAGGCCAGGGTGGAGGGCCCAGGGTTGGTGCTGCTTCTGAATAGGTGGGGAATTTGTCTAAAGACAAAAATGTCCAATGGGACTGAGGTGGGAGGTGTTTGGGGAATGCTACTGGCATCTAGTGGGAAGAGGCCAGAATCTAGTGGAAAGAGGCCAGAGATGCTGCTGAACCTCCTACTGTTGCAGGAAGATGAGTCCCAATGGAGAGAAAGAGCACTCAGGTATCATATTTATAAGAGGAAGGGCTTTAGTTCAGCCAGCAGAGCTTATGGCATAGAAGAATTCAAAATGGCCACACTCCCCAACTGGCTCGGTCTTTCCCTTTTAACCTCCAGTCAAAAAGTTCCAACCCACAGGTACTTTTCTCACTGCTCAGTTTGAATCAAGCGGGAGATGTTGTTTCAGCCCCACAGAACTACAGGATTTCACAGAAGTGGAAATTTCCAGGTTCCAGGAAGTCAAGTCTACAAATTCCCAAGAGCTGAGTCACCATGGAGAGGACCCTGCAGGTGTATCCTTGTGGTCTCCTTAAAAAGACCTGTTCTCCTGAGAGAGGATACCAGAGGGGTGAGATCTGGGAGAACAGGTTTTCTCAAGGAGACGCAGGGATGCACCTGCAGGTCCTCTCCATAGTGACTCAGCTCTTGGGAATTTGTGGGCTTGACTTCCTGGAACCCGGAAATTTCCAAGTTCTGTGAAATCCTGTAGTTCTGTAGGGGCTGGACTAGCATCTCCCACTTGATTCAAACTGGCCAATGAGAGGGGTACCTGTGGGATGGAACTTTTTGACTGTCAATAAAAAGGGAAAGACCAAGCCAGCTGGGGAGCATGGTCATTTGGAAATCTTCTATGCCATAAGCTCCCAGCTGATGAATAAAGCCCTTCCTCTTATAAACGTGGTGTTTGGGTGCTCTTTCTCTCCATTGGGCCTTGTCTTCCTGAAACACTCCTGGATCTCACCCTTCTTGGGTATCCCCTGTCACTACCATGCACAGAACAGTTCCCCATGGCAGTGAACTGTCCAGCCTAGGATGTTCCCAGTTGACCATTCCTACCCTGGAGTCATGAGGAGCCCATGGGAAGTTCTATTACTGGACAAAGAGGGTCCAGCTGCTATCACTATCAGTCAATATGCAGAGACAGGGATAGGTCCACCAAACTTTTTGTCAGAAGGCCAACGATTCTGGAGAATAGTGAGAGGAACCTCTCTGAGACTGTTCTGTTCTTCCATTTCCAAAACCATGGTTTTATACATAAAAGTTCAAAACAAAGACTACATTAACCCTTCTTTTAAGTCATAATCAGCATAACTCAGTGACCTATTTCCGATTCAAAAGTTAATCTTCTAAATCAATCCACCTAAACTAATCAAGATAGGCATCTTTAGGGTGGAAGCTAAATTGACAAAACAGTAAGAGTGGATGAAAGAAGGTGAAGGTCGGGTAGGACCTAAACTGACCAGACCAGCTGAGTCGCCTTGGCCATAGCCTGACTAATTCTGTCTTATTCTTATTAGCTGAACCCCTCCAATTCTTATTCTCTCAGTTCTAGGCAAGGCAATGAAATGATTGGAGATGTGTTTTTAGATCCCTTGTCAATATTGGAGAAACTAGAGCTGGCTGTGGTCAAGAACTCAAGGTCAGGAACTGAGGGCCTGGGTGGTGAGAATCTCACCCGAGGGAGCTGGTGGCACAGCTAGCCCCGAACCAGGCATCAGGAGTCTGGCCCCATCTCAGCTCCTTCAGGCATGACAACTCCAGAAGCCTCTCTTTCTTCATCTATAAAACAGGGCACTAGAATATACACTGGCCTTATTCCTATGTTACTGTGATGAACAAATACAATTGTATTTATAAAAGAGCTTTGTGAAGGTGGAAAAATATAGAAAGATGTTATTATGCTATAAACAGCATCTTTTTAACAATAATATAATTATTACGGGTACCCATATATGCTAATTATAGTGAAGCAGGAAACAGAGTGAAGCAAAAAAGCGGAAAATAAAACTCAGACGGTATTTCGCCATCCAGAAATAATGCCGGTAACATTTGGGTATGTATTTTTAGCTTTCCAGGCATATGTGTATGTGTGTGTGTAATTTTTCATTAATAAGTGGAATCACGCTTTTCTCACAACCGTGTATTACAAATAGCATCTCTTATCAATTAGAGGTTTCCACACTATTATTTTGACAATTAGTGTCTTCTATTGTTAGATTGCTGTGTTGTTTCAAATTTTGCACATTTGCCAACATCACTGAGAGTTACATGTCCTTACTGGTTTTAATTCAATTAAAGATGTGGGGCTGGAAAATGCCTTGTGGCAGGGCACACAGCACAGCCAGCACCTGGCCCCTGGCGCTGTGCCTTTGCTGCTGCTTGTGGGAACTGATGGAGATGAAGAGAATTTTCCCTTCTTTTCCCTTCCTCTCTGAAAGTTCAAGTTTGCTGTGAGCTGACAATAGACAGATTAACAGGAAAAAAAGGCGTGCAAATTTAGTAATGTGCATAAGCATGGGGCCGGACTAAATATGACTCAGGAAGGATTGGATGGTTGAGGCTTAAATGCTCTTTTCATAGCAAAAAGGGAAGTGGGACATGTGGGCAATTTTGAGGGGGGAGTAAATGATTTTCAAGAGACCTAAATAAGCCCAGAGAGTGGACAATGGGGCAGGAGGCTGAAGGTGAGGTGCAAAGGTTCACTGTGAGCAAAGCTTGTCTAATTATGCAGATAAAGTCTCCTTGGAGCTACGCTCAAAAGGACAGATGAAAAGTCTATCTGGGTGCAGTGAGGACTTTTAGTTTTTTGGGTTTTGTTTTTTCTTTAATTGGTGATCATCTTTCCTGGTTGTTTGATGTGATTTCTAGGGAGAGCATCTTAAGACACTTGCATTTCTTTTGAAAGAAAGAAGTTTTTCTCAGTCAGATAAGGAGGAAACTTTCAGAGAGAGTTCTTCCCTATGGGGATAAGACACAGGAGAGGGTTAGAAAGTGCTCAGTTCTGAGGCCAGATTCTAAGGCCTTTTAATCTCTTTAGTGGGAAGTGCTCGGTATGCTGAATCATGACGCCTTGGGGTATCACCTTCTGAACCCCAGCAGAATATCTGTGTGGGATCCTGGAGGATCAGGCCAACGAGGAGCCATGAATACTCTGCCCAAGGGCCAAAGAACTGGTTGCACTTGGGCTTCTTTGCAGTAACTTTGCTTCCTGATCAGGAATTGGGGGACGGTGGGCAGGTGGCCCATGTGGATAGGCAACTGGTGCCCTTCAAAAGTGCCACATATGCCTCCTAAAGTCCATCTCAGCAGCACCGGCTGAGGCCACTGTACTGAAGCTCAGCCCATTGGGAACAGTGGGGCTGTTACTTGCTTTACTCCAACAGTTAACCCACAGACCTAGAAACGACATCAGAGCTGGGCGTGGTGGCTCAGTCCTATCATCCCAACACTCTGGGGGGCCGAGGCAGGTGGATTGCTTGAGCTCAGGAGTTTCATTGAGATCAGCCTGAGCAAGGGCAAGACCCCATCTCTACTAAAGATAGAAAACTAGCTGGGTGTTGTGACAGGCTCGTGTAGTGCCAGCTACCTGGGAGGTTGAGGCAAGAGTTTGGAGCCTGACTTATATTAAGAGTCTGAGGTTGCTGTAAGCTATGATGCCACAGCACTCTATGCAGGGTAACAGAGTGAGACTCTCTGTCAGAAAAAAAGAGAGAAAGAAGGAGGGTGAGGGGTGTCCTGAGGTGACACCACAGGCCATAGGAGGGAAGGAGGGAAAGAGGGAGGGAGAGGAAAGGAAAGAAAAGAAAGAAAGGAAGGAAGGAAGGAAGGAAGGAAGGAAGGAAGGAAGGAACTAAGGAAGGAAGGAAGGAAGGAAAGAAAGAGAGAGAGAGAAAGAAAGAGGGAGGGAGAGAAAAAGAGAAAGAGAAAAAGAGAAAAAGAGAAAGAGAGAAGACCATAGGAGGGAGGGAGGGAAGGAGGGAAGGAGGGAAGAAGGGGGCTCCACCTATACTCTGTCCCTCTTTCTCCTGTGACTGATAGTACGAGGCCTAAAGATGGGGTCCTTTAGCTGTGGCGCCAGACTCATACAGAAATATGACGCTTGTGGTTCATCTGTCCCACCAGCAAATTCAAAATGTGGTAAAAGCTACATTGCAATACTATTCGAACCAGCAGAAAAAAAAAAAAAAAAGGAAATCACTTAAATGTCCAAAACAAACTATGGGACTATTATCACGGGAACTTTAATTTCCTGGAAGATGAATCTCTCCTTTTAAATGATAACTGTTAAGACTGCAGGATGGCATCTAAAATCCTTACTACATAATGTAAAGTGAGACAAGCGGGGCACAAGAGCACACAGAGAATAAAACCACCGCTGTGTTTAAAATTAGTATTTGCATATGAAAAAGAATACATAGCTGCAGCCCTGGCCCTCTGGTGTAGGATCACGGGTGGGAGGGCAGGGGATTGTTTTCCTCCTTCTCTGTTTTGTGAATGTTCTGCAATGTGGCTGTGATCACTGGCGTGGTGACTACAGTCTGCGTGCCTGGACGCATGCCTGTGTGCGTGTGTAAGGAGGTGTTAAGTTCTGGGTCCTCTCTCTGCATGTGACGCCAGGACAGAAGGTAGCAGCTGGGATGGGCAAAGATGATCACTCAGTTGAGGAGGTGATCAGAGGAGTCGCAGCAAGGGATGCTGTGTCCCCAAGCGTCCTGCTTATACCATCCTTAGAGATCATGCTTGAACCGACAAGCCCAAAACTGAAATTTTCTCCCTATTGAGGTAGCTCTGAGGCTGACACTGAGGTTAATCCCCAACTGGACACCATCACCCCCAACAGGACAAGCCGCTCCACTTTCACAGACAGAGCTGGGACCACACCAGCAAGTCCGGATTCCCTGGGCTCTGTCCACCAGAAGCTCCTATGCCACCCCGTGGTCCCAGACCAGGCAGCAAGAAGAGGAAATGTTCTGAAGGCAACGGTCTGCACGCTGGCTGAGTCCCTGGCGGAGTCCCTGGCGGACAAAGCAGCCTGGGCAGCCCAGGCAACCCTACCATCTCCTGGACACACCTTCTCTGCAGGCCACCTGGGGTGGGCAGGGTGGCTGGGGAAGGCCTTCCTGGAAGGGAGAGAGAGGGGATTCCCCACCTCCAGGGCCCACCTCAGGGGGCTGTCCCCTCACAGGCCTCAGAGGGTCAGCAGCTTCCTTCTTGTGCCTTCTGCTCTGGGGACCCAGGGCCTGCGCCCACTCCACATAGAGTGCCTCCCTCCTCAGAGCAAGGCCACCCAGCAGGAAAGGGAGGCGAGAGGACACTGCAAATCCTGCCGGGGGAAAAGGCAGGGGGCCAGGCAGGGACGCAGGACGAGGAGGGGACAGACACAGGAAGTAAAGGACCTTGAAGAAAAATTATTCCTGGCCCAGGGGTTGGTGCTGAAACCCCGACTCCCAGTGTTTGACAGAAGCAAGGTGGTGGGGAAAGGGGTCATGGACTCCACCCCCATCTGCCCCACATGTGGTGTGGGATGGCACAACCATGGGAGGATAGTGGGGGGGAGGGGTGTCCTGAGGTGACACCACAGGCCAGGCTCTGTGTCATTCTTACCACAGACTAGAATGGTGTCCCCTTTGCAGCTGTTTGAACAATTTCCTGGTGCTGGGGAGGGACAGATGATCTGGGTCCAGCTGTGCTAACAGGGAGATGTGGCCATTGTGGGCCCACATATCAGAAGACAACTGTGAAACTTCCAGCAAGGAGACGGGGACAGAGAGCACCCAGTGGGGCCCTGGAGCTGCCTGAGGCAGAAAGGCGTCAATGCTTTGTCCTTGGCCGATTACTTGGCCGTGTGGACAGGGCTGATTTCCTGCCAGACCATCCCTGAGGGGGGTGCAGGAAAGTTCCCTGACCCCAGAGCCACTTCAGAGGCGAAGGAGGGGAGAGTGGGCTCGTCTAAATGGCGCCAAGCACCTGCCACCCTTCCAAAATCATGCGAATTCAGCCAAAGTCACTGCCGAGGGGGAAATGGTTTTCATTTCTACCTCAGGCTCTCACAGCTGAGCTGGCTTGGCCCAGTATGGTAAGGGATTGGCCCAGGACAGCTGGGAGGTGCCTGGGAGGCGCTGAACGGAGGTGCATTTGGGGGCCCAGAGATAGGAGGGGGCGCCAGCAGGGGCCCCCAGAGGTGGGAGCTCCCAGCTGCTGCCTTGGACAAGCTTGGCTAAAGAAGGATTATGCACCTGTTTAATCTGGAGAAAAAGGCTGCGAGTGGTGACTGTTTTGCTCTAACACACCCCATTAAGCATTCCTGGAATCCAAATGCAAAAGGAACAAAATAAACCACTCTGAAGTTCCAGGCTGGGGGTGAGCTGATAGGTCGGTCCAGGTACTGCTGGGCCATCTGGCCCGTCTGGATCTCAGCAGGAGTGTGGGATGCCTCTCGCCCTCTAATTGGGTGTGTCTGGACCTTAGTTTATCCTGGCATCTGTAGGAAGCCGGGGGAGGGAAGGGTGGCCTTTGTGGGTGCAGTCTGGGTAGACTGACTTCTGAGAGCTCGGGCCACCCGGGGTGTCCAGAAAAGAAGTGCTGACGTGGGCCTCACAGGCGCCTGCTAAATGCTGCAGATGTATGAACTCATTTAATCCTCACCGCAGACCTACAAAGTGGGCATTGTTATTGCCCCCATGTTACAGATGAGACAACCAAGGCACACAGGAAGAAAGCCTCACGAGTCTGAACTTAACCTGGATGCCCACTGTCTCTTTAATCAAGATTTTATTTTATTCTATTTTATTTTATAACAGCATCTCACTCTGTTGCCCTGGGTAGACTACCATGGTGTCACAGCTCACAGCAACCTCAAACTCTTGGGCTAAAGTGAGCCTCTTGCCTCAGCCTCCCAAGTAGCTGGGACTATAGGTATCTGCCACTACTCTGAGCTAGTTTTTCTATTTTTAGGAGAAATGAGGTCTTGCTCTTGCTCAGGTTGGTCTGGAACTCCTGAGCTCAAGCAATCCACCTGCCTCAGCCTCCCAGAGTGCTAGCATTACAGGTGTGAGCTACTGTGCCAGTGGTCTTTAATCAGGTTTTTTAACCACTTATTTGGCCCAAGAGATGTTTAGCAGGCCCAGCCCCTCCCTGCTGGCTCCCACCCACTGGAAAAGTCCCTGAAGACTATGACTGGTTTCCTCCCTGGGTCAAAGGGCTTCTCTTGGCCCACCAGCCTGGACCCTAACAAATCACTCAGAGCCTATTCTCGGTGGTGTCCCCACCTCCGGAAGCAAAGGAGTCAGAAACTCTGATGGCCATTAAGAAGCTGACACAGCAAAGGGGACCCGGGGCCTTGTTGCTACCAGTCTCAGCATTTATCAAGATCATGAATAATGAGTTCTTTCCTTAAGGGGACTGTGAAGATGGCATCCCCTCACCCCGACTCCCAGCATCAGGTGCTGATTGCAGTCCTGACGGTGAGGACCAGTGCTGGGGTGTGGAGTCTCTGCTCCCTCTGTCCTTCCCAGGAGTCAGACACTGCTCCCTACATTTCCTAGAGGCTGTCTTCCTTTCCCTGAGGTCAGAGCTGGTCTTCTGCAGAATCCTGGGAGGAGGCCTCTTTGACCCAAACTCACCCTTACCACCTGCTTAAAGTGTCTGCATTATTGAACTCTCTGGAATACAGTCTCTTTTTCTCTGAGTGACTCATCCAGACTCCTCACTGCGACCACGAATATCTTTCCAAAACACAAATCAGATTAGGTCTGCTTCAAACGATTTTGAGTCTGATGAAGCCAACTGCCCACAGGACACAGCTCCAATATCTCATGATGTCATACAAAGCTTGTCACAGTCCAGCTCAATTCCCTGCCCTGAATTTTATCTGTCCAAAGCACAGTGACCATCATTGTTTCCAAGGGTCATTAGGCTGCCTTCCCTACCCAGCACCCCCTCAGCCTGGTGTACAGCTCCTACTCATCCCTCAAAGCCCCACTCAAACTCCTCATTCTGGGCTACACTCACCCTACCCACCTCTCTCTGGGGCAAACAAACACAAACAAGCAGCCCCTTTGCGGTTATATAGGTATTGACCTCTTACCATAACCCCTTGTGTCACATTCATTCATTGAAATGTCTGTCTCTCCACTATAAAGAGCTGCTTAAAAGACAGTGTCTTTATCTGTTTATTCTAGCATCTAGTACCAAAAATGCTGTTGAAATGGAAATACTTGGATGGGAGAAACCCATTGAACCGAAAATCCCTGTTAACCAACAATATAAAAGCATTTCTTTTAGTTGTTTTCTTCTTTATTTTTTTTGAGACAAGGACTAGCCCTAGCAAAGAACACATTCAGAGAGTTCAGCTACCAGATGTGGGAATTTTTGATGTGACAAGGAGGAGTCTGTGCTCTGGGACAGTCTTGCCATGGAGGCTGGGGCTGCCGAGAGGCTGCCGGAATCTGGCAAGCTCGAGGATGAAAACCAACCTTTGTCAGGTTCAAGGCTTTCCCCAGTCCAGCCCTGCTTAAAGGAGCCCGTTCTGCCTCCTAACTCATCTACCCTCAGCCCTGCCTCTCTCACTGAGGCTTGGTCCTGGCTTTTGGTGTCCCCCTGGTCCCTGGCACCTCTTCCCTGTCCCTTACAGGTAGGCACAGGTCTGTCCTCCCGTGGGCAGCATCTTCCCTCCCTTGCTGCCTCCTCCTCAGACCCTTGGGGTCTAGAGGCCATTGCAGCTGCTACCTAGAGGACGATGGTGCCATAAAAATAACTGCCTTGGGAGCCAAATCAATCCAAGTTTTAAATTCTATCTCAGTTTCCTCATCTGCAAAGTGGAGGTTAAAGAAGTGTGGGAGTCAGGTTTGTAGTATAGTCTCAGCCAGGCATTCTGGAGGGCTTGGTGAACAGAATCCAAGTTCCTCAAACCCCTCGAGGCCAGCAACAGCCTGGTGGTCTACACAGGACACATGGCACCTGGCACATTCAAGGCTAGAATGCCGGGGTCCTGTGGATCAGAGTCCAGGATCCTGAGCCCCCTTCCTTCAGGTGCCACAAGTGGCCTGATTGTTACCTGGTGGCTCAGACGAAATAACCGATGGGTGCCTGTGAGAGGTACCCTCTAAGCCAGCAGCGTCTCAAGTGCAGCCAGCAAGTGCAGCACTGGCCATCTCCCACTCTCTTTATTCAATCAGAAATCATGTTGACAACGTGATGCATGAACTTCATTCAAGTTATTCAAAGCAAAGTGCCCCGAATAATAATTAACGGTCAGAAGAAAGGAAACAAAGCAAAGAGAAATCATGCCAGCACAGCACGTGACTACAACATACACTTTATGAATGGGGGGCAACCTTGCCTAACCCATGTCAATGGTTTCTATCACTGGGCAGGACTCAGGCATTCTGTTCTCAGCCACCAGGTTCCAATCAGGCTGCTTGCAGCACCTGAAAGGGCTGGGGGGTGTGCAGGATCCTGGACCCTGGTCAACAGGACCCTAGAATCCTAGCCCTGAGCCTGCCAGGTGCTGGACATCCTGTGGAGACCCGCCAGGCTGCTGCTATCCTTGAGGGGTTAGAGGAACGTGGACTTTGTTCAACCAGCCCTCCAGAATTCCTGGCCTAAACTCCACTACAAACCTAATCCCCACCGAGAACCATCCCTGAGTTGCAGGAAGCAGAGATGATAACGTGTACAGAATCTCGTGAGCTGTACGTGGCAGATCTGAGGTCCAGTGGCCTCCTGGCTTTTCCCTTCATGTTGGTGAACGGCAGCTAACCACGGCGCTAGGTTCACAAGCCTGGTCACAGAGGTAGGTCCAGGTCATGTGTGAGCCACGGCAGGGACACACAGGATAGCGTATAGCCGCGAACAGGGCAGGGCCCGATCCCATTTTTGTAGGGAAAAAACAAAGTTATACATAGAAATGAATACGCCTGGAAAATATCTAGAAAGATAAATACCAGTGTATTAACAGCCTGAGAGTTCTGAGTGGTTTTCTTTTTTTTTTTTTTTTGTTATGTATCGTATTTACCTACTTTTTTTCCCCATGTGGTTGAGTAACAATAAGAAAAAAAATTTAAACCACATGTGATGGAAATCTGCACGCAATATGGGCCTTCGATTCAAAGCGCCATCTGGGATTTGCGTGTCAAAGACTCATGGTTTACAGCCGCAGATGGCTGTAGCCGCCATGTGGAAGGAATTAGAGCAACTAAGCAAGTCCCACCTTAGGAAAGTCCCTACGGCAAATGCCACTCCCCACCGTAGAGGCCTTCCTTGATCATAGCCACCGCATAAGAGAGGGATTTTGTAAAATGGATGACATTATTACTGAAAAAAAAAATTCCATTAGACAATTCGTATTTTTATTTTTGGAAATTAAGTTACTTTTCTAATTCATTCAGCTCTGCGTCTGAAAGAACACTCTAGGAAAACTTGTAAAACAAACGTCCCTCTGCGGTTCAAACTCACTTCTTTGGATCTTTTTCTGTCTTCTAAATTTGTGCATCCATTCATTCTCGTGATGCAAAAAATGAATCTACTCACTAGTGAAAACGGAGTCTCTGAGGGTAAATGCCACCACATTGATTTCAGGATACAATTCTGACGCCGTAGCCGCCTTCTTTGGCATTGACATGCTGGAATGCACCACAGCAAAGGAGGTGATGACATTTCTGTGTCTATGAAAAGCATATGAAGCAATTTTATGGGGTGGTTTCTCATCAAGCCTGCCCAGAGGCAAGGCAACAATCTAATTTAACTCTCGACAGACAGCCTTTTCAGTTCTGTGAGTCTATCAAATTCGTTGTAGAGAAGCATTCATTTTTTTTTTTTTTTGGAATTCCTTATCCCTTCCCGAAGAAGAGATTGGGGGAACATTTGGCCCACATTATTTTAACATAAAGATCAGCCAAGTTCAGGTGGCGAAGATTCAAAGTAACAGTGATGAATCATAATAAAAATAATCTCTTCAGGAGGCAAAGTGATCTTCAGACTATCTAAAATCTAGCCACAAATAAAAATTTTATAGTGTAGTTTTAGAGGTTGGCTAACTCAATCACTCAGTTATATTATCAATAACCTAGATTCTTGAAGTCTTGCTGCTACCGCGCTACAAGACTATTCTTGAAGTCTTGCTGCTAGTGCGATGTACCGCTTGCTGCTACATTCTGTTCTCCTCATGGTTACAGGATGGCCGCGATTATGTAGAAACATCACATCCTCAGTCAAAAATACCCAAAAGCCTATTTCTAAACCAATCATAGACCAGAAGAATTTATTTATTGTAAAATGAATCATGAATCCCTGCCCAGGGCTGGGGGCAGATCTTCCTCCTCCAAAACAGTGGTCTTGATACTTGAACAAAATTAGAGTTGGGTAGTAAGGAAGAGGAAAGGACCGGATGGTGGCAAGTCAGCTATAGAGAGCTGTCACAAAGTTGGACATGAGATTTGTAATTGATAACACTTGATGCTAGAAAACAATGGAGAAATATGTTTACGATTCTCAAAAAGAATAATTCAAACCTACAAAGCTATACCCAGCCAAACTATCAATCACGTAGCGGAGAAAAAATAAAATGGGTTTCAGGTAGGAAAAAAATCAGAAAGTTTATCATCCCTAAGCTTTTTGAAGAATGAAAAGATGTGTTTCATCAAAGCAAAATTGAAACCCAAGAAAGAGAAACATCTGGGATTCAGCCAAAGTGAAATCAACCTAAGAATGCAACGAAAATAAATTGTAGCTGGAAGCTGCAGCAGTTCTAGAAAACAACTAAGTCAAAATCAAAATGAGACCTGTCAAAGGACTCCACTAAGGATATCCTCAAAAGCCGAGAGAGTTCCATTACGTACTTCTGTGATGAGGAACTGAGAAACTTTGATCTGATGAAAGCATATGTTTCCTCTGTCAACAACAATACATGAAACAGCTAGAAATTCCCGGGAACATAGCAGCTGTAAAATGTCATGGTGCA
This sequence comes from Otolemur garnettii, assembly GCF_000181295.1. Taxonomy (NCBI): domain Eukaryota; kingdom Metazoa; phylum Chordata; class Mammalia; order Primates; family Galagidae; genus Otolemur; species Otolemur garnettii. The sequence continues at coordinate 4,835,727 of NW_003852414.1, read as the reverse complement.
AATATGAAGCAGAATTAAAAGTTGCATGACATTGGGCAATTATTTTAATTATAAAAAGAATACATTTGGCCATGGGGTTTACAAAGTTTTCCTTCTGGTTCCCAGTATAGGGAAACAGGATTACTTTTGCTATAGATCTATTTGTACTTTGGAAGGGAGAGAGCTCATCAATAGATGATATTCATATCATTGTAATTTTGCAGTTATTGTTTTTGCTCTAAAGCTTTATAATCAGTCTGTAGGCAAAGTGAGGAAGATTAACTATAGTCACAGAACCAAATGTTGAGGTTACGAATTTTAAAGATGTAGAAGTAATGGTATAAGTTAAGACAGTTAAAGAAAAAAAGTCTGAGAAAAAAAAAGTGTGCTAATGTCTCATAGATTTAAGGACAGTAGTTAATAAAACATGATATGAATAAAGATTTAACAATGTCCAAAATAATAGCAATGAATACTCAAATGCCCTGTGATCTCTAAATTCCATTTTATGCTAAAAGTAACTAAAACATGGAGAAGTGGTTAATCCGGGCCTGGGGCACCCAGAAAAGTGTCCCATGACCCAGCAACTTCTACTCATACCAGAAAACAAGGAAGTATCCAAGACTCTCAGAGTCAAGTAAAAAGGACTCAGAAATGAAATTTGAAGAAGCTCTAATTGGCCAAACTCGGGACAATTCAAATATCAATAAGAACCGAAATGCAATGGTTTCAAACCCATCAAACACAAGTTCATCATGAAACTAAAGAAAAACTCAGTGGTAACCATGACAGGATGCGGGGGGCCCAATTTGTTATTTGAAAAACTGGAAAACAAGTTTTAAAGTAATTAAAAGAGTCAGACAATGATATCTGCTTTTCCTGTATCTTAGGCTAACCGAATAGTCAAAGGAGAAATTTCTTTCCTTAGAAGCATTCCAAATATTAAGAGAATGAGGACTGAGAGACTATTCTTACCCTTAATGAATGAAAATTTCTAGGCAAAAGACATCAAATGCTGGAATCATTCGGAGAGATGATCAGGCATGATTTGCCTCTTGGTGGACGTCAACAGCACTATATATAAAGTGTTCTTGCCAGTAAATAAAATCACAGTCTTAGTACGTCTCTAGATCTAATCACCAATTTGGGGGAAATATAAGGGATAGAAGAAAATGTTAAATGACACGACTGAGTTGCAGTCATCGAAATTCAGACAGTGAGAGCAAGGCGCGGTGGGTCACGCCTGTCATCCCAGCACTTGGGATGAGCTCACAAGTTCAAGACAGCCTGAGCAAGAGCCAGACCCCCTCTCTAAAAACTGGCCAGGCCTTGTGGCAGGAGCCCCAGCTATTTAGGAGGCTGAGGCAAGAGAATAGCTTAAGCCCAACAGTTTGAGGTTGCTGTGAGCTGTGATGTCCTAGCACTCTACTGAGGGCGACATAGTGAGACTCTGTCTCAAAAAAAAAAAAAATTCAGACAGTGAAAACTCTATGAGTCAAACAACTCAGTTTTATTTTTTGTTTTTTGTTTTTTAACAACTTACATTACAATGGGAAGGGGAAAAGTAAGGTTTAGGAACCTGTATATTAAAAGAAAAAAGGAGGCATGTCGATCAATTATAGTATAAGGATTTTATTTAGATCTTGATTTGAACAACCTGGAACAAAGGAGAGTAAAATGTCAACAGTAACTGACTACTAAGGAATTATTGTCATTTTTTTAGGTGTGGTAATGTCATTAGGCTTATGTTTTTTCTAAGAGTTCTTATTTTTAAGAAAAACATGCTGAAATATACAAATAAGATAATACAATGTCTAAGATTTGTTTCAAACTAGTCGATGGAGGGGAGTAAATGGAGAAATGGATGGAACAAGACTGTCTATCGTTCATCATAGAAGCTGTGTTCTGGGTATACAGGGGCCTACTATACTCATTTCTGTACTTTCGTATATGCTTAAATTTTTTTATATTAAAAGGTTTTAGGAGATAAAGATTTAAGTGTGTTATTTAAAGCTAAAAGTTAACTTGAAATTATAAGCCAAGTTCAATGGTTCATGCCTGTAATCCTAGCACTGTAAAAGGCTGAGGCAGGTGGATTGCTTGAGCTCAGGAGTTGGAGACCAGCCGGAGTTAGAGTAAGACTGTCTCTACTAAAAATAGAAAGAAAAAAAAAAGAAAGAAAGAAAGAAAATAGGCAGGCATTGTGGCAGGCGCCTGTAGTCCAAGCTACTTGGGAGGCTGAGGCAAGAGGATGGTTTGAGCCCAAGAGTTTGAGGTTGCTGTGAGCTATGATGATGCCATGGCACTCCACCATGCCAATGATGTCTTTAAGTTTGGAAGCAGCTGACTTTTTGTATTCGGACTGTGTTGCTTTGGCCAGTTTGATTTGGTATTTCAGTTTTTTATCAGTACTGAAACAAGCAGTTTTTAATAGATCAGCAAACCCTTTTTTATCAACCTCCAAACTTTCAAATTTTGGTTTACTTTTGCTTGAATTGAATGTCATAGTTACCTTGTCAAATAATATTGCCTTTTCACTAGATTTTTGCACTGTCAGGGTGACAGAGTGAGACTTTAAAAAAAAAAAAAGGCCTGCAGCTAATTAAGCCAATCAAGCTTCTTTCCTCATGGGGGCTTGGTGTGCAATGGCTACAAACAGCAGCCTCCTTGGCAGTGTATGCAGCCTGTTGCTTGTATAGGTTGCTCTAAGGGACCTTGGAGACATTCCTGTCCAATACATGTTCATGTGTTAGACCTTGTGCTGTCCTCACTCTAGGCTCCAGACATGTATGCGTGGTGTCTTTGTAAAGCTCCAGGGCATTGTGGACAGGGTTCACATTGGCCAAGTCATCATGTCCATCTAAACTGAATTACACAAGTAGATGTGATTGAGGCCCTACGCAGGGCCAAGTTCAAGTTCCCTGGCCGCTAGAAGATTCACATCCCCAAGAAGTGAGGCTTTACCAAGTTGAATGCAGATGAATTTGAGGACAGTGGCTGAGAAGTAGCTCATCCCAGATGGTTGTGGGGTCAAACACATCCCCAGTCATGGCCCCCTGGATAAGTGGCAGGCCCTACACTCGTGAGGACTTCCACTGTCCTGCCCCCTCATTTGTGCCTACTTCCTGTCCAAAAAAAGAAAAGAAAAGAAAACCTGAAAGTATAATGTAAGCAGCAAATACCAAGAGACAGAGGCAGAGGGTTGGTGGGAGTTACTAGAACTGCACTCAATCCCTTATCCTGGGAGCGGTCCCAGACCCCCCCCCCCCATGGAAGAATCAATGCAGAGATATATACAGATAATTGATAATTATGGAGCTAACCATGAGAAAGACTTTGAAGTATTTATTCCAGGGAGGGGTGGGGGGAGAAAGGAATGGAAGCTTTTCCTTCTCATTTTATATTATTTATATAGTGTGATGATTTTTTTTTGAGACAGAATCTCACTTTGTCACCCTCAGTCAGTAGAGTGCTGTAGCATCATAGCTCACAGCAACCTCCAACTCTTGGGCTCAAGAGTTATTCTCTTGCCTTTGCCTCCCAAGTAGCTGGGAGGTGCCTGCCACTAATGCCCGGCTTATAGTGTAATGATTTTAACTTGTACATATGTTGCTTTTTATTATGGCAAAACACATATAACTTAAACTTTGCCGTTTTAAACCATTTTCAAGTAGACAATTCAGCGGCATTAAGAACAGTCACTATGTTATGAAGCCATCTCCATTAACCATTTCCTGGGCTGTTTCATCATCCTAAACTGAAACCAATTAAACAGTAACTCTTACCCACGTCCTCAGGCCCTGGCACCCACTGTTCTTCTGTCCATCTCTCTCAATGTGTCACCTCTAAGTATCTCACGTAAGTGAAAGCACACAATATTTGTCTTTTTGGCTTATTTCACTTAGCATAATGTTTTCAAGTTTCGTCCATGTTGTGCCATGTATCAGAACTTCTTCATTCATTGCGATAAAATATATGTGACATGAAATTTGCCATTTTAGTTCGTTTTTAAGTGTGCAGTTCAGTGGCATCAAGTATTGTTGTGCAACCATCATCACCACCCATCTCCAGAACTTTTCCATCTTCCCAAACAGAAACTCCATGTCCAGTAAACAGTAGCTCCCTTCTCCTGTCTGCTTCTAGTTCTGGGCAACCACTGTTCTTCTCAATAGCTAAACTTGACTACTCTAGGCATCTGATATCAGTGAAATCACACCGTATTTGTTCTTTTGCCTCTGACTTATTTCACTTAGCATAACGTTTTCAAGGTTTGTTCATGCTGTACCATGTATCAGAATTACATTCCTTTTTAAGGCTGAATAATATTCCATTATATGCATATATCATTTTTGTCCATTCTTCTGTTGATAGACTTGTGGGATGTTTCCACGTTTTTGTTATTGTAGATAATGTTGCTATGAAATTTGCGTGCAAGTATGCATTTGAATCCCTGCTTTCATTTCTTTGGAGTATATACCTAGGAGTGGAATTACTGAATCATGTGGTAATTCTGTGTTTAACTTTTTGAGGAACTGCTGAACTTTTCACAGTAGCCACATCACTCTATACTCCTCCAAGCACTGCATAAGAGTTCCAATTTCTCCATGTCTTTAAGAACACATTCTATCTTCTGCTGTTTTTTATTCTGTATTTATTCTGTATTTTATTCTGCTATCCTAATGGGTGTGAAGTTGTATCTCATTATAGTGTTGATTTGCATTACCCTAATGACTAGTGATGTTGAATAGTTCAATTGCTTGTCTTCTTTGGAGAAATGTCTATTTGAAATGTCTCTTTGAGTCTTTTGTCCATTTCTAAATAAACTTATCTGATTTTTTTTGTTGTTGAGTTGTAGGGGCTCTTTATATATTACTGTTCAGTTGTATATCTTCTTTGGAGAAATGTCTATTTGAGTCTTTTGTCCATTTCTAAATAAACTTATCTGATTTTTTGTTATTGAGTTGTAGAAGCTCTTTATAAATTCTAGATATCAATGCCTTATCAGATAGACAACTTGAAAATATATTGCCCATGCTGTGGGTTCCCTTTTTACTCCATTAGAGTGTCCTTTGATGCACAAAAGTTTTTAATTTTAATGAAATCCCGTTTATCTACTTTTTCTTTTGTTTCCTATGCTTTTGATGTCAGATACAAGACATTATTTCCAAATTATCAAATTCAATGTCATGAAGCTTTCCCCCTATATTTTCTTCTAAGAGTTTTATAGTTTTAGCTCTTATATTTAGGTCTTTGATCCATTTTGAGTTTAATTTTTGTGCATGCTATACAATAAATGTGCACATATTACTCTTAACGTTTAAAATTAAACATTTAGGGAATGAAGATGTAAAATGACTCAACATAGCTAATGCAACAGGATGGTTGTTATCATTGTGAAATTACCCTTTTACAAAATTGAACTGATTTAATTACTGTTTTGTTTTGTTTTTTTTTTATCCTCAGAAACTCACGGCTTCAAAAAAATCACCCTGTTCTCCCCAACCAAGTTGCCTTTGGTTGAATTGTATTGGAAAGTCCCAAACTGTCATGGATAAAAGGTCAACAATTATTCTTTCCACAGTGCTCTGGAAATATCTCAACCCTTGACAGAAACAGCTAGTTTCCAGCCTGCTTGCAACACCAAAAGTTTGGCTTCTCGTTCAGTTCACAAGGAAGAACAAGAAAAGATTCTGCAAGCCTCGTGCATTACGTCCAATAGGGGATCAAAAGAGTCTGTTTAGAGCCTGCCTGGTTGGCTTGCTGGCTCTCAGATTGGTGGAACTGATCACACCTCACTAACAGGGGTGCCCGCTGTTCATCAGCCAGCTGATGTGCCAGGATGTATACAGGGTTGCAGAGAGAAGGTCAACGGCTACCTCCCCTGCCAGATCTCCCAAGTCAGGGAATGAGGAACTCTCTCCACACCCCTGAAGGCTCCATGCCTGAGCATTTAAAGGGTACTGTACCCAGGACACTGGGAGGACACCAGCAGCTGTCACACTAGCAACACACACACACATACACACACACCTTCTCAGGGCCTTCTCAGGGAAACTGTCCCCTCTCTGTAGACCTGCTCCATAAAATCCAGCAACTTCCTTTTAGTGAACCCTTAATCATTGCTTGCTACTCTATCATCTAATTCCAATAACAACCTGGGAAGGTGGGTGTTTTAGGGTCCCATCCTATAGATGAGGATTCTAAAGGTTAATCAGCATTCTACGTATTTAAGGCGATACAGCTAGAATTCAATCAAACCCAAGTCTGAGTGGACCCAGCCCCCTGTCTGAACCGTCACAGTACACAGGCAGCCCCCACTTCCAGCTTGTGTTTCACGAAGCTCAGCCTCTGACACTGGCGGTTCAAGTCATAAAGGATCACTGCCCAAAGGCCTGGTCCTCTCTGCTCAGCAGTAATGAGGGGCGGCCAGCTCCCCCACAAGGGTAGAGACAGTCTTCAGCCTGTTACCCTCCTCTGCTTCTGCTGCTACCCTCTTCCCCTCACCCCCAAAGCTGCCCTTGGTTGTCGGATACAGTAGAGAAAAAAACAGAAATCAGAGAAAAAAGATAAAAAGATTTGAGACCCCCTGTTCCCAAGCCCTCCCTGCTGAAATCCCCTAGCAATGGTTTCAGAGACTCCGAAAATGCAATAACTGCCTTTGAGAAGACAGATCCAAGTGATTCTGGGGGTCTGTGTTCAAAAACTCACCACAGGGCATTTTCTGCAAGAATAAGAGGGCTTCATTCAATGTGCTCTGAAACAGCTTTGAAGAAGAAACCCTAAACACTTCTGAAATTCTGAAAAGCAACCGCAGTAATGAAGGAAATATACATTTTACATTTGGGACGCCTGAAAGAATGGCTTTGGGGGGTCCAAATTGATGATGGCACAGACCTGTGTTTCTGCTGGCTGTGTGTATTCTTTAGGTTATAGCCAACCTCTGAACATAAATGTGGTGAGTCCTTTGAGGCCCAAAGCAGGGTCATAATAAGTAAAATAAATAAAAGTCAAAAGACCAAGGGTTTTACGTGGTGATTGCTGCCTAGATAGGTTACTTAAGACCATAGGATACTGTATTGTAATCATTCATTCATTCTCTCATTTGTTGAGTCAAGTATTTATTGAGCATTTTCTGCTCTGAAATGTACCCAAGAGGTTTTACTTTATGGAAGCGACTGAGTGGTGCTGCAGAGAGCAGGAGAGCAGGCCAACACTGTTGCAGGCACAATTTATTATTTACAGCACCCAAGAGACGGGGACACACCGCACCGTGCAGGGCCACAAAGGAAGTATTCGGGATGGTCTGGAGACAGAAGAGGAAAATCTAAGCTAGAGACTTGATTGGGGTTTTCATGAGAAGGGCCATGCAGGGCAGAGTAAATAGGAAACAAGCCAAGCCAGTCTGAATAATTCCGGTGAGCTTTGGGCTCTCTGGGTGGTCACCCGGGAATGATGCAGGGGAGGAGAAATGTTGGTTTGTTGTGTGAGTTCAATAAGGAGTTGGTTGGGGCTTTCGACCTGGGGTTGGTTGGTTTGCCTCTGGCCACCAAGTTCTAAGAACCAGCCAGCCCTAGGGAAGCCTCCAAATGCCAGAACATCAAGAATCCAGAAAATAAGAAAATACAGGGTGACACTAGCCTTGAGGGACAGATGGCTGCCAAATAAACAAATGCAGAATCTGAGAAAACGCAGAACACTTCCACAGCATCTGTAAGTTCTGAGAATACAGCGGTAGGAAGCAAAGCCCGTTATGGCCGTCTTCAAGGAGCATTTTGTCTAATTGTAAAACAAGGAGATCCTATAAGTAATCTCCACATTCTGTAACCAATTGCATAATCTTTACACGGGGAGTGTCATCATGTCTATGAGCTGCTAAGTCCTTGGTGAGGTGCAGCTCTTGTTCCCACCAGGGAAAAAGATTTTCTTTAACGAACCAGCTTTGTTTTGCTATCCAAGAATGTACAGGGACACAAGTGGAACCAGTGTCCCTCAGCCACACCCACTTGCTTCTCCTGGGCTCAGAGCTACAGAGGTATCTGCAGAGAAGCCCATTTGGCAGGGGGAGGGAGAGACCCAGATGCTCAGTGCCTCAGAGGCTGAGATCAGAGGATGCCCCTGCCCCAAATGACTGGCCCTGAAAGCTGCAGGTGACTGGGCAGGAGTTAAATGATCCCATCCTTCCCAAGAATGCAAGAGAGTTGTGATGCATTTTCTCTCTTCCTATAGATTTGACTCCCTCAATATATTGCAAATCTATGCATTTTTCTTTCTTTCCTTCATGGCCATTTTAACCCAAGCCACCAACAACCCTCCCCTGTGAAGGGCCCAGTCGTTCCCTATCTCTATGTCTCCTGCAATCCTTTTCACATGTGATTCCTTCTTCAAACATAGATTAGGTAGAAGTGCTTTGACATTTCCAAATACTTGAAAAATTTGGTGGGGTTTTTTGTTTTGTTTTGTTTTCTTTGAGACAGAGTCGTGGGGTTGAGTGTCGTGGTTCATAGCTCACAGTAACCTCAAACTCCTGGGTCTGAGTGATCCTCTTGCCTCAGGCTCCTGAGTAGGTGGGACTGCAGACACCAGCCACAAGGCCCTGCTAGTTTTTCTGTTTTTAAGTAGAAACAAGGTCTCTCTGTTGCTCAAGCTGCTCTCAAACTCCTGATCTCCGATAATGAGCCACTGCACCTTGCCTTGGTTTTTGTTTGTTGGTTTTTTCTCCTGCCATTTTGTTTTCTCATTTCCCAGCACTGTACTCAGAAAGCACAGCCTGGGTGGGAGGGAGATTTTCAAACTTCTTGAGGTGCGTTCTTGGTCTAATATGCAATCGCTTTTTAAAAATGCTACTCGCGTGCTTCAAGAAAAGTATTTTCTTCAATTGTTGGGTATTCTCTCTATGTAGCAATGAATGATGTTCAAATCTTCGTTGTTACTAGTTTTTGGTTTTGATTTTTATCTGCCACTTTGTGAGAGAAGTACTTTAACTTTTCCCTTGGTGAATGGGGGTTTGCCCAGTTTTCTTTGCAATTCTCTCCGTTTTTGCTTTAGATACCCAAAGCGTTTGTTGTTAGGTGAATATAGGTGAATAAGGCATTAAGATTGCTGTATGTTTCTGGTGAACTGTCCACTTTACCAATGGGTAATGATAATCTCCAGCAATCTCTCCTTTGAAAGCAGAGGACATAATGCCAGCTGCCATCTGCTCTGCCACGCCACTTTGCTCTTATTCCTCGATACTTCCCAATACCGGTGACCCAGAACACCCCTGAGACAGGGACTCTCTCTGCTCTGGGCACCTGTCAGCCTAGGAAGCTTGAATAAATACACCAAGAAGCCCTATAAACCCAGGCAAGTGCACAAATAATATTAATGAGCATTTGCAGATGTTTCAAAATCTGTAGTGTATTCATAGAAAACTGGGGGAAAAAAATCCCCAAACCAGAGAAGCTGGTGTGGATGTGGAGAAAAGGCAACACTCCGACACTGCTGGTGGGAATGTAAATGGATACGTTCCTTTTGGAAAGACATCTGGAGAACGCTTAGAGAACTAAAAATAGACCTGCCATTTGACCTGGCAATTCCTTTATTAGGTATATTCCCAGACGACCAAAAATC
>NW_003852414.1:4797935-4825873 GCF_000181295.1 Otolemur garnettii | reverse complement strand
ATGAAAGCTATAACCTAATAACAGCCTAAGAATACGGGGAGGGGGGAGGGAGAGGGGAGAGGGGAATGGGTGGAGGGAGGGGGATTGGAGGGATCACTTCTGAGGTTTATCTTACAAGGGTACAAGTGAATCTTTCTAAGAGTAGAATGTGAACGTTTTAAGATAATAACTAAGAAAATGAAAAAAAAAAAAAAGAATTCAATTGACAAAAAAGAAATCACTATTACCTAGTACTTTTTCATAACTATTACATAATTAAAATGTGTTTGTCATGATCAGAGGGTTTTATAGCATACAAAGTGACTCTTAAATTATTTTTAAATTCTAATATTGTGTTTTAATAATTAACTGTGATGCCACAGCCCCTGGTCATGATCACCATCAGACAGCAGGTGATCCAACTCCAGAATCCAACCCTCACTTTCTGCTTCCAAGGCCTCTCCTAGCACCAGTGGCCTCAGGCAGATTCCCACACAAACAGATCAGGGAGACAAAAAGATTTGGGTGCAAGTGGGCCTTGCACTTTGGCTTATGGGGCAGATAGGATAAATGTCCCACCCTCTACACCCCCGAGGCATGTTCCATGCCATCTGTTGAGAGATCCTCAACTAGATGGAGCCCAACTAGCCCATGGGAGACATGGCAATAGAGGCGAGACTGGGCAGGAGAGGAAGGCGGTGATGGTAGGTTCCTAGCAATTTTCTCTGTGGACTAGCTGGGCTCCACCTAGTTAAGGATCTCAACAGATGGAGTGGATCATGCCTCGGGGGGTGTAGAGGGTGGGACATTTATCCTCCAACTCCCCCCTGGCTCCTGGGACCCTCAGGCAGTCTGCCCCACCCCAGCTGAGAGAGAGCCCTCGGGCAGAGAGCTGCAAGTGTTCATAGCAGGTAGGATCAGCACAGGCTGGAAAGATGGGACAGACAGAGCACACTCAAGATGATGCGCTGGGGGAAAGGACATCAGCTGAAGAGGACTCGTGGCCAGGTCAGCGTGCACTGTCTAAAAGGAAATGTGGCCCAGGACAGGGAGCAAGGGGGACGCAAGACTGAAAACACGGTGTCTCTGGCAGAGGCGGTGGTGACCACATAGGTACTTAGTGGGTGAAGAAAAATGTCAGGAAACGCCCAGGGGACAGACAGGAAGCGTCAAACAGGCATTATTCATCTCCCGGCATTGCTAAGGACCAGGCTTGGCTGGAAGAAGACAGTTATGCTGAAAAGCGAGCTTTTATGAGCAGACTCCACACTTAATAACATCGGCTGAGCATGGGACGTGGCGAGGTCTCTTTGGAAAAGAAACCGATTTCCATACAACCAAAGCCAGTAGTTGTTTCCACATGACATCAAAATAGCTGTTCATTTGGGGCAATTCACTGGAAAGAATCAATTGGTTCAGTAGGAAGATAAATAAATAAACAGCAACAACAAAAATAGCTAAACTCTCCTGGCATGATAGCAAACAGCCGGTGATTGGGCCTAAGGAGGGGAATTTTCCTGTTTCAATCAGCTGTTTTGTCCTCACTGGCCCACTCTTTGCTGGAGAGCGTTAACTCCCAACCCAGGGAGCTGCGCTGGAGACACTGGCTTCAGCTCAGGACAGCCAACTGGTAAACAGTTGTTAAGAAAGAGGCATCAAATAGAACTCAAGGCCAAGGGTAGAGAGCTCTGGGCAACCCTCCTCTATTGCTAGCTTCTATCTTTCACCTTGGAGGTCGAGTGCTAAAAAGTAATGGCTCCGGGATTCTCTTCTCCAAGGATATATGCCTAATCCTTGAATGATACCCACAGAGATACTGGCAAGATGGGCCAGGTAATCTGTGGAGCCCCTTGTTTAAACCTCATTAGAAATTTCAAGATGGCAGCCACACAGCATGAAACCAAGCAGGGGTCGGAGGGGTCCTGGGTAAATGCACAGCTTGTACATGCAAGAAGCTGGCCTGGCAGCAGGCTGCAAGACAAGATGTAGTGAGCACTGGACTGGGAGTCAGGAGCCTGGCCCAGCTTCAAGCTGGCAGAGTGACTGTGGGTAAGTCAGTTAGTTTCTCTGAGTCACAGTCCCTCATCTGAAAACCTAAGACAAAGGACAAATATTGGAGGAAAATTTGAGACTTTAAATCTAGTTTGCTATTCCTAACATCAATCTTTTAGGAATCAATATTTCTGTGAGTATGAATATGCTTACCCCTGAGAATGCTTTGTTCCAACCAACATCATTGCATTTCCGCCGGCCTGCATCCCATCACCGTTCACATCTTCTTAGGACCCACAGCCTCCAAATCCCTAAATCCGTATCTCTGTGGGTGTCATTGAAGGATTAGGCATGTCTCCTTAGAGAAGAGAATCCCAGAACCATGACTTTCTAGCCATGGGGCTACAATGTTTATTCGCAAAGTATGATATCCACTAACAGTATCTTCCAGAGGGGTCACCTGTGAGGCTGCCCTCTTCTGAAATCACCTTTCAAGGTGAGGTTAAACCACCCAGAAAGTCAATCCCACGGTACAACACTCACTCCTGTCTTGGTACCACTTACTATATATTACAGAGCCTGATGATCCATCCTGTTTGATAGTTTTCATTTGAACCGACTTTGAGCCATTTCAAAAAGCTAAACCTACCCTCAGAGAATTTTTAAAGACAGAACATTTGTTTAGCTTTTCTCATTCGTCAGACTAAAACTTACACGTGCTCCCTTCGGTCTTCAGGAAATAGAAGCATTATTTCCAATCCCGGTTGATGGGTGAGATTTTTATAGCCAGGGGAATAGAGACTTGGCTCTGGAATCAATTAGGTTTTTAAAATATCAAAATAATTTTGAGAAATAGCAACATCACAGGGATAGATCTACCGTGTGATGACCTCAAAGGGGAGCCACTCACGTGGTGTGTGAGTCCTGCCTGCCTAAAATAGTAACATCGTTTTAGTCACACCCACACATTAATGATCCACTAGGTGTGGACACACATAAGATGCTTTAGAGTGGCTGTTTTGGAATAGTGGAGCTCTTCCTTCCAAAGAAATATCATGCAGAAGCCTAATATGTTATATAAAACCTGGGTGGATTGAATTAGAACAAGACAGAGCAGCCTAGTCTGTCTGGCCACTCCCCACTTCCTCCCACTTACCCTGGTCCTTGCAACCCCAGGCACCCTTTTAGCACAGCTAGAGAATCCTAAGGGAATTTGAGCAGCCTGTATAAAAATTCATTCTAGAACATGATGTTTCACTAGCAATAGTGGCTTTCTCATTCAGGGAGGCAAAATGGCAGGAAATCAACTCAGAGAAGCAATAATTAGTTAACGGAAAAAATGCGACCAATTAAGCAAAGATTAACTGCATTTGAAGATTAATCATATTTATATTCATGGAGCACAAAAGTATAGATGAAATTTGTTTGGAAATATGTACAAATCTTCCCAACCCACGCTTATAGCTATTCTCCTCAACAAATGGGGTTCACAGCTCCCTGCAATTTGCAAAGAGAAAAGCAATATTCTATCTCCCACCTGAGTGCTCTGGGATGAAATGTGCTTCAGGCAGAGGGCCCAAGCAGCCACAGAGCGCCAGAAACCCCAGCCCCAGATGTAGCGTGGACCCAGCAGATGCTAGTGGTTTCTGGTGGTTCCTTTGGGAGTCTGTTTTCGCTGGAGTTTTGAGCTTCCAAAGAGTGGAGAAACTCAGATTCACTTAGGGCCTCAGAGCCCTCATGGCTTCCTCCCAATGAGGCATTGGAGTCCCTGGGAAGATGCAATTTTAAGTTGACATACGTGAAAACCAGGGCATTTCATATAGACTAGGAGTAGAAATCAAGAAACAAGAATCCTCCAGGGACATAGCCATGCAGTGAGAAAGATAAGATTCCCTTGCGAGAGTGTCCCCATTGGGGACAGAGTGGGGAGTGCGAGGATGGTGTACTTCTTGGAAGTTGGCCCAGGAGCAAGTGTTGGCTTACAGACTTGCTGCAATGGGGGCCCACTGGCCTGTGCAATCCCAGGGGAGTCTTGAAAGCTTACCTCGTGCGAACGTTTCCTGTGCATCCTTCACTTAACCTTCACGTGAACCAAGTGCATCCGGTCCCATTTCACCCTTGGCCAGGGAGGCTGAGCCCTAGAAAGACGGAGTTTGCTTGTGTCCATCACAGGCCCAGTAAGAGCAGGTTCTTCTGACTCCTAAGTCCTCTCTCTTAGATTTGCACCATGCTGCCTGCTACAGCAAACGGGCAGACTCCGATGTCCTGTCTATTTTATTGTGGAATGTGGAGAGCAGACGATTAAGAACAGTCTTCCCACCTCTTCAGCCCTGAGATTCCTTTTCCCAGAGCCAACTGGTCCTGGCTCTCCAGGTACACAGCACTCCCTCCCACTTTGGGGGAAGCCTGGGAGGGGTGGCTGGGCGTGCTGGCCTGACACATAGTAGACCCACAATGGACCCACAACCGTCTCTCCTCGAGCCACCTCTCTCGGCCATTTACCTCTTGGCTTTTCCCAGAACACAGCACAAACAGCCGCGGAATTTCCTATGAACGCATGGGTTTTACTACTGTCTTCCTGCTTCAGGGATTTGGAATACATTTATACGGTTCTTGTAAATGCCAAAGATAAGGCGTGGAATGCAGCTCTGATTCCCTCCCTCCCCTTCCTCCAATTTCCAGTCCTCTTAATACAGGAATGGGCGAGACCCCATCTGTTGTAGCTTAATGTGCTGCCCTAAGAATCTGAAAAAAATAAATCCGAAGTGTCTTGCCAACACCCTCCAAAGTCAAGACTTTCCACGGGGAGTGGAGAATGCTGTACATTCTACTTTTAGGTGAAAAAAAAAGTACGTGTAAATAAAAGGAAATGGGAAAAATAGTTAAATAAAACGTTTATTCATGGCCAGAGAATTTTTTAAATTAGTAATAGCTTTTGGTCTTTGGGTCAAAGTGATATGGTGAATCTAACATTTGAATCTACCCCATTCTCTAAGCCTAGCCGTCACAAATAAAAAGGTTTTTTGGAGATAGGATCTCACTCTGTCACCCAGGGTAGAGTACCATGGTATCATCAGAGATGACAGCAACCTCAAACTCTTGAGCTCAAGAGATCCTCTTGCCTCAGCCTCCCAAGTAGCTTGGGATTATAGGCCCCTGCCACTACACCTGGCTAGTTTTTCTATTTTTGGTAGAGATGGGGTCTCACTCTTGCTCAGGCTGGTCTTGAACTCCTGAGCTCAAGCAATCCACCTGCCTTAGCCTCCCAGAGTGCTAGGATTACAGGCGTGAGCCACCGCACCAGGGCATACATTTTTTTTTTTTTACATAAAAAAGATGGGACCACAATTAAAACCAAAATAAACAAGTCCGAGGACAAGAAAGTAGACAAACATGTCGGTGTGAATGCTGATGTCACAAGTCTGTGGGGCTTCAGGCAAAAAAGGGCAAGAGTTCGGTCATGGAAGGGAGTTTTCCTGGTGGGAAACCGGAGCCCAGCTGGATGAGGACGTGGGGTAAGTGGTGACTCAGTGAAATTGGGCTAATGGCACATCCTCACAGATGGAGGAGGAGGAAGAGAGAGGCAAAGCCGATGCCTGGGGGAAGCTATCAGCAGGAAGGAGGGGTCAGGCACAACTCCCAACTCAGGGGAACTTACAGATAAGAGAGCTCAAAGGCACAGGAAAGAAACTTCTCTGGCAAATGGTCAACAGAGAAACTTACTGTCTGCGAAGCAACCTCAGAACGCATTTAAAATGATTCTGGTTAAGCTCTTGGAAACACGAAGGAAGAGCTGACCATGACCTTCATGAGGGCCTTATAAAGCAAACCCAGGGGGCGAGGAAATCAGAAGAGAAAGAGATGGGAAAGAATCGATCAGAAATCCTGGGACAGAGGAATATAATCGTGGAAATAGTGGTTGCACGCCACCTCCTCCGTGCAGCGCACCCTCGCTCGTGCTGGACAGCCATATAGAATGACACACAGGAAATGTTGGGTCCAGACTGCAGGGGATGGGGGAAGATGCGTCATCATCAAAGAAAGTCTCAAATGAGTGAGAGAAGAGGGCAAGACCGAGAGAACAGAATGCAGGAAAGAAGTGAGGGGTGTCCACCACGGTGTGGGCCCTCGAGTCACCCCCATCCCCACCTCCCATTAGCTTCAGAACCAGCATGACTGGCACTCCCTGACCACCACCCCCCCCCCCGGGGATTTGGCGCCTTCAATGAGGATACTAGTGGCCACTAGAGGGGTGTGGTGAGGACAAGGGGCATTTTCCATGCAGGGCTCTACCCTTTCACAGTGCAACTTATCACGGAAGGAAAAGCACACAATAGCTCCTAGAGAGATATTGTTTTCATATAGTTCAAAATAAATATGCTAAATAAGTCTTAAGTGCTTAAAGAAAGAAAGAAAATAGCTTTTTTAAAATAATCAAAAACATCACGTTCCCTTGTTATCATAGTATTCTCTGCGTATTCCGGTTGTAAAAATGTCATGTAGACAGGTTGTTTCTGACTCCCCTTGGGAGAGGCTTTTGGGGGGAAACTGCCTGAGAAAGTTTTTCCCTTCCCTTTTAGAAGCTGCCATCTCACATGGCTCCAGTGAATCAGAATCAGATGGCCACACTGATGGTTCCTTTGCTCCCTGGACAGGAGAAAAATGCTTCGAAATGACTTAATCCTTTTACTCTCTAGGGTCCTCCTCCTAAGTGCTCCCTCTTAATTCAATAAAAACGTATCTGTGTTAATAAATGTCTATGTCTGCTGCAGACTGGGAGTTGGCTTTGCCTGATGTACACCCATCATCTGATAAACAAGATGCCTCCGTCTGCTCTCTCTGCCGCTGAGTGGACGTGACGTTGTGGCTGACTGTGGACAAGGGTTCATTTCCAGTAGTTGATACCCGATCCCCACAGGAAAATAGGAGCTCTGATTCAATAAAACCAGAGCGGAATTAGATTTTCCAGCATAAATAGAACCAGAAACACCTGTGCACAACTGCCTAGGGCAGCATGGGTAACCCTAAAAAGAGCAGGGTGAAGGTGAAGAATGCCGTATGTCTGAGGTGGTCTGGGCATCAGAATGGCAGGAATAGCCTTAATAGAAGGCTGACAATGTTTCTCTTCTTTATTTCCTCATCTGTGACTTTCCAAAGATTACGAATTATTTCAAACACTCAAAATAATTCATAAATGTTTGCCAAATTTCCATCAGGTTGATCCATCCCTCTAAGAAATAAGATGTCATAGAGGTAACTAAAACTCCACCCCAAAACATCTCCCAATCTCTCTCCTTAAAATAACTACTGTCAGTGGCGCCTGTGGCTCAAGTGGCTAAGGCGCCAGCCACATACACCTAAGGTGGTGGGTTCGAATCCAGCCCGGCCCGCCAAACAACAATGATGACTGCAACCCCCAAAAAATAGCCAGGCACCTGTGGTCCCAGCTACTTGGGAGGTGGAGGCGGGAGACTGGCTTGAGCCCAGGAGTTGGAGGTTGCTGTGAACTGTGATGCCATGGCACTCTATCCAGGGGGATAGCTTGAGGCTCTGTCTCAAAAAAAAATATATATATAGCTACTGTCTTGAAATTGACATGCACGTTTTGTAAACTAAGTTTCCATTAGGTTCCCACAACTATGCACTAGTATATGCTTTAAAACTAACAAGAATCCACCTTCTTCCACCTCTTGTTTTTTTCGTTCAATATTTTGTTTTTGAGATTTCACTCATTTTGGCCACAAATACAGAGGGTGCCGGGAAAAAAATGTATACACATCTTAAGAAAGAAAAGAACTGTATTAAATTTGTAATACTCAAGTCACATGTGACTTCTGCGAGGATAAGAGGTGCTTCAATGTGATTCGTATTCATCTTTTGTTACCAGCCTACAGTGAGTATTACAATTTAAATACAGTTTTTTCCTTTCTTAAAATGTGTAGGCATTTTTTTAACGCCCTCTGTAGTTACAGGGTTCCTACATTGGACTAGAAGCTGGTGGATATGTACAGTGGTGATGAGGACAACTAGGCCGCCTGCCCTCGGGGCCAGGAACTAAACTTCAAGCCACAGGAGCATCTCCAAGGGCCCTCTGTCCCCACTTCAGCCCAGAACTTTGGAGCTTGTCAGGCAGTGGCTTTAGCAACTTGGGAGACGCTACAAATTTGACATTAGTGGGGTTGGTTTCTAAGCCTTTCAGAAGGGACAAATGTGGGCCGTGTGGTTTCGGCCCTGAAACCTCTCAGCCTAGGTCAGAGTAGCCTCAGGCTGGGTTCCCATGGGTCTCTCATCTGCCATCATGTGCTCAGCCCTGTATCCCGGGCCTGGACCTGCTCTGACCCATGGTGACTTTCCCTCTGGAATGGACCCTTCTCCTTAGAAAAGAGGCCTCTTAGTAAAACAAAAATATTTTTAATGCTATCTTCAAAGAGTTAGAGGCAGGTCCTCTAGAAGCAAAGCCCAGAGCTGCAGGGCTCATCGGCCCTCATGCATTTCTCTGACTTCCAGGCCCCAAGGCCTGCACTGGGATGAATGGATCACTGCGTTTTTATACTGAGCGTGTCTAGGTTGTCTTTTATTTTTTATTTTCCCTGTTGTGTGCTATAGACGGAGGGTGATGACAATCATGTAAATGTACTGGAACTTTTTTATTAAAGGAACTTTTCCCAGAACAAAAGACAAAAATTTTGCCTTTCAAAGGGTATGCACACTGGTTTTAGGTACTGGGGAGGAGACACTGAACAAAAGAGAAACAGAAAACCCCTCATGATGAGGGAGACAATAAAAAAAATAAATAAGCAGAAAATGTGTACTGTGATATATATGAAATATAGTACATATGAAAAATACACTATAGAAATGGTAAGTGCGGCTCGGCGCCTATAGCTCAACTGGCTAAGGCGCCAGCCACGTACACCTAAGGTGGCGGGTTCGAATCCCCAGCCCGGACCCGCCAAAACAACAATGATGGCTGCAACCAAAAAATAGCCAGGCGTTGTGGCGGGCGCCTGTGGTCCCAGCTACTTGGGAGGCGGAGGCAAGAGACTCGCTTGAGCCCAGGAGTTGGAGGTTGCTGTGAGCTGTAATGCCACGGCATTCTACCCAGGGGGACAGCTTGAGGCTCTGTCTCAAAAAAAAAAAAAAAAAAAAAAGAAATGGTAAGTGCCAAAAAGAACGTTTAGGGACGAAAAGAGAATAAATAAATAGGAAGTGTATAAGTGTGGGTGGGAGGGGGTTGGCATTCTAGAAAGACCACATGGTTTCAGGTCATCCTCTGTGTGGTGTCATGCAGTGTAATGATGACTCTATTACACACAGCAGGCTGTAGTGGGAATCCTTGCTCATGGCTCCTTTGGGAATTACCTAGGCACAGTTCATGCAGGTCTTCCCCTCTCTCCTACAGGATTCTACCAGTATATACACCCATCAGCAGAGCATTGGGAATTCCATTTCCCCATACACTTGCCAGTTCTCATCACACTTGTAAATTTTGCCTTTCAGAAGGGTATGCACAATAACGCATCACTGTTTTAATTTGTGTTGCCCTGATTATTAGTGTGGCTGAGCTCCTCTGCACTGACCAGTTAGGTCTCCTGTCTGGAATTGTCTGTTCACATCCTTTGCTCCTTTTTCTATGGGGTTGTCTTAATTTATCTTAATTTGATTCATTTATACAATTCTTCTATATAGCGTGGATTAATCCCTTTTCAGTTACAGGAGTTGCAGATACATTTTCTGTTTCTGTGGCTTGTCTTTTTACTTCGTCAGTAGTATCTTTTGCAGTGCAGGATGAACACCAAGGCAATCAAAATGACCAAGGCTGTCATTTGTGTGGTTGGTTTCTTAAGAACTCCTTTCCTACCCCAATGCAAAGAGATATTCTGCTGGATTTTCTTCTTAAAGTGTGATAGCTTTTCATACTAGTCTGTCACTTATCCATTTATTCAATGTTTGTGAATGAAATAAAATTGTTTTTAAAAATCTATTTCTTCTTTTTCCCTAAAGATAGCCAATTATCCCAGCACTATTAGTGAATTGTCTATGGATCATCTGTTAATATGATAAGACTTCTGTCAAATGGCAAGTTTTCAAATATGAGGCCTGCCACTGTCAACACCTCTATTCAGCAAAATACTGGAAGTCCTGCCAGGGCAATCAGGCAAGAGAAAAAAAAAGAAAGAAAGAAAGAGAGAGAGAGAAAGGGCATCCAAATAAGGAAAGAAGAGGTCAAACTACCCCTGTTTGCTGACATTATGATCTTCTATCTAGAAAACCCTAAATACTCCACCAAAGGACTCCTAGAATTGATAAATAAATTCAGCAGAGTCTTGGGTTACAAAGTCAATGAACACAAAATCAGTAGCCCTTCTATTTACTAATAACAATCAAACTGAGAGTCAAATCAAGAATGCAATACCATTTGCAATAGCTGCAAACAAAATGAAGTGCCTAGGAATATACTTAACCAAGGAGGTGAACGATCTGTATAAGGAGAACTCCAAACACCAATGAAAGCAATCATAGATGGCACGAACAAATGGAAAAACATCTCATGCTCCTGGATTGGAACATTGTTAAAATGTCTGTACTGCCCAGGGTGATTTACAGATGCCACACAATTTCCATCAAAATATCAATGTCAGCCAGGCATGGTGGCTCACACCTGTAATCCTAGCATTCTGGGAGGCCGAAGTGGGTGATTGCTCAAACTCAGAAACTCAAGACCAGCCTGAGCAAGGGCAAGACCCCATCTCTACTAAAAATAGGAAAACAAGCTAGGCATTGTGGCAGGCACCTGTAATCCCAGCTACTCAGGAGGCTGAGGCAAGAGGATTGCTCAAGCTCAAGAGTTTGAAGTTGCTGTGAGATATGACGATGCCACAGCACTCTACATAGGGCAACAGAGTGAGATTCTCTCTCATAAAAACAAAAACAACCAATGCCATTTTTCACAAATCTAGAAAAAATAAACCCAGAACCAAAAAAGAGCTTGAACAACCAAAGCAATCTTTTTTTTTCTTTTGAGACAGAGTCTCACTATGTCACCCTCAGTAGAGTGCCATGACATCACAGCTCACAGCAACCTCAAACTCTTGGGCTTAAGCAATTCTCTTTCCTCAGCCTCCTAAGTAGCTGTACAGGCACCTGCCACAACGCCCAGCTAACCAAAGCAATCTTAAGCAAAAAGAATAAAGCTAGAGGTATCATATTACATGACTTCAAAATTATGCTATAAGGCTATAGCAACCAAAACAAGATGGCACCAGTGTAAAGATAAGAGACATAGACCAATGGACCAGAGTAGAGAACCCAGAAATAAAACCATATTATCTATGACCAGCTGATTTTTGATACAGCAGACAAAAATATATGCTGGAGAAAGGAGACCCTATTCAGTAAATGGTACTGAGGAAATTGGACAGCCACATGCAGAAGAATGAAATGGGGTTAAAGAATTCCATATGTCCAAGGCACTGGGAGGAGGCACTGAAAAAAAAAGACAAACAAAACCCCTCACGATGAAAGAGACAATAAAAAATCTTCCCAAGGGTTGGTTTTTGTTTAACCCTTAGGGAAGAAAACTAATGGTTGTTAGAGAGAGATTTCAGTTTTTAAGGTTTCTCTGGGGTCCCCTTGGCCAAGAGGATGTCTGTGCAGTCAGTTGGACAACTTAGGATTTTATTTTTATTTCTCACTAAGAACTATAATTCTTCATTTTAAATCGTAGATTAATTTTTAAAAGCTGTTTTAACTTCATCCCACAAGTTTGGTTAAATTAATTTTGAGATTTTATTTATAATTTTTTTACCATTAATTATTTAAAAGCAAGTTTTAAAATTTATCAATGTAGGTTTGGGAAGCTTGTGGTATTTTATTATATTTATAATAAAATAAAATATAAATATAAATATAAAATATAAATTATATATATAATAAGTATATAATATATAATTGTTGTATATAATAAATTCTTATTATATTATTCAAACCCTAATATTTGAATTTTCCCCTACTTAATCTATTAATGACTACAAAAATAATGTTAAAATCTCCTACCAAGAGTATAGATTTATAAATCTCTCTTTATAATTTTATCCTTTTTGTATTTTTATGATTTTATGCTAAATTATTAGGTAGTTAAAAGTTCAGGTTTGTTATGTTTTCTGCTGAATTTTCTTATGATCATTATGTGTAACAAACCTCTTTATTCCTAACAGTTTTCCTGAAAGTGTATCTTATCTGCTATTAATATAGATTTAGCAGTTCAATTAGTGTTTGTAGTTACTGTGAATTTTTCTGTGTCATTATATTTTTAGTATATTTCTTATAAACAGCACAGAATAGGATTTTTCAGAATCTGGTCTGAACCTCCGTATTGTAACTGGTGGCAAGATACATTAATATGTATTACAATTAGTTAAATATTGGGGTTTACTTTTATCCGCTCTCATTTTTCATTACACTCATTTGATACAAACAAAAACTGAAAGAATTCATTGTCTACACATCTGTGCTACAAATAGCATAAAGCAACTTCTTCAGGCAGAAAGAAAATGATGCCAGATGGCAATTCAGATCTACAGAGGAATGAGACAGGCTGTTATGGGTGAAATATAGAAGACATTTTCCCCCCATATTTTAAATTTCGTTATTTGATAATAGATTAGGCTAAAAGTGATAACAATATATCGTGTATTGTTATAGGACAATAACATAAAGAATGCGATAAAGAAATGTAAATTTACTGTTGTAAAGTTTCTACACTGTACATGAAATGACTTAAAATTATTTGACATTAATAATATACATCGTAAACCCTAGATCAACAACAACCAAAAAAAGACAAAGAAGCACACACAATAAACCAATAATGGAAATAACACAGAATCGTTAAAATTACTCAATCCAAAAGGAGACAGATAAAGAGAAAAAACAAACAGATGAAACCAACAGGAAATAGATGGCAAGATAATTAAGTCCAATAACGTAATTAAACACATCACATGTATATGATCTAAACACTACAGTTAAGAGACAAATATTGTCGGGGCGGGGGAAGGCAAGACTCAATTATATCCTTTCTACGAGAAACTCAAACCACTTCATGTGTAAAGACATGTCAAAAATAAAGGAAAAGATATTTCATGCAAATACTAACCATGAAGTGGCTATGTTACTATCAAACAGAAGTGCAGATTGCAGAGGAAAAATATCACCAAGTTATATAACATGAGGAACAATTCATAACAATAAACAGGCCAATTTATGAGGCTGTCACAAACTAAATGTGAATGCACCCGTTAGCAGAGCTTCAAAATACATAAAGAAAAAACTAGTAGAAGTAAAAGAAAAAGTAGACACGGTCACAATTTCATTGGAGAGCTCAACACTCCTTTCTCAGTAATTATTAGAACAAACAGAAGTCAGTAATTGCTAGAATATTTAATAACACTATCGACTAATTTAACTACTCAATACTTAGAGAACACTCCACCCAACAACAGTAGAATTACACACTCTTTTAAAGAGCACAGAGATCATCTATGAAGATAAACCAAATTCTGGCCCATAAAAGAAACTTCAATAAATTTAGAAGGATTAAGCTCATACAAAATACTTCAATAAATTTAGAAGCATTAAAATCATACAAAATTTAGAAGGATTATAATCATACATTATCTGAACGTAACATAATTCTAAGCTACTAGAAATCAATAGCAAAAATATACCTGTTAAAGACCCAAACATTCAAAATGTAAAAATCACGTTTCTGCATAATTTGTAGTTCAAAGGAAAAATATTTGAACTAAATGTAAATGAAAATACACCATAACAAAATGTGGGGATATAGTTAAGCAGTGGTTACAGGGAAGTTTGTGGTATTAATGATTACATTAGGAGAAAAGAACGATCTGACCCAAAAAAATCAAAAACAAGGGCAATCTAAATACAAAATAAGCAAAAGAAAGAAAATAACAAACATAAGAGTGAATATCAATGAATAGAAATGATAGAAGAGGGTTGAAAATAACATAAAAATAAAATAGAAATGAAAAGGGAATTTTAAAACAAAGAAAACAATGAAAATAAAAGCTGATTATTTGTAAAGATCAATAAAATTGGCAAGCTTTTAGCCAGACTGATCAGAAAAAGAAGACAAATTATCAATGTGTAGATAGATACATTTAGATACTACAGATTTAAAAGTATTAATGGGATAATAAAGAATATCAATAATTTTATGCCAATATATCAGAAAACTTAGATGACATAGACAAACTTTTTGAAATACACACATTGCTAATTTAAAAAATAACGATAACCAGACAGCCCAATACTTCTTTGTTTTTGAATGAATTTGTAGTTACAAACCCCATGAAGAAAACTAGGTCCAGATGGCTTCCCTGGCAAATTCTATCCCATTTTAAGGAAGAAACAATACTCATTTTGCACAAACTTTATCATCTGATAAATGACCCATCTATGAAACATATAACTAAAATCACATTTAATGGTGAAAAGCTGGTTTAGGCCTAGGTTTACCTCTGAGATTAGTAACAAGACTAGAATGTTTACTCTTACCACCTCTATGCAATACTATATTGAAATATAGGGAAATAAAGCAAGACTTATATAGATAATGTGATCATCTGTATCAGGAAAAAAACCTAACAACTCTACTAAAAAGTTGCTAGAAATAATAATTTTAGCAAAGTGTCGGGATTAAAAGTCAACATACAAAATATGTGAACTAGCAGATAGAAGTTGAAATTTTTAAAAGTGCTGTTTATAGTGGGATCAAAATGTATGCAGTATTTAGGGACAAATTTAACACAGTATTTGCAAGATCCATGCACCAAAAAATACAAAACATTGCCAAGAGAAATGAAAGATGACCTAAATAAATGGAGAGTTGTGCCCTGTTCATAGCTCAAAAGACTCAATATTGTTAAAATGTCAATGCTCTGAATTCATCAAGGTGATTTCAATAAAATATCAGCAGATATTTTTTCAGGAGAAATTTAAAAGCTGTTTTGAACATTTATGTGAGCATGCAAAGGACCTAGAGTAGCCATAAAAATTTTGAAAAAGAAGATGTAGTTGGGGGGAGTTATGTTCTCTGATTTATACCATATAGTAAAATACAGCCAATAAGACAGTGTGGTATTAACAAGGGATAGACATCTATATCAGTGAAATGAATTGCAATTCCCCAAATAGACCCACACATAAGATCAATTACTTTAAGACAAAATGCCAAAATAATTCAACTGAAAAAGATGTCTTTTTAACCAACGCTGCTGGAGCAATTGGATAGCCATATGCAAAAAAATGAAATTTGACTCTTACTTTACACTGAATAGTGCAAAGTATTAACTTGAAATAGACACAGACTTACATGTAGATCCCAAACTATAAAACATCCAGAATGAAATAGACTTCAAAGTGTTTATGACTTTGGATTAAGCTAAGACTGCCTACAGAGAATACAATAAGCAGAACTAGAACAGAAATAACTTTAAAAATTCATTAAAAATTTAAAACTTTTGCTCTTCAAAAGACAGTGTAAAAAAAAACCATTAAAAGGCAAACCAGAGACTGAAAAAAACATTTATAAAACATGTATTTGTTCTGGATTTATGTGCAGAATATATAAAGAATATTCTTACCACTCACTAGTAAGAAGACAAAAAAAGTGGGTGAATGCTTTACAAAATAAAATATATAAGTGGCAAGTAGACATATGTAAATCTTCTCAACATCATGAATCATTGGCAAGTGTAAATTAAAACTACAACAACGTACTACTGATGCCCACTAGAATGGCTGAAATTAAAAGTACTGAGCTTGTTGTAGTAAGCAGGATAATGTTCCCTAAAGATGTCCATACTCCAATCCCTGGAACCAGTGAATATATTACCTTACATAGCAAAGAGTGCTTTGCAATATGTTAAAATGGGGACATGGTCCTGCATTAGGTGGTGGTCTCAATTGAATTACATATGTCTTTCCCTGTTGTGGTCAGAGAGAGACATGATGATGGAAGATGGGCTGAGAGATGTAATGTGACAAGGATTTGATTAAACACAGATGGCTTTGAAAATGGAGGAAAGGCATCATGAGCCAAGCTGGGAACACCAATCAAATTACAGCCAGCAAAATAATGACCAGGGAATGAGCAAAGAAATATGGTCCTTTAGAAAAGAACACAACCCTGCCAATGCCTTAATTCTTGTCCAGCAGACTTCTGACCTAATACATGTGTGTGGTGTAAGCCACTAAATTTGTGATAATTTATTGTAGAAGTGTTCCAAGTGTTGATGAAGATGCAGAACAATTGGAGCGCTCAGGCGTTGCTGATGGAAATGCGAAATGGTGTGACCATTTTGGAAAACAGTTTGGCAATTTGTTGTAAGTTAAACATAAACTTACCACGCAGCTCAGCAATATCATTCCTAAGCATTAGTCTTCTAGAAGTAGAAACATGTGTCTGCACATGTTTATCTGAGTATTATCAAAATACTTTTGATAATGTTCTTTGCAGGTTTATTCTCAGTTGCTTAAAAACTGAAAAAAAAAATTGAAACGTCCATCAACTGGTAAATGGATAAAGAAAGTGAAATACCTCTCTGCGTGAAAAGGAATTAACTACGGATGCAGGCAACGACATGGAAGAATCTCAAAAGTCATTGTACTAAGTGAAAAAAGCCAAACCAGGAAAAAATGAATTTCTGATTCATTTATGTGAAATTCTAGAAAAGTCAAACTATAGTTGTTGTAAGGAGATCAATAGTTAAGGTGGGAGATAAGTTGGATGGAGAGGACTGACTGCAAAGGAGCATGAAGGAAGTTTTAGAGGTTATTGTTATATTTCAGCTTATGATGTGGGTAGTTATACAACTGTAAGCATTATTAAAAATTATTAAATTGTACATTTTAAAATTGGCTAACTTTTCATATATAATTTATGCCTTGGTAAAACTGCCAGCTGGGCACAGTGGCTCACGCCTGTAATCATAGCACTCTGGGAGATTGAAGCAGGTGGATTGCTTGAGCTCAGAAGTTCAAGACCAGCCTGAGCAAGAGCCAGATCTCATCTCTACTAAAAATAGAAAAACCAGTCTGGTGTGATAGTGATGATAGCGTGATAATAATGCCATGGCACTTAACCATGAAAGGGTGACAGAGTGAAACTGTATCAAAAAAAAAAATGCTTAAAAAGACAAAAAGGTGATGGGATTAAGCCATCATCCCAAAATAATGAACAATAACTTATTAATTGAATCCATCTAAATGTGTTGTGATTAGTGATATACTTGCCTTTATTTTCTCTGTGGTATTTTGTACTTTCTGTTTACTATGACTTTTTTTTGTTTCTTTTTCTCTTTGTCATCTCTTGGATTCCTCAGATTCTTGCCTGTTATTACCATCTGCTATTTTAATTCATCTTCTTTTCATACTCTCCAAATACATATAATAAATCATTATATTTTATTTATTTATTTTGTTGTTGTTGTTGTTGCAGTTGTCATTGCTGTTGTAGCTGGCCAGGGCGGGTTTCGAACCTGCCACCCTCAGTATATGGGGCCAGCACCCTACCCACTGAGCCACAGGCACCGCTCATATTATTTTAGTTCTTTTATACAATCAATGCTTATTTAGATCTGCTCACATGTTTTCAGATTTATTTTGTCAACTTCGCTTCTTCTATTATACTTCCTTCCATCTGAGTTCAATTTCTTTCTTAGGTACAGTTTTTGGGGGGATAGGGTGGGGTGGGTAATTCTTTAAAGAAAGATCAGTGAATGGTAAATCCCCTAAGCATTTGTAAACTAAAACTCCCTTTATTTTTTCACTCACTCTAGATTAATAGTATAACTCTAAGAAGATATTATATTGTCTTCTGATCTCTATTCTTAGTGTTAAGAAATGTCTTGTCATTCTAATCACTGATATTTTGTATGTAATATCTTGTTCCTCTTTGCAGAATTTCTCTTTTTATTTTACATTTGATAGTCTCACTAGGAATTATCTAGATGTGAGGATTTTTTAAATACATATGAAGCTTGAGATTCATTGAGATTCTTTCATTTGAGGGTTCATGTCTTTAATCAGTGCAGTTATCATCCATTTTCCTTCAAATATTTTCTTTAAACCTTTCTATCTAATACCTCCTTCTGGAACTTTTACTAGATTTATAAAATCTTGAATTTTTCAGGTTCTTAAACGCTCTTTCATATTTTCCATCTGATCACTCTGCAATGCAATACAGGTAATATGCTCTGTTCTTCATTTCAGTAATTCTCTCTTCAACTGTGTTAGTGGGCTGTGTAAACCAAATAGTGAGGTTTTCATTCACTGAATGTATTTGTCATATCTATAAGGTCCACTTAGTTATCTTCTAAGTCATTCTTTATTTATAGTGCCTTGATCTTTTCCCCAGGATTTAATTCTTTCTATGGTCTTTTAATTATTATTATTATTATTTTTTGAGACAGAGACTCACTCAGTTACTTGGGCTAGAGTGCTGGGGCATCATCAGAGCTCACTGCAATCTCAGACTCTTGGGCTTTTAAACCATCCTCCTGCCTCACCCTCCCAAGTAGCTAGGACTACAGGCATGCAAAATCACACCTGGCTAATTTTTCCTTTTTTTTTTTTTTTTGCTAATGAAAGGGTCTCACATATTCCAATTATGTTTAGTATGCTTTCCTGCTCTCTGATGGTTTTTCTATTACCTCAACTTCATGGGACTTCAGTCTTACTGTTTGCTGTATCTGCTGATTCTTAGTCATGGTGAATTATTTCATTGTATACTTTCTATTTTTATTTTTTTAATCATGAGTTCATCTTTAATAGAGCTTATTTTCTAAGAAAATACAGTGAGGCTATGTTGTTGAAGTATCAATGCAGGGTGATTTGGAATTTCAGGCATTCCAGGGATGTCCACTTTGGGATAGATTATGTTTATTTCCTTGCTAGGAGTTTCCTGAGCCATGTAGATATTTGACTGTGTTCTGAATGGATTAAAGGGATGTTTTGGACCCCAAACCCAAGGGCAAGCCCAGGGCTTAATTTTCTCTAGGGAGAATTTTTTCCCCTAATTTCAAGCTGGGATAGCTTCCTTGTCTTCTTCCTGAGCCAACAGACAGATTTCTTCCAATCCCCTTTCCACTGGCTCTTCAAAAGTCCCTAATTTATACCTCTCAGAATTCCAAGATCTTGTCTCCCGTCCTTAAATGGGTGTTAAAACCCAAACCCCTAGTTTTATTGAGACCAAAAATAAACTCCCAATTCAGATTACGAACATATTGCCTTGATTTTTTTTTTGTCTCCTCCTCATTTCTAATATTCATGACTGCCACCATGCAATTTCTAAAGGTTTATGTGGATCCAGAATGTCTGTGTGTTTGTGGTGGGCATAATTTCTTAGTCCATCATCATTCTGGAGCTAGCGATCTCCTTCTGCGTTTATTCATGTGGCCACTTCCCAAGAAACATAATTTCAGAGTAATCTGTGACTGTTTACACAGCTCCAACCCACATTAGTCAAATTGAAATATTTGGCCGATAATCCAAATGTTTTTATCTACACGGTGCCAAATATCCAGATGTGTGTGTCTAATTCATCTGCTCTTCCAAAATATAATAAAATTGTGTTACTAAGCACATTGATATTTCACAAATTCAGGGATCCTAAGGGTATAATCCTTTCTCTTATTTGCTGAAACGCATTATATTAGAGCACAGAACTTTCATTGTGTCACGTTGATTTATACTGCCATGATTCTCTTCCTGACTGTTATTGTTATTCTCATTTCTTTTGACAACATAGTGTTGAGGTCAACAAGTATTTGTTAAACTCCTGGCTGAGGGTGAAAAGAACAAAAAAAAAAAAATTCATTCTGTCCTTTGGGGATACTAAAATCTAGTTTATTTATTCATTCCTTCAGTTAATAATTTTTTGACTGAGCACATATCATGCTCCCGGGCAAACAGTGATGTACAACAGTCCCTGTCCTCATGGAACAGACACAAAGAATCAATCATACAAGTGATATGTAATAAAAATTAAAATAAATTTTACGTAAATGAGTAAAATTGTGGTGGTGGAGTATCTCACACAGTCTCGATTTAGTTTGGGGAAGTCAGAGAAAGCTTGTCTTAGGAATGTCTCAAACTGAGACCTAAAGGATTCAGGCAAAGAGTGAAGGGAAGAAAGTTCCAGACTCTTCTAGAAACTGTGGGTCAAACAAAGGAGCTCCACAGGCTTATGGGGCACAATGACCATCACTGTGGCTGCAAGTGGCCAGCTAAAGAAAGAGGCAGGTGTCAAATTGTGTTTGAATAGGATAGGGTTTGGAACTGGGATTTTCTTCTAAGTGTAGTAACCCACCATCAGGAGTGGCAGAGCAGAGAAACGATGTGAAAATGTCCTTGGCTTCAGATTGGGAAAGGAGATGCAGAAGGGTGAGTGTGGCAGGAGAGAGAGGAGTTAAGCCTTTGGTCCAGGAGTGAGTGAGTGTGTAGAGTAGTGACAGCAGAGATACACAGAAATCCATGACTGAGATATGCCTTTGTTTTGGAGCACACATCAATGGCATGTTGGTTGGGAGGGAAAGTTGTCAAGCTTGACTCTGTGAAAAGCAGATGGCTACAGGGAGGTGCCGTTTACTCAGAAAGGGAAGCCTGGGGGCAGGGACAGAACCCAAACTCTAGGGAAAACTAGTTCATTTTTGGACATATTAACTTTGAGATGTCTGCGAGACCCCCAAGTAGAAATGCCAGTTAATATGTGGATCTGGAGTTCAGAAGGCCTGGGTGAAGGGATAAATGTGGATGTCCATGGCATGTAATGGGTATAGAAAACCATGGAAATGGTTCAGAGCCTCCAGGGAGAGACTGTCGATGGGAGAAGATAGGAACACGGGTTAGGGAGAAAGAAGATCAGGAATCTATTTTTTTTTTTAATTGACTAAGATGAAAAAGTGACAAATGGCATTGAAAACTTCTGAAGGTCAAGTCGGATCAAAACTAACAAGGGGCCACTGGCGGTGCAGAGGACATTGGTGGGTCTATCAGAAACATTTTGTAAAAGAGGAAGAGGTGGAAATCAGAGCGAGGTGAGTGAAGGAGTCCACTGTCCCAGGAAAGGGAGACGGGAGGGATGTAGAGACAAGACTTAGCTCAGGAAACCCGACAGGAAAGAAAGCACAAGGTGGTTTGCAGTTACAAGTCAGAGGCTGAGATAGGTGGGGAGAACCCTGATGGGATTTAGCCCTTGGGCGCTGGGCAGACTTCAGATTAATCAAGAGAGGGGATGGCACCTGTGGCTGGGAACAAGGGTAAGCACAGGCAGGTGAGCAGGAGTGGTCAGAGGATGAGGGAGACCAAGAAAAGCCCAGGACCCAGATAGCTTATGTCTAAAAGGACTGAAAAATAAAACTGGGCAAGTATATCTGTTTTTTATCTGCCCCACTTCTTCTGAGAAACACACTCTCTGCCTTTAGACAAATCACTGGTTCCCGCAACCTATCTGCGAGGAAGTGGAGGGACCACCATCCTGGAGTCTGCCCCATCTGCCAGCGGCACGAGAACCAAGTCAGGCCAGTCAGAATCCTGCCAAGGACGCTTGCTGGCAGAGGCTGCAGAAATCTTGTGATGTGAATGAAGCCGGCTTTTGGTGAACATCAGCTGAGCAGGAGGCAGTGGGAGCCCAAAGCTCACCTGGGAACTGCCTGCACCTCTGTCCTCGTGTTTTAAGGACAAGGGGCTCCTGAATAAATCTGTTGCCCCTTAAGCCTAAGCTGGTTCTAGCAGGTTATCACTTGGCACCAAGAGTTTTGATGAACACAGTGAGATGGCGCCCAGGAAAAGGAATGCCCCATGTGGGTTCACCATGCAGCCTGGAGAGGAAGCAGAGGAATCAGACAGCCCACATCTCAGAACTCATCCACCCTATTTGTTAGTATTAATAACAACTTCTGAAATCTCCCACTTTTGCTGGTTAATAAATCATGGGGGATTCCATTAATATCGTTTTGAAATGACATCAAAACCCTTTTCCCTAAAGCCCTAAGGATTAACTCGTGTCAGAACCAACACACCAAGACTCACCGGTCTGAGCTGGCATGAAAATTATTTTTTTTTATTATTTCAGATTAATAGGAGGGTACAGATGTTTGTGCTATGTTGTTTTCATTTCTAAGGTAAGGTTCAAGTTGTAGCTGAGCCCTTCACCCGGGGGCGTGCTGAACACCCTCACATTGTGCACAGTAGGTGAGGTCCCAGCAGTCATGCTGAACACCCTCACATTGTGCACAGTAGGTGAGGTCCCAGCAGTCACCTCCCCTGCCCTTTGTTCTTTCCTTCCTTTCCTCTTTCCCTCACTAGGACATACTTGGGTTTTTCTTCCATGTTGGTGTGTAGTTGTTTATATATTTGTTTCATATTAGTATTGAGTATATTGGATACTTGTTTTTCCATTCTTGTGATACTTTACTAAGAAGAATGCATTTCAGCTCCACCCAGGTAAACACAAAAGATGTACAGTCTCCATCTTTTCTTGTGGCTGAATAGTAAGCCATGGTATACATATGCCACAGTTTATTAATCCATTCATGGGTTGAAGGGCACTTGGGCTTCACGTCTTGGCAATTGTGAACTGAGCTGCAATGAACATTCTTGCTCAAGAGACTTGAACAGAGGGGGGTGCCTGTGGCTCAAAGGAGTAGGGTGCTGGCCCCTTATACCGGAGGTGGTGGGTTCAAACCCAGCCACGGCCAAAAACTGCAAAAAAAATTTTTTTAAAAGAGAGACTTGAACAGAAACATCTCTGAAGATGACAGATAAATGGCCAGACAGACACACACACCAAAAAAAAAAAATGCTCATCATCTTTAATTATCAGAGAAAGGCAAGTCAAAACCACTCTGAGATATCACCTAACCCCAGTGAGAATAAGCCACACCACAAAGTCCCACAGCTGCAGTTGCTGGTATGGTTATAGAGAGAAGGGAACACTTTTGCACTGCTGATGGAATTGCCAGCTAATACAACCCCTGTGGAAAGAAGTATGGAGAATTCTCAAAGAACTGAAGGTTGACCTTCCATTTGATCCAGCAATCCCATTACTAAGTATCTACCCAGAAGCAAAAAAAAAATAATTTTACCACGAGGACAATTGCACTAGAATGTTTATTGCAGCTCAATCACAATGAAAACGCTTAAGAACAGAGGAACACACAGGTTGCTGGTGAAACAAGCCCAACTCTTTGATCCGCAGGCCGGAGGGTCTGCTGGCTATCAGCCCTCAGAGGGAGCTACGCGGCAAGTTTATGGCTCAATGGCGGTAAGAAGATGGCGGAAGATCATTCTTCTCACCAAAGAAGTGACAAGGGAACGTTTCCAGCCCCCGTCCCCACCCCCAGGCTCTGCTGTCCAACATCTTTTCATGTTTTGATGCCTTATTTGGAATGCAAATGTACACACACAGCAGAGGGTCCCTGCTGGCTGAGATGTCAGACAGCATTTGTTATTCCAGTTCACTTTTATGAAGAAGCCACAATAACTCCAGCTCTTATTTAGCGTCTTTGAAAGTTGATTTCTTACATGTAGGTCTCCAACGGCCCATTCAAGCTTCCTAAATTCACAATACATGCAAAGGGTAGAGACGGGCCAGGCTCCTTCGGGGGTGGGGGGGCTGCACAGTAAGGGCACTGTACTTGTCTAACATTGAAGCGGCCTCCCCCTGACAAAGTGACCCAGTGCCTCAAAGATTTAATAACTTAGACAATGTTCACGAGACAGTGTGTGAAAAGTTCAGGTTATAAAACTGTGCTGTGCAATCCCATTTCTATAAATAAACGTGCCTATGTCTATATCTGTGTAATCTGTGTGTGTGCACAGACATTTAAAAGATCCTGAAGTGATAAATGTCAAAATGTTAACAACAGTTCTATCGCAGGGGAGAGGGAGGGAGTGTGCAGGTGACTGGTCTATTTCCTTTTCTTTGCTAAACTACATGTTTTTATTTTCCTACAAGAAACACACAGGACTGGGATCATTGCCAAGGTTATTTTTTAAATGAGCATCTTGTAGACTTTTTATAAACAAACCTTGAAAACCCACAGAGGTAGCTGGGGGGGTTCATGGGGTGGGTGGTGGGGAATGGGGGGAGGTGTGTTGCTTTATTGCTACATTGCTTTATAAGTTGCAGTGGGGTACGAGGTGTCCAAACAGCATCTGATAACACCACATTACACACATAAAGGATGGTTGTCTGGGTTCTCCCTCTCACTTAACTAGCCATAAATAAACTCACTCAATAATAGCTGGCTAGTACCAGAACACATAATCCCTCCATAATCAGGCTTTTATACTCAGTCCAGATAACTGTGCGTTCACTCTTTGCTGCCTGAGCTTTGGTAGAAACCACTTACTTAATCACAGCTCTCCAAGAGACCACCTTTCAGCCCTGGTAGGTGGGATCCCCCAATTAAACTAAGATGCCATCTTGTGCTCTAAACACTGATTAGCATTTCTTAAATGACCTTCCATGCTCCCATTCAACCTATTAGCTCTATCCTAAGGGCCTCAGAACTGGGGGCAAAAAGAAGAAGAAAACCACAGCCTAAAAGCACATTAAATGACTTTCTTTCTCAGCTGATCTCACTGTAATAGAAATGCACGCATGCTCACAATCATTGCACACACATACAAGTGTGTGCCCAGTCCAGGAAAGTGTGGATTTTGGAGTCGAATAGCCTTCAGTTGTTAGCTGTAGCAGCGTGACCACATTTATCACAACCACCCAATGAGGGCAGTAATATTATCCTTCATTATAACAGATAGGGAAACTGAGGCACAAGAAAGTTTAGGAACTTGGTTTTCAGGTCAGAAAGAGAGAAGGAGAAAGTTGGAGACTGACTACACGTATACCTGACTCCAGAGCCTATGATTTTGTTTTTATCTCTGGCTGGGTTATTTCCACCACTCTTACAAGGATGTGACCCTAAGGGGACATGTACATCTCCAGGTCCTGGGTCACTGAGCGGACATGACTATGGTTTCATTCCCTAGCCAACTCTCCCAAGGAAGAGCCTGGGCTGTCTTTCCCCTTTACTTGTACCTTCTCTGCTTCCCACTCTCCCCCTGTGAGCTACACACACACACACACACACACACACGTATGTGCACACAGCCTTCATAAAATAACTGCTTGCACTTGCTGGGGACTGAAGGGGCTGCAGCAGAGCCCAGCCTGGGTGGTGGCGCAGATGTGTGCCAACTTACTGCTCTGAGCCCTGGGGGATCAAGTTTTCCTCTAGAGACCCTGAGCTGAGGACACTCCTCTATTTGCTGTGACAGTCAGGCAAAGGAGAGGCTGAGGCCATTTGCAAGGGGCCCTCAAAGAGCTCAAGGAACTTGGCTTCCTGCCCTTTAGTGTACCTTACAGGGTGGCTGTGAAGCTCTTGGGAGCTTTCCTGGGAGGATTAATCTTGACAAAACATAGTACGTAAGCCTCCTTGTGGAAGCCAGCCATCGCAGCCATTTTTAGGATCTGTAAAGGTTCCTGGGGAATAAAGCCCATAAGGATAGGGGAGACCGAGGGGGGCAGAGAGACTGGAAGGGAGGCCTTCAGACACAGATTTCCTCATCTAAACGAGGGTGATCATACTATCTGTGTATAAATGCGCCTGGTAGATGCGCCCAGCAAAGGGCCTGCCTTAGAGTGGACCTTCCAAGAATCTCTACTAGAGCTAATCTAACTTCACTTTTTCTTTGCTTTTTGCTTTTTCTCTCTCTTTTTTTTCTTTTTCCATACTGATATGAGGGTAGGAATGTTTAGGCTACATTGTAACTTCACATCTAAGGTAAAGTTCAAGTTGTGATTGAGCCCTGCATCTGGGGGCATGCGGGACACCCGCTCACGTTGTGCACATTATGTGAAATCCCACCCATCACCCACCCTCCTTCTCCCTCCCCCTTCCTCTTCTCCCTTTGCCTGGCTAGACTCTAGTTTTTGTTTTGTGTGGCCATGTACCTGTTTACATATTGATTTCATATTAGTATTGAGTACATTGTATCCTTTCTTCCCCGTTCTTTGATACTTCATTTAAAAGACTTCATTTTTTAAAACCGAGTGTCAATGTCAGTGCCCAAATCCCTCCACCAGGTTCACCTGCATGAACAAATCCCGTTCCCCTCGGGAGCAGGAGCAATCTGAAGGCAAGTGTCCGGAGGAGGGAGAACACAAGTCTGTCTGCTGTGCTGATAAGGCATACAAAAGGCGCCACTGTGCAGCAGACGCGGGGTCAGTGTGTGCACAACCCAACCGCCCTCATAATTCATCGGAGCTAATTGCTCAGGTTCATCACCCAGTCCCAAGCCAGATCCCAGGGCCACTTAAAGATAGTCAAAAACCAAGCCCATCAACTCTCCCTTCGAGATTGCAGGGGCTCAGTTTGCCCATGTAAATCCTTCCTTTCATACACATTCTCTGTTCAGATGAAAATCACTTAGTAGGCTCAGTGCCTGTGGCTCAAGTGGCTAAGGTGCCAGCCACATACACTTAAGGTGGCGGGTTCGAATCCAGCCCGGACTCGCCAAACAACAATGACGGCTGCAACCAAAAAATAGCCAAGTGTTGTGGCAGCGCCTGTGGTCCCAGCTACTTGGGCGGCGGAGGCAGGAGACTCGCTTGAGCCCAGGAGTTGGAGGTTGCTGTGAGCTGAGATGCCACGGCACTCTACCCAGGGAGACAGCTTGAGGCTCTGTCTCAAAAAAAAAAAAAAAGAAAGAAAAGAAAAAGAAAATCACTTAGTAGATGAGCACAGTTACTTCCCCATTTCCTCCCTATTTTCTGAGAACCTCCCCACCCCAAATATTTTCCCAGCTGCTCTTCTCTGCATATAGAACTCGACCTCAGGGAGAAGTTCCGCAGCAAATAAGTAAACAGATTAGATTATTAATTAACAAGTCCAAAGTCCGTGCACTGTATGATTTTCCTTTCATATAACATTCTGGAAAAAGCAAAGCTACAGGGCCCAGCTCGGTGGCTGCCAGGGGTAGGGGGTGGAGGACAGTAGGGCCGACCTCAAAGGGACAGCGTGGCAGATGCGGGAGGGCTGACAGATCTCTTCTGTGTATGATTGCGGTGATGAATATACAGCGCTATGCATTTGTCGAAATCCACAGAACTGTACACCACAAAGAATGAATTCTGCCATACTTTAACATACGAAAAAAAATTTACTGTAAAAACAGAGCAATAAACCTTTTTTATTGCTAATTTGTCTTCATTGCCAGAAATCGCTATGATAGCTTTCTCTGACAAAGAAAATCTTTCCAATTCTAGCAGACACGGGGGAGGGAAAACATTTGCTTGGTTCACTAATTGGTCATACGTGTCCTGTATCTATTGGTTTTGAGATGATTAAGCAGGTGTGGATTATTTCCCCCCTTGAGAATGCTTAACCAGAGTCTACAAAAGCAGAGGGCGGCAAAGGCTTGAACAGTTTTCCAGTGAGATCAGTCAAGTCTTAATCTCCATGACGCCAACATACTTGGCGGCAGAGCTGAAAGTTCAGTCCATTACCCAGCTGTTTTGTCTCTGTGTGTCCCCCAATCTATGTGACTGGTCAGAGGCAGGTTTCAGATCATTTGGCTGGTGCCAGGGAGGTGCCGTCACAGCTGGCAGCTCTCCCCAGTAACAAATCTTTACGTTTCCTTGACTTCCACCACGGGGGCAGCTACAGTCTGAAGAACTTCATCATCTCATTTTCTTTCTTTCTTTTTTTTTTTTTTTTTTTTTTTTGTTCCTTCCTTCCTTCCTTCCTTCCTTCCTTCCTTTCTCTCTCTCTCTCTCTCTCTAACTAGGTGTATTCTTTTTTGACACATAATAATCAAACATATTTATGGGGTATATATATTGTGAAATGGTCAAATAGGGTTTTTAGCAGTTT
>NW_003852414.1:4738580-4797915 GCF_000181295.1 Otolemur garnettii | reverse complement strand
AACCTCCAACTCCTGGGCTCAAGCGAGTCTCCTGCCTCCGTCTCCCAAGTAGCTGGGACCACAGGCGCCCGCCATAACACCCGGCTATTTTTTGGTTGCACCCATTATTGTTGTTTGGCAGGTCCGGGCTGGATTCGAACCCACCACCTTAGGTGTATGTGGCTGGTGCCTTAACCGCTTGAGCCACAGGCACTGAGCCCGTCATCTCATTTTCAACAGCAAGACAAATCAGCGACTTTATGATGAGTTATAATTTGCATTTTTCTTTCCAAATACCCTCCTTCGGAGCCCACACAGCAACTCCTCCAAAGGCCATTGCAACAAGGCAGCCTTCAATATCACAAAGGTCATTCCTGATCGCAGCCACCTAAAAACTTACAACATTTCCAAAATAATCACACCAGAACTGATAGACGGTTTTGCATTCATTTGTAATGTTAAGCACTTCATCAACAAGTTAAATATTCTTCAAGTTCACAAGACTGATGGCAACATCTGAATAGTTTTCTATCCCTTAAGTGGGGGTTGTCTGATTAAGGCTGACAGATGTACATAAGAAAGCAAGTGGGTTTACCTGCACGTTTTTTTTTTTCTTGTTGGGAATATGATAATGTGATAAAATTAGATCTTAAGATGCTTGAATGTTTATGCCTTTAAAATGATATGCAAGCTTTTGTTGCCTAAGCAAAAGGGGAAAAAGCAGTCTTAGAGATGAATTCCTACTGCATCTGTTTTCTGTGCCTGGTATGCTTGGCTTACCTGGGGGGAGGGCCGTATCCTGAACATAAACCCGTAGACACACATGGTAGAATCGCAGACTCTCAGGTTAGCAATGGCCTTGAAGATCATTCTAGAGTGCAAGGCTAAAATAACACTCAAGGTAGATCTAGAAATTAGAATACAGTGACCCTTCCATGGTTGACCACCGGCCTCCTAAAATTGGCCTTATTTTCATAGACCAGACATGGTCTGACATGCACCACATGGACATGTCAGTACAATAGGCCTTATGTTGACCACCTCTGTATGTTGACCAATTTGTTATAGTCTCTTGGGTGGTCAACGTATA
Source organism: Otolemur garnettii (assembly GCF_000181295.1). Taxonomy (NCBI): domain Eukaryota; kingdom Metazoa; phylum Chordata; class Mammalia; order Primates; family Galagidae; genus Otolemur; species Otolemur garnettii. The sequence goes on along the minus strand of NW_003852414.1, from coordinate 4,796,846 downwards.
GTGGTTCTACTGTATATTGCAAGAAGACATATAAAGTGAGTCTGAAGCTAAAAAACTCTAAATAACCCAGACAGCTCTAGAGACCAGCAGCTTGATTTCCCTCCCTCTCTCTCTCTCAGGTCCCATGCTTTGTCTCTCAAGTCACCTCTGCTTCTTTCTGTTCAAATGCTCCCTCCCGTCTCTCTCAAAATTAACTCTTTGCTGTAAATGCCTCATAATTCTGTCTTGCTCCTGGCCCATCATAACCTTTCAGACCTCTCTTTAGCCTCAAAACCATGGCAAGCTTGCTGGTTCACACTGCATTTCTTGGTTTTGGAAACTCAGAGAGAAAATTTGACTGGTTCAGCTCACCTTGGATGCCAAGGCCCTGTTATGTGTCACTTGTCAGCCTGAGAACTGATGGTCCTGTGATCAGCTGTCAACCCAAATGGCAACCCACATGGCTCCAAACAGATATCTTGGGGGCAGAGGCTGTGGGTGAGAGGTTCCTGTTAGAGAGGGAGGTGTGGTAAGGCCATAGGATTGCCCCGCCTTGGTCTAATAGTTAAGTCTCCTCTACAATTGGGACATCAAACTCCGAACTCTGAGGCCTATAGTCTCAGTGGGTAGTGTAAGTTAAACCTGTCTAGTCAAGAGTGTGCGCTGTGTGAGAAGGACTTCGGGGAGTAGGAAGACACAGCCTTGTATGAAGGGGCCAACCAAACTAGCTCTGGGTGATTAGGAGATTTGCAGAAAAGAGGGTGATCTTCCAGGTTTTCGAAGGAAGCCAGAAATCTATTTTATGTAAAATCTCCCAAAGTTTTTAAACCTTATGGGACAGCCCAAACACGCCTGTGCTTCCTCCTCCACTCTTCAATCAGCCAGATGGCCCTCAACCTCCAGCCTCCTGACTGCACAGCAAGAAGAGCAACATCCTTTAGAGGGAAGACCATTCCATGTTCCAACTGTTTTGATCATTCAAAGTTCCTTCATGTATTTGAATCTAAATCTGTCTCCCCACAGTCTCTGTTCCTTATGACATGAGAGGTAAAGTGCCGTGGCACTTTACCCAGGGTGACAGAGTCAGACTATGCCTCAAAAAACAAATTAATTAATTAAGTAAGTCGGTGCTTAAAGTGCTCTGTTTGTTTGTTTGCTTGCTTTTCATATGAACCCTTACTAAAGTTGACTTTTATCACCCTGCCCTTGTAAAGTTGGGTTCTTTGGACCTGAGCAAATAAATGCTTCCTATAAAATCTCAGATTGGTAGATTTCACTCAGCCAGTCAACATAGGGTGACCAGATTTTAACATTTGTAAAGCAGGACAACATGGGGGGTGCTGGTCGGAGGGGAGGGCCTGACAACAATGCACTTTGATAAGCAGTTCTAGATAATCACTTCTCAACAATTATTTATTATTATTACAGTTTAACATTATAAAATTAACAAAAATAATCTAAAACTCATATTCTGGCGAAATAGCCACATGGCAGCCGAAAACCGTATATTCCCTTCTTGTTCTCCCGCCAGTTCGTGCATTCTTTCCAAAAATCGGGACTTTTTAAAAACACTGTGGGACACAGGACAAATTGTTAAAAAGCGGGACATCTGGTCACCCTAAGTCAACATCTCCTTTATAGCCTTCTGGTCTTGTTGCTGTTGACCCACACACTAACTTGTCTCTATATAATCATTACTCAAGTATTTATACTCCATCATCTGAAAAGTGTGCCAACCAGCATATCAAGCTGGTTATCAGTCTGTTTTTTAGATTTGCTTCTCTTTCTTTCTTTGGCATATTTTGCCATGATACGGTGTCAAAATTTCACTTTTACTCTCAGATGCTGTTTGATAATTCTTCCCTTTTACTTATCTGGCCATGACTTTCTATCTTCTTTTCTTCAAAGGTTTGAAATCTACGTTTCTAAAGTCCAAAGCATATAAGAGAAAAGCTATGCCCTGCACTCCCCTTATGGGGTGTTGCAAAGTCCGAGACAACAAGATCATTTTCTCCTCAGGTTCTCATCATTTTTGCATCTTTGATCAACAGCTCTCTGTTGAACAGAATTCGGTTCCCAGCAACAGTTTCCATCATTGCTCCTTCTGGCTTCTGAGAATTAAAACAGTCAGCATGATCCGTTTCCAGCAATGATGGCGCAGATGATATCAGATTAATCCCCCACTGAGAAAAACTATAAAAGCTGGATAAAACACAAAGGCCAACTGTTGGAAGGCATTGGACGACAACCAAGGCATCCAGGGCCCCCGAAAGGGCCAAGATCCCAAAGACACAGGAAATGCATTGAAATGCGCCTGATATTCTGTGCATGTTTTCCCCTCGAGGTATTGCTGACTTATAAGTTGTGTGTGTACAGGCCTAATGTCACAGGTTGTATTCCTTGAGACAGAGATGAATGAGCACAATATTTATGAGTAGGTGCCTTTAGATTCACCCTGGGCAGAAGGGAGGGGAAGAAAACAGAATCTGTTGCAGGCTCAGCCTCTGCCAAGCCCCCCACCAAGAGTTTAGAGCCGGAGCAACACTTTGGAGTTGTCCCAAGTTACCGCCCAGAAGCAGGTGCACACAGGTTCTTATGCCCCCAAGTCGAAAAAGAGCTTGCAGGCTGTCCTGCAAGGAAATGAACCTTGGGGGCAATAGTTTTCTTAGTTTTCTTCAACAGGGGCAAATCCCAAACAGAGCTGGCAACTGACAACACCAGCAGTTGGGGGAATAAGTTTTTCATTCCCGGTGGGAGATCTAGGGAATGCATCATGCCATCTATCACACTTAGAGACTGAGAAACTGTATAAGTCAGAGTTCTCTAGGGGAATAGAAGAGATATTCAGTGGAACCGCCATACCTGACCACCTCCCTACATTGACCACCTCCTTAATTAAGTTGACCTGATTTTCATAGACCAGATGTGTACCACATTTGCATATCAGTACAGTAAGCCTAGTTCTCTATACTGACCACCTCTGTATGTTGATCAATTTGTTACAGTCATTGGATAGTCAACTTACAGAGGTTCTATGTATAAATCCTACACAAATCAGCAGATTGAATAAAGAAGATGGCCAACTTCTTTAGTTGAAATGTCAACTAATTAGATATATAGAAGAAGATATATATAGATACACATAAAGAAGATAGCCAACTTTCTTTGGTTGAAATGTCAACTAATTAGATATACATCTCTATATAAAGACATGCTTTGTGTGCGTGCGAATGCATGCACACACACACACACGGGATGTCTGGAAAGTATCCAGCCATGTCTGTCTTTATTTTTCACAGTACATGGTGGATACTTTCTGGACATCCCTTGTATATATGGAAAGAGATTGCTTTATTACAAGAATTGGCTCAGGAGATTATGGGGGCTAAGAAGTCCCACCATCTACCATTTGCTAACTGGAGACCCAGACAAGCCAGTGGTGTAATTCAGTCTGAATCTCAAGGTCTGAGAACTGGAGATGTTGGAGAGTGGGAGACAATGGTATAAGTCCCAATCTAGGTCCAAAGCCTGAGAGCCAGGAGCACCAGTGTCTGAGGTCAGGAGAGGGTATCCCAGCACAAACAGAGAGAGTGAACCTGCCTCTCCTCTGCCTTTTGTTCAGTTCCAACCCTCAACAGAGTGGATGACGTCTGCCCATATTGGTAAGAACCATCTTCTTTACGTGGTCTACTGATTTAAATGCTATTCTCTTCTGGAAAAACTCTCAGAGACACACCCAGAAATTATGTTTTACCTGCTTTCTAGGAATCCTTTAGCCCAGACATCAAAATTGACCATGACAGAAACTAAACAGAAATCAGCCATGTTAAAAAGCTCATCATTAATTTCAGTAGTCTCAGAGTACGGGAGAAACAAAAATTGGAGTTTAGGATGTGCCAAGACGGAAAGGCACTGATAAACAGCCAAGCTTTCAGTTGAGACTTGGAAAAGCCACCCCTAGGAATAAGAACAAAATTTAAAATAAGTAACCAATCTTTGATAAGATTAAGATGATCAGCGTACACTCTACCAGCTTGACAGAAGAAAATTAAACCCTCTCCAATGGAAGATAACATCATCTAAAAGCTCTATGATATTTCACACATAATGTCCCACATTCAATCTTAAAATGACCAGACACTCCAAGGGGGTAGAAAGAAAGTGGGAAAAGGGAAGGAGTAGAAAGAGATAAAACAGAAAATAAAAATAGACCAAGGAGATCGAGATATTAGAGTTAACAGACATGGAATTTTAAATTACTATGATCAACAATTCAAGAAAATAACTGGAAAGATGGAGAATTCCACCAGAGAACCAAAATCTGTAAGAAGAAATCAAATGGAACTCCCTGAGCTCGAAAAATACAGTAACAGAGATTAAGAATTCAATAGATTAAACAATGATATCACGCAGCAGAGGGGAGGTATAGTGACTTCAAGAGAGATAAGCAAAAAACATCCAGCACAAAAGGGGGAGAGGGAATGCTTTTTTTAAAAAAAGCTTAACTGGCTCAGCACCTGTAACTCAAGGGACTAGAGCACCAACCACATACACTGGAGCTGGCAGGTTCGAATCCAGCCCCAGTAGCCAAACAAAAATGACAGCTACAACCAAAATATAGCCAGGCGTTGTGGCTGATGCCTGTAGTCCCAGTTACTTGGGAGGCGGAGGGAAGAGTTTGAGGTTTTGTGTTTTATCATTCCTATAGGCACTCTACCCAGGGCAACAGCTTGAGACTCTGTCTCAAAAAACAAACAAACAAAAAAGCTTAACAGACATATGGGAACCAGTAAAAATGTCTAAAATCCATGAAATTGGAGACCTAGATGGACAGATAAGAAAAAATAGAGAAGAAGCATTATTTCAAGAAAGAGATGCTGAGAATTTTTTTGCAGGGTAGGGGACACTGACAGATTTAAGAAGCTTGGGTTACTCCACATCAAGGATGACTGCTAGTTCTATGTGGACTCTTCCTCACCTAACAATCTCGGTCACAACACCTTCAAGACAGCTGCTTGGGGAAGCATTTAGGTCCGCACAAGTTATGCTGCTACTCACCTCACCCCTGTGAAGTGAGTATATCATCACCAGAAGAGGAACTGAGCCTGGAGGTTAATTCCTAATCTGAGATCTCTGGACTCCCCCGACACCTGACCTGGCACAAAGAAAGAAAGTGAACTGTGCTGGGACTGAGCCCAGAACTGTTGGACTCCAAAGTTTCTGCTCCTAACCTCTTTGCTAGCTTCCTTCCGGGGGCTCATATTTACTACACTCACTCCTAATACCTTGGTTAGATGAGCCCCATTGAGAATTCTGATGGGGCTCGGCGCCTGTGGCTCAAGCGGCTAAGGCGCCAGCTACATACACCTAAGGTGGCGGGTTCGAATCCCCAGCCCGGGCCCGCCAAACAACAATGACGGCTGCAACCAAAAAATGGCCAGGCATTGTGACAGGCGCCTGTGGTCCCAGCTACTTGAAAGGTGGAGGCAGGAGACTCGCTTGAGCCCAGGAGTTGGAGGTTGCTGTGAGTGTGATGCCATGGCACTCGACCCAGGGGGATAGCTTGAGGCTCCGTCTCAAAAAAAAAAAAAAAAAGAGAGAGAATTCTGATGGGAGCAGAGAGGTTCTAGGGACACAGCTCTAGGAAGTACTTTTGGACGGCTGGGTGCCCCAGCAAGCTCTGCCCCGGGAGGAGGTTCCAGAGGAGAGATAAGAGACACATACATTTGGGGTGGCACCTGTGGCTCAAGGAGTAGGGCACTGGCCTCATATACTGGAGGTGGAGGGTTCAAACCCAGCCCCAGTGTTTTTGCCAAAAACTGCAAAAAGAAAAAAAAGAGAGAGAGAGCGAGACATACATTCAATTTGTTCGATGTTTTCGGTTTTTCTTTTTCTTTTTATTTCAAATTAATATGAGGATTCAAATTTTTAGGTTACAGTGTTCTCCCTTCAAAGGTAAAGTTCAAGTTATAAAAGAGACCTTCGCCAGAGGGGTGCAGTGAACACCCTTGCATTGTGCATATTAGGTGAGATCCCGCCAAATGCCCTCCCTCCTCCCCCATCACTCTGCCCCCTCCCCGCTCTCTCCTCCCCCTTGCTAGACTATTTTTGTGTTTTATCATTCCTATAAGCAATTTTTGGTTTTTCTTGGCAGCTGGTCTTGTGCTTAAGAAGAAGCAAGTCCTTCTACCTTCCTTTCCTTCCTGTGTAACTTCCCCACCTCTCCGTGCTCTGCTATGGTCTGGTTCACCCAACCAGGGGTTAAATAGGCTTTTATGGGTTAATCCTCCCAAAGGTAATAGGCCCACTTTCACCTCTGGGGATCTTCAACGTTGTCCTCTGCAGGCTGCAGGCCACAGGGCACTATCTTCCTTGGTTTCTAATCAGATATTGGGGAGGGGAGGATCTGGTTGTGCCTGAGATTTCCAAGGCAGAAATTTGCTTTGCTGTTGAGTGTATTGCAGAGACTACCGCCAGCCATCCTGGCCCTTTCTCAGTGCCTGCCCAGGAGCTTGGCTGCTTCTGCCTGCTTGCAGCAGCCAAGCCTCCTGTTCTATTTTCCAGCTCCAGAAACATTTACAAGGCTCAGTCAGGTGCCAGGCCCCATGCCATACGCTGAGGAGTCAGAATGAGAGGCAAAGACTGAGAGAGGAATGCTTTACCCAGTGGGCATCAGGCCAGGGTGCCCAGGTTAGGGGCCTGGGAGGAAAGGGAGCCGACACCAGGTAAGGGAAGCCCATAGGCTCAGAACTCAGGATCCTGTGGGTCAGTATTCCCAGTGATCAGAGCCCTATTTCTCCTACACCTCGTATTTCTATACACACACTGAGGAGTAGTGCAGTCCAGCAGGTCAGCACATGAGCTTGGGGAGGAGACATTAGGGCTGGGCCAATTGATTCTTTTTTCTTAACCAAGAATTTGAATTTTGCATCTCACGTTTACCAGCTTGGGCCAGCCTTGTCTAAGTCTGATTTTCTTCATCTGTAAAATGAACATAATGATACATTCAGTTTTGCTACAATATGACACATGCATTCCTAAACAGGAGTAGGGTATAACCCCCCAAAACTTGGTCAGTGATACACAAAATAAGACAGGCACCTAATATAAGTGGTAGCACTGTGTCTTAGTTAATTTGAGCTGCTATAACAAAATACCATAGACTGGGTGGCTTAAACAGCAGACTTTTATTACTCACACTTCTGGAGGCTGAGAAGTACAAGATCAAGGTGTCAGCCAGTTTGATTCCCAGTTTACTGTTGGCTGTCTTCTTGCTGTGTCTTCACATGGCAGAGAGCAGAGAGAGGAAGTAAGCTCTCTTGTGTCTCTTCTTATACAGGTGTTGATCCTAGCATGAAGGTGGATTCCCCCCACAAAACTCTATCTCTGAATTACATTTGGGATTAGGGTTTCAGCATATGAATTTACAAACTTTCAGTTCATATCACACTGTTTGACATATTACAGGTAAGTATAGGGCTTCACCTTGAGCGAGACCTTAAGTTTGCTTGTAGCACTGGGCATTGCAACTGGTGAGTTATTGTCATATGGTAAAAGGAGGATTATCTGAAATAGGATAAAAAGAGATAACACCAGATGCAGATGGGTGTGGCTCCATGGCAAATGAGGTAGCTATTAGGTGTTTGAGAGGAGTGCATCTTTGCATTTTGTATATTGCTATGCAGCTCAGTTTAGCTGGTGCAATCTTTTGCATTTGCCTAGTTTGTGTGTGTGTGAACAAAATTATACATCATCAAATGCAACATTTGCATTATGCTCAAATTGTGCCCTAACATGTCAATTATGTTGAAAAAATTTTCATTTTTAAAGTGAGTATTGCAGCAGAACTTGCTGTACTAACTGCCTCATGGAATGTTACGAGGACTAAATAAGATAATTCATGCTAAGTGTTGAACTTAGGACCTGATAAGTGGTAGATAGTGTTGCTTGTGTAATGACTATACATCAAATTGTTATATTTCAAACAAATGAAAAAATGAATGCATGTGTGCAAGAATGCCTAACTGTGGAGTATGGAATGGTGGTGAAGGAAGTGTATGAGTGGGGGAGGAGGGTGATGATTTAATTGCTGAAGTGAAACTTCCTTGAGGAGTAAATGACTTCAGAGCCCAACAGCAGAAATTTGGGCAGGGCTCAGCTGGGTGATCCTTCTGTTCCTTATGATATAAACAGAAGCCATTGATGGTATTCAGATGGCAGTCAAAGGGTCCAAAATTCATTCACAGGTATATTGCCTTGGTAAGATGACCAGAGGGCCAAGCCTAACTGAGACTGCCAATTGGAACACCTACATATAACCTCTCCATGATAGTGCTGGTTCCAAGAGCCAGGAAGGAGAGGTTGCAAGACTTCTTACCTAACCTTGGTAGTTCCAGAATAATCATTCTGCTGCATCCTATCCTTCAAGCACATTATTTAGTTCATCCCAGATTCAGGGGCAGAAGTGTTAGGTTCTCAGTGGGAGTAACAAAGACTCTGGGGCCATCTTTGATCAACTGTGCTTCTCTTGAAATCTCAGCTCCATCATCACTTCCAGAAAACTGGAGTGGAGCTTTCCACAACGGATGACCCTCCTGGGTTCTCCTACTCTATACTGGGCATATTTCAGCTATGATATGTAGGACTCTGTTGTACACATTGGTTTATCCAATGTTGCCCATGGGCTGTAAGCTCCAACATGATAGAGACTAGGCTTCATTCGGCTTCGATTTTATAGCATTTTTGGACAGTCTCTAGCACATGAAAGGCCCTTAACAAAATCTTGAGTAAATGGATGAATCAATAAACTAACAGACAAATAAGAAAGGACCACCTCTACCTCTTCTGGAAGGAACCACAGCTATTCTCCTAGTTTTCCCTGCACAGAATACACTGCCTGACACTTAGTCAAAACTTAATCAATATTTGTTGAAAACCCAAACATGCTCACGTTCTCAGACTCCACTGTCTGGCCATGGCTGAGAGGCCCAGGGCTGCAGCCCCAGCAGAATGAGGAGAATATTTTCAGCTGTAGCCTAAATCTGGGGCAGGTTGACAGCTGAAATTAAGACCTCAGCATTGAGACTTCTGGTTATAATGGATAGGACTAGGAATTAGAATAGGTAACCACTGTGAATCCCAAGACAAGGGACAAATGAAAATTGGACTGAATAATGGGATCAAAGAGGAACTAGAAGGCTGCTCTCCTATTGCTGCAGCTTCTCAATGGGGAGCATTTTCATGTGTGCACACATCAGGTGGGGAGGGGTGGATCATTGCTGATATTCATTGAACATCTCCCAAAACCTACCTACTATACCAAGCATAAAAGCAAAAACAGTTTGGGTTCAGATGAGAGCTTTGGAAAGAGGAGAATGTACCACAGAAAACAAGCATATACTAATGTGGGCGGTGTTAGTTACCATTAGCAGCGAACCAGGTGTTGACGGTGTGACTATTTTAAGTCTAATTTAATTTAGCACTTGGATTAGGTGTGTGCTATTTATAAGGTATGATACCGACTGTGGCTTTGGTGTTGGAGCAGGTGGAAGCTGACTTAGCCTGTGGAGGCCGTGGTCTGCACAGCTTCTGGTTCAGGCTCTGTAGCAGGCAGCTTCAGCCCTGCCTCAGACAATTAGGCCGAGTGGGTAGAAGCCATAAGCCCAGAGATGACAGCTCTCCAGGAGCTCATCAAATCAAGTTTTAGTCCCTGTCTGTGCTGAGGCCTCTGTGCGGTTAGAATGCGCAGGGCCAGAAATGTATTAGAGAACCCTGGGCTTTGTCCTGCCTGGCCTAACCCTTGGGGAATGACAAGATGAAATGCTTTGGCCCAGCTGGGTGATCCCTTTCTTCTTAAAGGCCTTTGGTATCTTCCACTGGACACAAAGAAACTGCTTTCACCTGCCTCCCTGAATTGGCGCAGAGGCTGAGCTGAGCTCTGTGACAGGACCCAGTGCCTCTGGGCTTCCCAGGCAGGCCCAGGTTGGCTGTGAGGACTTTCTTCCAGAACAAATTGAAGGGATGCACCCTGAGAGGCAGCCATGGTGACCTGAGTCTGGTTACAGCAAAGCCACAGGCCTGGTTGGAGGAGGGGTGAGGCCTGGAGACTCCCACCCACTGTGAGTTACTCTGCAGGTACCTAGGGGCAAGCAGACTGGCTGCAGCAGCCTCAGCAGAAGACAATTTCTTCTAACAGAACCAAATGACAAACAAGTCAGGCTGAAGCACGTGAACCAGACAGCTCTGCTGGAGGCATCTGTGTGGCCGAAAGCTGCACTCCAGAGGGCCTAGCTGAGACTGATGCCAGGTGGTGACAGGGGGTCCTCTCCAAGCTCCCCTTAATGCAGGAGCAAATCCAGGGGTTCATGGAGAGAACTCGTCCTCACCCCCATTTTGCAGATCAAGACCTCAGACATTAATCTGATGGGCACAGGCATCTCAAAGGGAATTCAGCACCACACATTTGGGGGCTGTCAATGAAGCCAGCACAAGAAGCATCTAGAAAACGCTGAGCTGGGCCTGCTACCTGGCAGGCAACACATCATTTCCTGAGCCTCCCTGGCCCAGCGCCCACCCTCCCAGCCTGGGCACAGGGGCAGTGACACGTTTTAAATTAGACCCATCCCTTTTCTGTTTGTGAGATGTCAGACTGCTCGCAGGGGACCCAGGCTGGCGTTCTGTCTGGGGCACGGTGACGAGGCTTGCCAAGCTCCCTGGCCCAGGTGACCACATATTGACGACTTGGGTCTGGGTCCTGGACAGACAATTTTAGAGTTGTTCAGTGCAGAGAGATTCTGCCTGAAGCTTTGCTCTTGCCCAGGAAGAAGGCGTGCCACCAGGTTTGTTTTCCCTTATCTTTTTAATTCATTGCCTGGTGAACACCAAAGTGGAGACACATGTTTTGAAGGGTTTTTTGTCGTCATAGTGTGGTAAACGCATCCATCTTTCTGAGCATACACATAGGAGCCCTCGTCACTGTGCATCCCGGGCCCAACCTGGCTCCTCAGTGGTCATAGTTCTTGCACGCTGAGGGTCAGGGAAATGTCACCTAGTCTGTGGAAATGTCAGCCTGGTCTCCTCGGCTTCACTCCTGTCCCCATTCCTCCAGAAGTGAAGGCCTTGGAGGAAAGGGAGGGTTCCTCGGAGCCTGTCAACTGTCTTAGAAATGTGTCCCGACTGGCGACAGACACAATACCCATTTTGCTGTTAATACTTACCTAGTTTCCAATGGCTGCTTCCACAGGGGAAAGCGGCCCTCTGCATTCTTGCAGGAGGAAACAGGAGAAGGTGGGGACAGCTGGGGACGCAGGCACATAAACCTGCTATTTCCTCTCCTCTGAGGTGGGAGGCCGGGAACTCTCACCCTCCCAGTCAGCATTTACCTCCAGGGGGAAATGTCACTTCCATTTGTTTGCATCCTTTTTCCTCTGATTGTGTGTGACAGCGTTTTCTATCACATGATGCACACACCTGACTAGGGGAGGTTAACAGAGCCCAGTGGCTTCCTCTTCCCCTCAGTGGGAAAGGCCGTCCCTGGAGCTCCCTGGGGTTCCTATAAAACTGTAGGACATTTAATGGACTCTAATGTTGGATGGTTGCAGGTCCGACACCCCTTGCTCCTATCTCTCTTCTCCAGAGAAAGCCTCTTTCCTTTTCTTTCATCTTTTGCATCCACACTGCAGTGAGGCTGCAACTGGGAACCTGGGCCTGAGACGAATCAATGAAAACTGATTAATTCAGAGTGAGAGAGTGGGGTGTATGTGTGTCAGTGAGAGACACACACAGACTGAGAGACAGAGAGTGTTCACCTGCATCCTGTAATCACGCCCTGCTTCATTAGACTAAACGTCACTCCCGGGGGTGGGCAACCTACAGCCTTAAGGCCACATGGGGCCTTCTGGGTCCTTGGAGGCTGCAGGTTCCCCACACCTGCAAGAGTAGAATAATAGATTAATGCTAACATTTTATTATAATAGTATTGCAATAATAACAAGTACAACACAGGCCATTGAAAAAGGGGCCAAGCTCGATGGCTCACATCTATAAACCTAGCATCTCCTCCAGGAGGCCAAGGTGGGAAGATCTCTTGAGCTCAGGAGTTCAAGACCGACCTGAGCAACAGTGAGTCCTCATCTCTACAAAAAATAGAAAAATTAGCTGGGCATAGTGGCAGGTACCTGTAGCCCTAGCTACTCAACGGATTGAGGCAGGAGGATTGCCTGAACCCAGGAGTTTGAGATTGCAGTGAGCTATGATGATGCTACTGCACTCTAGCCCAGGTGCCAGAATGAGACTCTGTCTTTATTTATTTATTTATTGAGATAGAGTCTCACTTAATTGCGCAGGCTAGAGTGCTTTTGCCCAGGCTAGAGTGCCGTGGCATCAGCCTAGCTCACAGCAACTTCAGTCTCCTACATTCAAGCAATCCTCCTGCCTCAGCCTCCCTAGTAGCTGAGATTACAGGTATCTGCCACAACACCTCTCTAATTTTTCTATTTTTAGGAGAGATGGGGTCTTGCTCTTGCTCAGGCTGGTCTCAAACTCCTGAGTGACCCTCCTGTCTTAGCCTCCCAGAGTGCTGGGATTACAGGTGTGAGCCAGTGAGACCCTGTCTCAAAAAAAAAAAAAAGCCCCCAGGCCAAGAATTGCTAATGCATATAATCCATACAGAGCACCTTACATACATGAACTGGCATGACATAAGTAACACAACCATAGTCCTACAAGGTTAGTACCATTACCCGTTACCCTGCTTTCCATTGAGGAGGTGACGGGAAGGTGTGAGAGAAGATGGCAGAGGGAGCCTTCCAAGTTTCTAAGAAACCATAACTGTTCAGGATCTCTGGGGGAAATTCAGCAGAGTAGGGTTGGGACATCCAGGCTGTCTTGCTGGCTTGCTGCGTGCTTCACTAAAGGCCACATCTGAAGCCCTCGGAGCATCAATGTGAAAGGACTTCTGCACCGTGGATGACCAGAGAGAGGGAGGGGAAGAAAGTAAGCGATGGCTAAGAGACACTTATTAAAGGCTTCGCTCCAAAGCAAATGCCACAGGAGAAAAAGAGTCAGGGAAGACTAGGAAATGCTAAGTTAAATAGACCGGAAATTTCTTTTTCATAGGACTTGTCAGAGCTTTTAATGTGTTACCTTGCACCGTGACTCTTCCTAGGACAAAACCCAGCATGAAGACTTTCCTCCACTTGTGAGACCCCTGTGAGGAGACACTCATGGGACCAGAGTTCCGTGGAATATACGACCCACCTGGTGATTCCCTGGAAGACTCTGCTTGCAAGACTTGTCTTTACAGGACCTAAGAGTACACCCACACTGGGCACAGTGGCTCACACCTGTAATCTTTGCACTCTGGAAGGCAAAGGCAGATGGATCACTTGAGCTCAGTTCAAGACCAGCCTGCGAAAGAGCAAGACCTTGTTTCTACTAAAAATAGAAAAGTTAGCTGTGCATTCTGATGGGCACAGCTGAGTAGTGCCAGCTACTCAGGAGGCTGAGGTAAAAGGATCTCTTGAGCCCAAGAGACTGAGGTTGCTGTGAGACATGAGGATGCCATGGCACTCCTCCCAGACTGACAGAGTGAGACTCTGTCTCATAGAAAAAAACAAAAAAAGAAGAGTTCATGCAGTACAATTTTTTTCTAAGAGTACTTATTGAAAACAATTAGCAATAATTGTTTAATATCACAAGGGCATAACGCAGTAGATAACAATTAAGTCAAACATTAGGACAACCCAAAAATCTTAAAAGAAAAAGCTAGGGAATGAGATATCAATAGGAAGCTCTGAAATATTCTTCGGAATCTAGAAGGCCATGTGCCTAATATGCCTGTGCACATGCTCAGGATAGACTTGAGAAGCCTATAGATTGTCACCTCTGGCTGACCTTGAGGCTCTACACAAGCAGAAAACAAAGGCTGAGGAAGAGTTGACAACTGGATGGCTGAGTATTAAAGACATCTCCCAACATGCACAGAGATCCCCTTGACAAGGACTGGGAGTGTTATTGATCTAGACGTTTAATAATACCTGTCTGATCATTAGCTGACCATAAAGCTTAAGTAGATTTCAATGTCTTTAAAAAAAAATTACTGAACAAACTAACAACAACAAAAAACAATAACAACAAACCCTAGGGAGAAGGGGCAATCTGATTTCCAAAGTTACCACATTATATTAGTGTTCAGTTTCAACAAAGAAAAGTATGAGACATTCAGAGAAACATAAAAGTATTGCCCATGAACAGAAATAAAGTCAGTAAGTAGAAACTGTTCTGGATGAAGCACAGATGTTGGACTTACTAGACAAAGACTTTAAATCAGCTATTTTAAAATATGTTCAAAGAACTAAAGAAAATAGTGTTTCACCCAACAAAGAATATCAATAAAGGTATATAAATTATTAATCAGAACCAAATAGGATAGAAATCCCATAGTGAAAAGGACAATAAGTAACATGGAAATTCACTACAGAGACTGAGCAAAAGATTTGAACAAGTAAAAGAATCAGTGAATTTGAACAGAGAGGAGTTGAAATTATTCAGTCTTGGGGGACAGAGAAGAAAAAAGAAAGAAGAAAAGCAGACAGAGCTTGAGATATGGATAGGACATCATCAAACCAAAACTTTCATATGCAAACAAACCATCCTTCCAAAAATGAAGGAGAAATGAAGACATTTCCTGATAAGTAAAAACTGTGAGAATTTGTCATCAGCAGACCTGAACTATAGAAAATACTAAAAAGAGTCTTTGGGGACACTAAACAGTAAACAGAATCCCCTTAGAGAAATAAAGAACACCAGTAAAGGCAACTACATAGGTAAATGTAAAAAGATGGTATAAATATACTTTTGTTTATAATTCTTCTTTTCTCCTATTCATTTAAAAGAAACTGAACAAAATAATTATGAATTTGTGTTTATGGGCATATATGTAACAGGAAAATAACAGGGCCAGAAAGTGGGGAAGAAACGGAGCTATACAGGAGCAAAGATTTTGCACTGTCTTGAATAACAACTTGGTGCCAAATGTCCTTTAATGCTCTTGTTGCTAATATGATTACTACCAAACTTTATCTGTTCCACCCCTAATGTTTGTTGATCTCTAGGAAATCTAGGAAATGGTACCTATAGATCCAATGTGTAGGATTCAAAGCCTCGTGTACATCCATGTGGGCACCCCAACCCACATGTCAATTCTCTATGCATCAGCCAACGTAAACACTACGCTGAGAATGAGACTAAAGAACTGTGACCTTGGCAGCCCAAGAAGAAAGTCTACAGCCTCCCTGGGGCCAACACAGAAGTTACAGATTCCAAAGGTTTGCAAACCATGGATTGAGACCATTACTCGATGACGATGAAATCAATTTAGAGGGCATTGATCAACATTGCTCTCATGGGGTCTAACAGAGTGCTAGAGATTATGGAAAGTATCCAGCTGCATTTAGTAAGCAGAAGGATTTTTCATAAAATCTGTGACCATGATGTATGTGTACATGCATGTGTACAAGGCTGTCACATAGAAGTGTATTTCTTACAGTGGGCCATGCCAAAAAAACTCTGAAAAGCCATGTATTAGATTGTGCAAAATAGTTTTTAACACAGACATGAAGCTGAAAACTTGAGCCTAACATTGGGATAATCAGATCTCCATTGTTCTCTCCCCATCTGGTTTTCTAACACAAGAATAAATAACATACCAGAGCACTAGAATAATTTGAAAGAGTGGGGTAAATCTAATTTTCCAGATTCTCTACATCATCATCAAACCAAGTGCAAACCCTCTGATCTTTCTTTCTTTCTTTCTTTCTTTCTTTCTTTCTTTCTTTCTTTCTTTCTTTCTTTCTTTCTTTCTTTCTTTCTTTCTGACAGAGTCTCACTTTTGCCCTTGGTAGAGTGCCATGGAGACATAGCTCACAGCAACCTCAAACTCTCTCTCGGGTTCAAGTGATCCTCTTGCCTCAGCCTCTCAAGTAGCTGGGAATAAGGCTCCTGCCACAAAGCCCAGCTATTTTTTTCTGAAAATATAAAATGGCACAGCTATTATAGAAAACAGTACAGTGTTTACTCAAAAAATGTAAAAATAGAATTACCATATGACCCAGGAATTCCACTTCTGTGTATATAATAGGATTGAAAGCAGTCTTTTTTGTTTGTTTTGTTTTGTTTTGTTTTTTTGAGACAGAGTCTCACTTTATCACCCTTGGTAGAGTACCATGGCGTCATAGCTCACAGCAACCTCAAACTCTTAGGCCCAAGTGATCTTCCTGTCTCAGCCTCTCAGGTAGCTGGGACTATAGGTGCCCAGCTATCTTTAGAGATGGGGCCTCACTCTAGCTCAGGCTGGTCTCAAACCTGTGAGATCAAGAAATCTACCCCCCTCAGCTCCCAGAGTGCTGGGATTACAGGTGTGAGCCACCAAAGCTGGCCCCCTCTGGCTTTTCTCTCAAAATATCTCCAGAAGTCACCTACCTCTCACTGCCTTCACCACCACCCTTTCTCAAACCAACATCCTCTCTGCCCTCACCACAATAGCATTCTAACAAGTATTCTGCCTTTGTCCTCTTAAAGAAATACTGCAAAAACCTGGGTGAGATCACATTGCTTATCTACCCCAAACCTTCCAGTGCAGAAAAATGGGTAGGAAAAATATCTCACTCGGAGTGAAAACCAAAAGCCTCAGACTGGCCTATAAGGCCCCCCACAGTCTGCCCACAGCCGCTCTAACTTCATCTCCCTGTGCTCCCATCTCACCACACTGCCTTCTTGAGGCTCTTTGAGCAAAATGGGCATGTGCCCATTTCAAGGCCATGACTGCTGTCTGCATTGTCCCTGCCTTGGAATCCAGATGTTTCACTCCCCACCTACCTCAAGTCTTTGCTCAGATGTTACCACCTCCTGAGGCCGTCCCTGACCATACTATTGAAAACTGCAACATCCCGGCTCACAGGCACTTTCTAGTTCCCTCCATGCTTCGTTTGTCTCCAGACCACCACTTAATGTACTATTTATTAGGCTGGGCACAGTGGCTCAACCTGTAATCCTAGCACTGAGTTCCAAGATGGGAGGATCGCTTGAAGTCAGGAGTTCAAGACCAGCTTGAGCAAGAGCAAGACCCTCCTCTCTACTAAAAATAGAAAAATTAGCCAGGCATGGTGTTATGCAGTTGTAGTCCCAGCTACTCAGGAGGCTGAGGCAGGAGGATCACTTGAACCCAGGAGACTGAGGTTACTGTAAGCTAGGCAGATGCCATGGCACTCTAGCCTGGGACAACAGAGGGAGACTCTATCTCGAAAAAAAAAAAAAATTATTCTATTTTTTTCTATTTGTTCAGCATAAAAATTATACACCACTCCTATTAGAACACAAGACCATATGATAGTGTTTTGTTTCATTTGTTTAGTGCTGTATCTCCAGTACCTGGAGCAGTGTCCAGCACAAAATAAGTGCCCAGTAAATACTTGTTGAATGAACAAATGATTTAGAGGAAAAAACAAAACCATTGGCAGAAATGCTGCACTTCCTGGTAAATTTGGCCTATTGCACTTGAATTTGAATACTGGAAATAGGTAAGGCCTTATTTAAAGGTGAAACATCATAGGGTCTTTAACACTCTTCCAAGGCTAAAGCCAATGTTTTTCTTCCATCAGCACCTCCATGATGGGCACACAGCACATTCGTATTGATTTATTTGAGCGTAAAGCCTGGCCTTTCTCTGGGAAGTTATAGGAATACAGAAAGCCCCTAGAGTTCACTTGACCCACTGAAGGTAGAGGGGAGAGATTATGTCTTATGAAGGTGACTTGTTTTTGTTTGGTTTTGTGGGACAAATAATCCCCTCAGAAGTAACACCCCAAATAAATGAGTTCCCCCGTAGGACAGCATACATTTCAGCAATGATGCTGTAACTTTGCTTCTAGAAAATTTTGCAGGGTGAGTAGAATATATATGGCATTTTTAAAAAGCTTACATAGTAGCAAATTTTCATTCTCATTTGTAACCTGGGGACTGCCTGTACATGTTATAGTCCTTGCAGCTTTATTCATAGCAGCCAAACACTGGACACAATCTGAATATCAATCAGCCAGAATATGTAATACAATAGTTGTTTGAGGGCAAAGCATCTCAATAGTTTTCTATTGGGCGGCGCCTGTGGCCCAAAGGAGTAGGGCACTGGCCCCATATACCGGCAGTGACGGGTTCAAACCCAGCCCCGGCCAAAAGCTACAAAAAAAAATACTTTTCTTTCTTCTTCTTCTTCCTTTTTTTTTTTTTTTTTTTTTTGAGATAGACTCTCACTTTATTGCTGTGGGTAGAATGCCAAGACATCATAGCTCATAGCAACCTCAAACTCTTGGGCTCAAGTGATTCTCCTCTGCCTCCCAACTAGCTGGGACTACAGGTGCCCTGCACCACTCCCAGCTATTTTTAGAGACAGGGGTCTCGCTCTTGCTCAAGCTGGTCTCAAACTTGAATCCACCTGCCTTGGCCTCCTCAGAGTGCTAGGATTATAGGTGTGAGCCACCACGCCTGGCCCCCGGTAGTTTTCATTTTTATGGCCAAGCATTCCACTCTGAGTGGGGCAGTAAAGGATGGGGGAGTGTCCCCTCCCTAACTGCTGGTGGCTCTCTCCTCCACTGGGCTTCTCGCTGCCCTGGGGGCGGGGAGGAATGGGTGAGCAGAGGTTGGAGTGGGAAGAGGAGAAGGGGGGGGGGGGAGCTGACCTTTTCATTCACCTGTAGTTGGTTTTCTCCTGAGGTATGTGAAATCAAACATTATTTGCCGCCATGGGGAGTGTTGTCCTTTCAAAAACCAACCTCCGTGAGGAAAGTGTGCTCTTGGGGTTAACAGGAGTTATCTGTCATCTGTTACAAAACAACCACACTGTGCTTACCATGTTAAATGTGCTGTTCATATTAACATGAAGAGTCTGCTTTTTGCGAAACAACCACGCTGTCTTTATCATGTAAAGTGTTTCTTTCTATTCTGCATTACCTTCCAGAGCGTCCTGATATTCCACAACAAACAGCACCTGTCAATTTCTTCTGTGACCATACTGAGCATTAGGTTGGGGTAGATGGTGAGATTGAGGGGGGGGGTGTGCAGAGAGAAGTTTCAGGTCCTTATGCCCCAAATACTAACTTACAAGTCATACCAAACCCAGCACAATATATATACATCAGCTGTGTGACCTTGGCCAATTTTCTTAACTATTCTGAGCCTCAATTTCTCCATCAATAAAATGGGTTTAAGAATATTGGCCTTGCAGTGTTGTTGAGAGGGTTATAAATAATCTGTGTGTAACTCCTTCCCCAGAGTCTGGAGGTCATTTAGCAATAGATACTACCATCACTATTATTACTCTTACAGTGATGTATGTACCATGCAAATGCATATATTTACATTACACATCAACCTATTAAATGTACACATAGCAAAAATCATCCTTTTTTTTAATTAACTGGCTGTGCCAGAGAGGTAATAAAGGGAATGAAATCAGCATTTTTCTCTCAATATGCCTATCATAAATCAGGCATGTAGGTAAGTGCCTCTTTCCAAAGCTACAAATACTCCTGTTCCAGCCCTTGTGGGTTAGCGGGGCCAGGAGGGAGAGGGGAGCATGTCAGTTCTCTGCTGTCTGCCCTTGCGCCCTTCTCAGAGAGGAGCCTGCTAGGAGTGTTTGCTGGTGAGTTGTGTTATTATCACTCCAACCTTGCAGAACCTTGACATGGAACAAAGGGTCCTGGGTTTTCATCAGGCACCGCCAGTGGGTCTTTTCCATCTGACATATTAATTCCTGCCTCTTCCTGTAAGGATAATTCATGCTTCTTGGCAGCATTGTGCAATGCACAATGCCAGTGCCAGGAACCTCCCGCAAAACTTCAGCAGGGCCGCATTGTAATGTGCCGCTAGATTAATCCAGCCATCTAAAATGCATTTTTAAAAAGCCAAAGGTCTTTCCCATGAATAACCTGGTGACTATTTGAGCTTCATTATAATTTCCCTCTAATGGAGTTTGGGGAAATGAAATGGGAGTTATTAGTCAGATTTATAAGGCTGTCTCCTGAGAAAGTAGGGATGCAGAGGGGCTGACCTAGCAGATGAGGGGCATTGGTTATCCAGCCAGCCAAGGAGAGAGAGCTGGCACCCAGTTTGCCAAGACAAAAACAATCCTTAGATGGTAAGGCACTCAGGGCAAAGATTTAGGCCATGAGCGACAGTGACACTGATATTGTTAAGGAACTGCCTTTGTCCGCCAGGGCTTCCAAAGTACCACTGGCAGGGAAGCTCACACAACAGAAATGTGTTTTCTTCTTGGAGGTTGGAAGTCCATG
Source organism: Otolemur garnettii (assembly GCF_000181295.1). Taxonomy (NCBI): domain Eukaryota; kingdom Metazoa; phylum Chordata; class Mammalia; order Primates; family Galagidae; genus Otolemur; species Otolemur garnettii. The sequence continues at coordinate 4,776,525 of NW_003852414.1, read as the reverse complement.
ACCAAGGTGCTGGCGGGTTTGGTTTCTCCTGAAGCCTCCCTCCCTGGCTTGTCGATGGCTGCCTGTATCCCCACGCGGCCTCTGGGTACACACATCCCCTGTGTTTCTTCCCCCTCTTGAAATGGCACAGTCATATTGGACTAGGGCCCAACCCAATGACCTCATTTTAACTTAATCACCTTTCAAAATATCCTATCTCTAAACAGTGCCGCATTCTGAGATACTGAGGGTTGCGGCTTTGATGTCTGAATTTGGTGGGGGCATGACACAATTTAGCCCGAAACTTTCAGGATGAGTATGATTCTAATGCTAATAGAAAGCCACAAGGTTTACTGTTGACTGCGTATTTACTGGGCTTCTCCTAGACCTGCTCTTCCAAAGTGACAGGTGAGGCAAATAGCATTATTGTTCCCACCTTAGAGATAAGGTACTAAGGTTAAGCACCTTACCTGGTTCGTGGCAAAACTGTACACAGACCACCTGCGGCCCAAGCCTGCACTTCTGATCGCCACATCATTCTGCCTCTTCTCCTGAGTTTATGATAGAAAAATGTTTACGCTACAGAAGAAAAGGAAGAAAATAAAAGCCATTCACAATCTCAACTGTCCAGGTGTTATTCGCAGACTTGGGTTGTGTTATACGCAGTATATTCAGTTTTCCCATCCTCTCCCCTCAACACTGGCTAACATCTTAGATGGTGTTTTGCTGGTGGCCGGGCCAAAGGGGAGCTGTAAGGCTTAAAAATCCTGCCTACAACAAAATTGAAGTAAGCAAATGGGACTTAATTAAGCTAAAAAGCTCCTGCACAGCAAAAGAAATCATCAAATGGGTAAATAGAAGACAACCTACAGAACAAGAGAAAACATTTGCAAGCTGTATATCTGACAAAGGACTAACATCCAGAATCTATAAGAAACTCAAACAACTCAGCAAGAAAAAAACAAACAGGGTGGCACCTGTGGCTCAAGGAGTAGGGTGCTGGCCCTATATGCCGGAGGTGGTGGGTTCAAACCCAGCCCCAGCCAAAAAATGAAAAAAAAAAAAAAATCAAAGAAAGAAAAAAACAAACAGCCCCCATTAAAAAGTGAGCAAATGCCATGAATAGATGTTCTTCAAAAGAAGGTGTACAAATGGCCAACAAACAAATGAAAAAAGGCTTAACATCGCTAATCCTCAGAGAAATGCAATGGGACACTATCTTACTCCAATTAGAAGGACCATTACTACAAAATAAAAAAATAAAATAATAGGTGCTGGTGAGGACATAATGGAAAAGAAACACTTATGCCTGTACACTGTTGGTGGGAAAGTAAATTAGTACAAACCCTATGGAGATTTCTCAAAGGACTAAAAGTATATCTACCATTCAATCCTGCAATTCCACGACTAGGTATCTACCCAGAGGAAAACTAATTATCATATCAAAAAAATAACTGCGTTTATATGTTTACCACAGCACGATTCACAATGGCAAGGATATAAAATCAACCCAAGTGCCCATCAAACTATGAGTGAAGAAAGAAAATGTGGTATGAGCGGCACCTGTGGCTCAAAAGAGTAGGATGCCGGCCCCATATGCCGGAGGTGGTGGGTTCAAAACTGGCCCTGGCCAAAAACTGCAAAAAAAAAAAAAAAAAGTGTGGTATATATGTGTGTGTGTGTGTATAAAAGTATATGGGGTGCCAAAAAATGTATACACAATTTAAAAGATCTTGTTGGAAGTAAAATCAATGATTCCCAAAAAGTGTATGAATTACTGGTAAAAAGGATGAGTGTAGCATGCCTAGGTTACACCTGACCAGTAACAGTACCTTCATTTCAACTTCAAAAAGTAATACTTAGATAACAAGTAATCTATAGATGGTAACACATAGATAACATACAGTAATAGGTAGGTGACAATTCTTAGAATGTGTATACATTTTTTTATACCCTTTATGTACGTGTATATGTATATATATACACACACACACACACACCCCCCATGGACTGCTACACAACCACACGAAAGAATGAAAGAAAGCATGTTTTTTTTTTTTTTTTTTGAGACAGAGCCTCAAGCTGTCCCCCTGGGTAGAATGCCGTGGCATTACAGCTCACAGCAACCTCCAACTCCTGGGCTCAAGCGAGTCTCTTGCCTCCGCCTCCCAAGTAGCTGGGACCACAGGCGCCCGCCACAACGCCCGGCTATTTTTTGGTTGCAGCCATCATTGTTGTTTTGGTGGGTCCGGGCTGGGGATTCGAACCCGCCACCTTAGGTGTACGTGGCTGGCGCCTTAGCCGGTTGAGCTATAGGCGCCGAGCCAGAAAGCATGTTTTTTGCAGCACCATGGATGAAACTGGAGGCCATGCTCCTACATGAAGTAATTCAGGAATAGAAAAGTAAAGGCCATGTGTTCTCACTACCTGTAAGCCGGAGCTACTAAGCCTTGGCTACAAAAGGACACACAGACTGGAATATTGGAGATTCACCAGGGGGTGGGAGGAGAGGGGATGAGAGAGGAAAACTTACCCACTGGATACAATGTACACTGTCCGGCTGCTGGATACGCTAAAATTCCAGACTTCACCATCATACAATATACACATGTAACAGAATTCAACTTGTACCCCCTAAATCTATTGAAAAAATTTTTTAAATTGTGCCTAGCGAAGATCCAAGAGCTGATAACAATGTTAAGGATCTAATGTTGGGTGTAAAAAGCAGGTTCCTTAACTGTGTGTGCCCAATGGGCCCGATTTAAACTAAAACAAAACAATTACCTCCCAAAAGCTAATGATAAATCTATTTCAGGCCAGGGGGACTACGGGCAATGCTCACTTTCCTCCTATATCATCTGTATTTATTTCCTGTATTTTGCAAACGTGCTATCACGAGCATGTAGACACAATGACCTCTGACAGCAGAAATGAAAACAATAAATGTCGTAAGAGAAAAATTAAACGGCGCTGGTTCACAGCTCTGCGGGCCCGATTCACTGATCCCGTCCCCATTCTGGAAGATTTCTCCGCATGCCCTCGGAAAGCAAAACAAAGGCAGAGGCTGAGACTGTGAGGAAATCTATTGGAAACGACATCCTGAGTGAGAAAAGGGACAAAAGAGTCACCTCCCTAAAAGCAGCCCAAAGTGGTCATTCAAATAGTAAAAATGACGCAGGGATTTGGAAACAAAGTCCCGGCTTTCAGATGTGGCTTCCTGAGCCAGGGAAAACAGCAAGTGTGGAAAAGGAAGCCTGGCTGCCTGGCATCCCCTGGGGTCTGCAGCTGCCACCTCTGCCAAAGCCCCGGAGGGTTCACCAGACCCTGTTCCTCTCATCCCAGGTGGAGGGTCAGCTCCATGCTCCAGGTGTCCCCGCAGAACCAGACCAGAGCCAGTGCCAAGCTTTGCTTTCTGGAGCGGGGTTGCACTTGGATGGGGACCTAACACAGGCCTGGGCCGGGCTGGGCATGCGTCCCACCTCGGGCCACCTGCTTCCTGCCGGGCTGTGCAGCCGGGAGCCAGTGAGGCGGACACAATGGGCAGGACCCACGTCACTTTTCTTAGGGGACGAAAATTACCCTTTGTGGACTGAGAGATCAGAACAGGATATCTATAACTGTTTGAAAAAAAAAAAAACTCCGTCTGCAAATCCCCTCCCCGCCCCAAGCACTTCCGAATTGTCGTGCAACATACCCGGCTCTTGAAATATCCAAGCTCAGAATAAATGTGCACGCAGCATTTCCCCCCAGCAACGGGGTCCACACGGCTGCCAGCTGAGTCACAGATGTCAGACCTGGGCCGTGACTCCGAGATCAACAAGTTCAAGCTAAGAGTAGACCGACCAGTGCTTTGTGTCCCCAGCAACCCCAGCCCCCATGTTGGCACCTGCTGGGCACCTCCCCGCTCCCAGCCACTCCCTGGGCCACAGTGGAGCCCTTAACCGCTGCAACACCGGGCTGAGGTCTCTTGGACCACCCAGATCTTTAAGTGAGATGCTCAGTTGGGAAAGGCAAAAGGACTAAGTTACACAGCTTGTTCCAGGAGGAGCTAGGGCTAAAACCTGGCATGGACTCAGCACCTGGGGCTGATTCCTTGGACCACTATTGAGGTTTTGTGTCATGGAGCTGTCCCAGGAGAGAGTGGAGTGGGTGCTTGCCCTGGGTTAGAAGCTGCTGAAGATCCTTCCAGATAAGTTTAGGCAGGTATTTCTCTTAAGAGTTTTGGGTTTGGGGCGGCAGCTGTGGCTCAGTGAGCAGGCCGCCGGCCCCATATACCGAGGGTACCAGGTTCAAACCTGGCCCTGCCAAACTGCAACAAAAAAATAGCTAGGTGTTGTATTGGGCGCCTGTAGTCCCAGCTACTCAGGAGGCTGAGGCGTGAGAATCGCCTAAGCCCAAGAGCTGGAGGTTGCTGTGAGCTGTGACACTACAGTACTCTACCAAGGGTGACATAGTCTCTGTCTCTAAAAAAAAAAAAGAGTTTTGGACTTTTATCTACATGGACTACTGCTATGGTTTGTTTTTGTTTTTCATTAAAAAAGAGAGAGAGAGAGCTTTCGGCCTCTAATAAAGATTACTTCTACCAGACCTCAAGATGTGAAGCAGACACAAGGAGAGCATATATGGTTGAAGGGGGACCAAAGGCCCAAAGGCCCTTCCTCACCCCCACATGCCCTGGGACTCAGGGCTCTGAGCTCTAGTTTGCAAAGTACTGCACAAGTGAGTAGCTTATGGACTTGCTCGTATTTGAGAATTCTGGATTCATCATTATGTGAATCTGGATAATGGAGACTTATTGTCCAGGTTCTGGCCTAATCCTCCACCCAGTTCTGCAGCAGAGAACAGCAAATACAGAGATGAGGATGCCTGATAGATGTACTGAATTTACGTGCAAGGAGCGGCCAGCGGTCCCATGTGGAAGCCCAAGCCCAACACAAATCATTTATTTTTCCATCTCTCCAACAAAAAAAAATGAGCACTTAACTACATCCCAGTCCCTCGGTACAGCAGATTATATGCAGAGAAGAAATTCATGGTCTTTATCCCTCAAGAGATTCGTGTTCTGTATGAGAATATCTGGCATATAAATATGAAGAAAATTATAAACACTGCAAGTATAATTTTTTTCAGACATTCACGATTAAGAGTCACCCTTTCCGGTGGGGACAGTCATCAAAGGTTTCACAGAGGAAGTGATATTTGCAGAATAGTATGGTTTCTTTTTTTGTTGTTATTGTTGAGACAAAGTCTCACTCTGTTGCCCTGGGTAGAATGCTGTGGCATCAGAGCTCACAGCAACCTCAAACTCTCAGGCTCAAGGGATCCTCTTACCTCAGCCTCCCGAGCAGCTGGGACTAAGGGTGCCTGTTACAGTGCCTGGCTATTTTTAGAGATGGGACGTAGGTCTTGCTCAGGCTGGTCTCAAACTCCTAAGTGCAAGCAATCCACCTGCCTCGACCTCCCAGAGTGCTAGGATTACAGGCCTAAGCCACTGTACCTGGCCTTAGAATAGTATGATTTCAACAATTGGTGCTGGGGGGTGGGAGCACTTCAGAATGAGGTTGCAGCATGTGCAAAGGCCCTGAGGCCCTCAGGCATATGCACTGGGCCTTATACACGATGCAGTGAGGGGCATCCCTGGAATCAGCCATGTGGCAGCCCTGCTAGGGAAGCATCAAGGGTGTTCGTTAGACAGTGGGAGTGGTCTGGATGGGCAGTAGAAAGAGATCAGTGGGCAGTTCCTCAGGGTCTTTGAGCAACGAATGACAATGAGGTGATGCTTTAGCGTAGCCATTCTGTGAGGGTGTAATGGAAGGAGAGAGACAGGAGGCCGCAGCAAATGGGCCAGCTGTAGGTGGAAGCAGTGGGCCTGGAGAGGAAGGGACAGATACAACAGATTAAAATGTCACAGGGAAATCAGCAGAGGCTTGACTTTGGAGATCAAGAAAGAGAAACAGTTATAGGGCCCAGCCAGCCTGCTATGGGCGCCTGGGGAGCAGGGGTGACCACAGGGGCTCCCAAGGCTGAACGGTGGCAGATGAGACATTTGATTTTAGGCATGGCAGGTCTGAGTGTCGCTGGCGGGTTATTGATTCCAATAACACCCACGCTGCGGTTCCTCGGTCTGATTTTCTTCCTTTTTACTCTCCTTCCTGGGGAACACGGGGCTTGATGTGAGAGAAAGCTGCAAATGAGACTTCCTTGTGGCCAATCTGGGCTACAATTGGAAGAACAGGGAAGGGGAATCCTCCCCACCCCCCAGCCTCGGCCCCTGGACCCATATTTTCCAGCTGAGCTATGCTCGTCAGGGTAAACAGCAACAAATATAATCACAGTTGCTCGCCACTTGGAATATTATCATCTGAACAGTTGGTGGATATGAACTGTTTCAAAAACAGGCTATCACAACAAACCCGGGAGAACATCTGTGGGGCCGCAGGCCTGCAAGCCAGCTGAGGAAGGAAACTCGTAGCCCATAACGCAGCAGCCTCCCCATCAGGTGTCCTTGGCAGCCAGGGGACATCCCCCCACCCCCCAGAGGAGGGAAGATCTCCAGGATGGAGTGGGGCGGCCTGGGGTGGGTGGGAGAAGAAGGTAGAAACCGGGGGAAGCAAAAGTTGCTTGCGGCAAACCTACTCTGAGCAAGACACAGAAATCCAAGTTCCAGCAACAAAGAGGCTGAGGTCACACAGGACCTCGGAGCCAACCAGGGGAGGACCCGGCTGCCACTACTTCCATCCACAATCACTTTAGGGCCCCGGGTAAATCTGGAGTGAAAACAGCAGATGTTATTTTTAGCGCTAGGTTGAAATCTGCGTTATTTAGTGTGATGTTTATAAAAATACATCGTAGGCGGCCTTTCCTTCCTCGCTCCTCCAGCCGAGGTAGGGAGGTTTTACTCACATACCTCTCTGCTTTGTTTAGTTTCTTTTCCTTTAAAAAAAAAAAAAAATTAACGAACTGAGGGCAACGATAACAAATGTTTATTATTTCAAAGCTTGCCTGAGGCCCGAGGTTGAGGCTCCTGAATGTTGTCCCAGCCCCAAGCCAGCCGGTGTGTCCCACGGAGCCTCAGGCCCCTTCTTCCCTTCTCCTTGACCTGGGGCAGGGAACAGCTTTCAAAACAGAATTCTTACAGGGGGGTTTGTTTGTGGTCTTTGTGTGTGGTGAGTTTTTTCAACTAGAGAAAGGATTTCCACAGGCAGAATTGCTTCCTTCCCTCTCTTCCACTCCCTGAGTCGCCTCAATAGCTTTCTAAATACTCTCCTGACTCTGATTTTTAGTTTCTTTATGGTGTGGGGTGCACGTGTAAAAACGGATTGCAGCCTCTCATTTAAGAATACAGGAGGGACAAGGGGAGGCAGGTCTGATGCTTGGGGCAATGAGTTCCATTAAAGGACAAAGTGGGAATATTTGAAATGCCCCCCTGGTTTGCAGGCCTAAAATCTCCGTTTTATTAGGAATAAATATGATATTTTGAGCTTAAAAATAAAACCAATCAATGGCCCATGGGTTAGTGTGCCAACCGCAGACAGCAGGCATAAGAAAGGGAGAATCTGGCAGGAGGCCTGTGATCCGGAGGCCTGAAACCCTTTCCCCTCTGCCTGGCCTGTGTGGTGACCTGCCAGGTTGCCCTAAGCTGGGTACTTTCTCTCTCCACCCAGCAAGGAGGAGCCCTAGGTTGGGGGTTCTCATGGCCCCCCCACGATGTGGAGAGCTCTCTCCCCAAAGCTGAGGGGATGGTTTTAGGGAGCAGCAGGCCAGGCAACATCCCAGGGGGCAGGAGGCAGGTAGAACCAGAGAGAATCTCCTCTCTGAGAGGTTTTTGCTGTTAGGAGTTCTTGACAAGGCCAGAAGAATTGTGCCATCTTTAGGAACTGTTGTCAAAATGGGGAGGGGTTTGGGTGAGTGGTGGCCATGCTGGTGGGGGCATTGGGAGATTGAGGTGGATGGAGACAGGGCCATAGAGGGAAGAAGCTGAGAGAGACAGAGAAGCATTGCTCTGGGAGAGAAAGAAACGGAGAGGAAAGGAGGGCGGAGTTTCTGGAAGTGCCACCCGCTGGAGAGGAAAGGGGAGAGACAGATGAAAAGAGAGTCCCCGGAACCTTCTGGTGCTAAAGAGAATTTTTGCCAGTGAAAGCTTAGGAAATAGCGTCTGGAGGATGAGCCTCCTTAAGAAAACCAGGTGCAGCCCATGGCACCCAGATTTCAGAATCTCACCCATCTGAGTGGCTGCGCCAGGCTCTGCTCTCCTGGTGGAGGGAAAGAGGAAGAATTTTGGATCCCCAGCCCGGACCCGCCAAACAACAACGACGGCTGCAACCAAAAAAAAAAAAATAGCCGGGCGTTGTGGCGGGCGCCTGTGGTCCCAGCTACTTGGGAGGCGGAGGCAGGAGACTCGCTTGAGCCCAGGAGTTGGAGGTTGCTGTGAGCTGTAATGCCACGGCACTCTGCCCAGGGGTACAGCTTGAGGCTCTGTCTCAAAAAAAAAAAAAAAAAAAAAGAATTTTGGAGTCTTCCAGCCATTTAAGAGAAGCTGTAAAATTAGGGAGAAAGGTCTTTTTATTTCCACCTCTTCCCCCCCCCTTGGTGTGGCTACAAGCATTTTCTCCCAAGTTGATGAAAGGACCAAATTAATTAAATATGGACTAACGATAAGTGGTGACATGCATGAAGCTCACAGATGTAATAACGAGTGAAAGAAGCCAGGCGCAAACAGATATGGAGGGTGAGATTCTGTTTGCATGAATTTCAAAAGCAGGAAGAGCAAAAACCAGTCTGTGGGGATGGAAGTCAGAAGAGTGGTCACCCTGGGGGTACTGAAAATCACCTGGGGGCTCTAAGGTGACCAGATTTTAACATTGGTAAAGCGGGACACCATTGGGGGGGGATTCTTAATTAAAAATTTGATTTTTTATATATTTGGTTTTATATGGAGCAACAAAAATTTTCATAGAACGCAAAAATAGTATTGTAATATATTTTTTTAATTTCAACATAAGTACAATTTACAAATATAATACATTTTAAAAATTATGTATAGTATTATTTTATTCTTTGGCATATTTCTCGTCAAATTTTAACAACGGATCAACAATGCGAACTTTGATAAGCAGTTCTCGATAATCAGTTCTCAAAAATTATTTGGTATTATTAAAGCTTAACATTATAAAATTAACAGAAATAATATAAAACTCATATCCTGGTGAAATAGCCACATGGCAGCCAAAAACCATATATTCCCTTCCTGTTTTACTGCCGTTCCCTAGCTTGTCATGCATTCTTTCCAAAAATCGGGACTTTCTAAAAACGCCACAGGACCTGGGACAAGTTGTTAAAAATTGGGACTATCTCACCAAAAGCGGGACGTCTGGTCACTTTACCTATCTCAGACTAGGTGGTGATGGCACAGCGTGTAATGTGTGAAGATCATGGCCCTCTACAAGGGAGATAGATCTATGCACTGGACTGCATGTCAGTGCACCTCAATAAAAACGGCTGTACAGAGGAATGGTGTATCTTATGTGAGTGTATTAGCTCCTCCCTGTCACCGTAACAAACAGCACGTACTTATGCATTCACAGTTCTGGAGGATAGAAGTCTACCGCCAATGTATCTGCAAAGCCATGCTCCTTCTGGAGCCCTCCAAGGAGAATCCATCTTCTTGCTGAGTTCCTGGCCCCTTCCTCAAATCACTCCAGTCTCTTGCTTCTGCCATCACATCGTCTACTACAGTGACTTTGACCTTTCATAAGGACCTTTGTGATAACTTTGGGACCACCCACCCAGATAATCCGGAATTACGTCTCCATCCCCAAAGCCTTGGTTTAATCCCATCGGCAAAGTCCCTATTGCCGTGGTAGGTAGCGTACTCCCAATCCTAAGGATTAGGACATGGACATCTTTGGGTGGGGCTATTAATTGGCCTGTCACAGTAAGATTACATGAAGCTTCCTAACAAATGCAAACATTGTAACCTAATTCTTTGTACCCTCAAATTAACCTGAACAATAAAATAGTAGTAATAATAATAATAATAATCTATCAATAATGGTTCATTCATTATAGCTAATACACCATACTCACATAAGTAATTATAGAGGAAACTCGGTCTAGGGTATGCAGGATTTCTCTACTATCTTTACAATTTTTCTATAAAGGCTAAAACTGTTCTGGGAATAAATTTTGTTAAAAAAAAAAAAGATTACATGTACATGAAGATCAAGTTCATCATACCCGCATAGTGCTCTTTTCCAGGTCAAATCAGATCAACCACTGTATTAGGGTAATTAATGTTAGCTGTTACTGGAACCCATAAACCCCCAAATCTCCATTGCTTCATTCAACAGCAGAGGTTCTTAACCCAGCCTCAGCATCCTCCAAGGATCCTTGGATAGAATTCAGAGATCTCTGGCCTTAATGGGGAAAAATGTTGTCTTTATTGTCTCTACACTTGTCATCTTCTTCAGTGATGAATGTAGTCAATAAATAACATTAGTATTGGCAATACTTATAATGCTATCACCAATAGACATCACAGTTATTGTCACCTAAGTTGTTTCTGTATGAAACTAACTCTCACAGACACATGGACTGTGCACATACCCCTCAGGGACTAGCTGTCAATCACAGTGTGACCTCCTGGAACTGGTGTCTGCTTGCTTGAATCCCACCAATTAAAACTCCCTGCAGGAATCCTGTTTGGATAATGCCCTGGACCCCAATAAAGGCACTAGCTCACAAATCTCTCCCCTACCCTGTGCTCTCTGACCTCCTTTTTTATGGGACTTCTGAGCATGCCACATATCCTCGAGGACCTGTAAGTAATAAAACCTCTATTCCCATCTTGTATCTCTCCTAACTGTAGGAGGGGTGCTCTCCATGCTAAAGATCCCAAATTAAAACACTCAACTAATGCTTCAGGCAACAAGGCTACTTTCCTAGATCTCTTCAGGTGCGAGGAGGAAGGGACGGCTGGTAGGCACAGAGGCTGATCATTTGACCATCTTGTTAGTTTCATCCCTCTTCCATGCTAATTCTACTTGCATCCTTATTTATCCTCCAGGTCAAACTTGAACCTCTTCACTTTTTTCTCCCTAACCATAAAGGAAGCTTCTCCAGTCCCTCGCTGCTGCTGCTGCTCTGGTGTTGCTGATTTTCTATGAGTCTCCCTGATAAATGCAACTGGGACATCTGTCAAGCGTGAAAACGTGTACACACACACCCCGCCCATCCACAGCCAGCTCCCCAAGTTGGCTTCTTTCTCTCAGAGTCCTCACATTAGCATGTTTGTTCAGGCTTTAGACATCCCCAGCTGACTTACCACTGGCCCATCATTGACTTTGTTCTTGGATGCCCACACAATGCTCCCAGCCCTGGTGCCCCAATACCCTCCCTTTCCCTCTCTCTGCCCATCACACCTGAGATGGCATCCCTCCACCTCTGCTTTCTACCACTCCATGCTTCTGCCTTTGACCCCCAAGATGCTCTTTCATTAGAGTTGGTGGTTACTAAAGTTTGAATGTGTCCACCAAAAAGCATGTATTGAAAACTTACTCTCCAATGCAGTCCTCATGAAGGATCAATGCCATTATCATGGGCCTAGGCTTATACCACTTCCCTCTCTCTCACGCCCTCTCTCACTTTCTCACCCTCCACCATGGGATGACGCAGAAAGAAAGCCACCTACATGCTGGCACCTTGAAATTGGACTTCCCAGCCTCCAGAACTGTGTGAAATAATTTTTTTTCTCTATAAGTTGCCCAGTTTCTACAATTCCGTATAATCGCACAAAATGGGCTGAGACAGAAAATTGGTAACAAGAAGAGAGGCTGTTGATATAAAAAAAAAAAAAAAAAAAAAAACCCTAAAACTGTGGAAGTGGCTCTGGAACTGAGTAATGGGTCTGGGACAGTTTTGAAATGAATACAGGAAAAACCCTGTATTGCTGTAAATGGACTATTAAGGGTGATTCTGGCAAGGTCTCAGAAGGGGAGGAAAGGTATAAAGAAAGTCTGAGACTTCTTAGAGATGACAGAAGTGATCATGACTGGAATGCCGGAAGATACATGGGGTGTCCCTAAAGTTGCCCCTACAGTCGCCATACATGGGAACAATAGGGAATTGTAGCTAAATATACTTTCATTTACAAAATATTAATTATACATGTAAAATTTTACAAAGAGGTGATCAACATATGGACACTATTTTGTAAATATTTTGTAAAATTTTGTAATGAGTATTTTGTACATAAAGGTACATTTAGTTACAATTTCCCATTTTTCATATGTATGGTGACTTTATGGGCAACCTTTGGGACACCCTGTATTCTACCCAAAGAGATCTATCCACAGATTCAATGGAATCCCTAAAATAGTAATTTCAATTCCAATTTCAGAAAAGACTATTCTGATGGGAAATCAAATGGAAATGGGAGATAAGAGATTAGAAATTGATGAAAAGGCCATCCTTGTTATAACGTGCCAAAAAACTTGGCTGAATTATGCCCACGTCCTTGGACATGGAAGGCAGAACTTAAGAGCAATGAATATCTGGTGAAAGCAATTTCTAAGCAGCAGAGCATTCAGCATGCTGCATGGCTTCCTTTAACCATGTACAGTAAAATTCAAGAGGAGAGAAATGATTTAAAGATGGAATTTATAATTAAGAGGGAAGCAGAATGAAAGCATTTGGAAAACTCTCAGTGTGGCCATGCCACTGTTTGTTGAAGAGATTAATATGGCTAGAAGGAAACCAGGTGCCATTCATCAAGACAATGGGAAAATGAGCCCAGCAGCATTTCAGAGCTCTCGAAGACAAGCTAGGACCTTGAAGGTAGGGTTTCCAGAGTGGTGCCCCTGGGACCCTGCTCTGCACCTCCTCAAGTGTCTGCTCCCTGCATTCAGAAAGAATGTTCCTTGGCCACCCCATTCCTGGTGCAAGCTGACTCAGGTGTGGCTCAGGCCAACACTCCAGAGGGTGTGAGCAGCAATCTTTGGCATCATTCATGTGGTACCAATCTGCAGGTGCACAGAGCACAAGGCATATGGAGCCCTGGAAGCCTCCATTTAGATTTCAAAGGATGCTTCAGAGATCTTGGGGGACAGGCCAGGAATTGCCATGGAGAGGAGACTCTCTGGATATCCTCCACTAGGGCAATACCCAGCAGTCTAGGGGTTTGGGGCTACCACAAAGACCATGAACTATACAGAGAGCTACCAGTGTGAAACTCCAGCCTCAACCCATAAGAGCTCCTGCTTAGGCTAAGCCCAGCAAGCCACAGGAGGGGAAGCTGCCCAAGGCTTTGAGGGCCTAATCCCTGCCCCAGTGTGTCCAGGCAATGGAACACAGAGTCAAAGAAGATTGTTCTCCAGCCTTGGAATGTGACTTGCTCACCCTGTTGGGTTTTGGGCTGACTTTGGATCAATTACCCCCTTCCTTCTTTCTGATTTCTCCCTCTGGGGGTAGACGTGCCTGCCCTATCTCTGTCCCATCATTGTAGTTTGGAAATAAATAACTTGATTCACAGGCTCACAGCTGGAGGGAATTTGCCTCTGGGTGAATCATGTCTTGAGTCCCACCCATATCTGATTTAGATGAGATTCTGAATGTTGGACTTTTGAGTTGATTCTGGAGTGAATTAAGACTTTGGGGCTATTGGGATGGAATGAATGCATTTTGCATGTGAGAAGGACGTGAATGTGGCAGACCAGCAGCACAATGCTATGGTTCGAATGTGTCTCCCAAAGTTCACATGTTGGACTGTGAACTCATTAATTCCCGATGCATCCATGTTGGGAGGTGGGGCACAGGAGCATGATGAGGTCATGAGGGCTCCACCTTTATGAATGGGTTAACACCTTTATTTATTTCCTGGAGTGGGTTTTAGATAGATAGATAGATAGATAGATAAGATCAGTCCCCTCTCTGTCTGGTCCTTTCTCCCCACTCCTCCCTCACATTTTCTCATGGGATGACAGCACCCAGGGCCTCACCAAATGCCAGCACCCTGATGTTGGACTTCCCAGCCTCTGGAACTATGAGAAGTAAATTTCTTCTGCTTGTAAGTTACCCAGTCTCTGATATTCTGCTGTAGCAGCACAGGACATACTAGGACAGTGGTGCTCCCTCTTTGAGCCATCCATCCATTTGAAGGCTGGGTGTGAAGACTCCATCCAGGCCACTCATACTGGGCACAGCCACTCTGTCCTTGTTCTTGTCCCTAAAGTCGTCACCCATTTCCTCCTTTCCTGTAAAGGTCTGTGGTCCTTCAGTGGAATCAGAAAAAGGGATGCTTTTCCCACTCACAGCCGTCGGCTCTGGAATCCCGGTGGTTTGAGCCATTCTGCTTTATTCTAACCTCCATCTCCCTCCCTTCAGCCACAAGAATCCTGTACACGATGCTCCTTGGCTCCCGCTGCTGGTGCCAGCCGCCCCGTGGTGTTGCCGATAGACATGTGGTTTACTGGGGGAACCTGCTGCTCCTGAACTTTATTGTCCCTAAAGCCAGAGGAAATCCCTGGGTGTCTGACAGCTGGGCCAGCACCTAGAGGTGAAGGTGCTCCAGAAGCAGAGCAGCCTCCAGGGTGCCCCTCCCCAGCCCCTTCTTTGCCTGTCCCGGGTGGCCGAGCTTTGCACAGTTTGACAATGCATTTGTTAGCACACTTGAAAATCCCCAGGCTTCAAGCCAGTTGTGTTTCTACCCTTTCCTCACATAAGGCTCAGTGTGACTTCCCCACCCAGACATTTTCGGTGACTTCATTGCCCTTTTCTATGCTTCTTAATTGCGCAAAGTACAACCAGAGCTGGGACATGAATATAGAATAGCCCGGCAGGTGCCTGAGTCTCCTCTCTGGGTTGGCAGGTGTGTGCACCGCTCTGCAGGATACACTGAAGGACTTAGGAGAGCTGGCAGGGGGCACGCCCAGACCAGTGCTTGGGAAGAAGAGGGCATTCCTTTCCCGGCACTGCCCTACCAAAGTGCCACACACCAGATGGCTTAAAACAACAGAAATTGTCTCACAGTTATGAAGGTCACAGGTCTGAAATCAAGATACAGGCAGAGCTAAATTGATTTTGGAGCTTTGGGGGAGAATCTATATGATGTTCTCCTGGCGTCTGGTGGTTATCACAATCCTGGTTGTTCCTTGGCTTGCAGTGGCGTAACCCTGACTTCTGTCCCCAATGCCACACACATCCTCCCTTTGTGTCTCTATGCCCACATTTCCCTCCTCTAAGGACATCAGGAGTGTTGGGCTTCCTGCCTCCCCTGCTCCTGTGTTCAGCACCTGGGTGATGCCCCAGCATCCTCCTGCCACTCCTGTGGTGGCCTCCCCCCATTCCTGACACTAAGGGGTGTCTCTCCACCTCTGTCATTTCTCACCTCATCCCAGATTCCCACAACCTCCTCCCAGCTGCTCCCCCTCCAGCTTTTACCCAGAAGGTATCCAAGACGAGCCACTGAAGATAGTGTCTGATTATTTGATTCTAACCAACCAACTCTCATCAATCTTGAGACTTTAAAAACCATTGGCCAAGCTTCCCTTTGCCAACAGGCTTTGCACAATCTGGTTACAGAGTACTTTTCTTTCTTTCTTTCTCTCTTTCTTTTTTTTTTTGAGACAGAGTCTTACTCTGCCACCCTGGTTAAAGTGTGGCATCATAGCTCACAGCAACTCAGACTCTTGGGTTCAAGTAGGCCTCTTGCCTTAGCCTCCCCAAGTAACTGGGACTACAGGTGCCTGCCATGACACCCAGCTACTTTTTCTTTAGTAGAGAAGAGTCTCTATGTTGTTCAGACTGGTCTCAAACTCCTAAGCTTAAGTGATTCTTTGCCTTGGCCTCCCAGAGTGCTACCATGTTTCCCCCAAAATAAGACCTACCCAAAAAATAAGCCCTAGGAGGATTTCCATGCATTTGCTAAATATAAGCCCTACCCCACTAATAAGACCTAGTGATGGGTGTGGCTATGCAGCATATTTGCCATGCCATGAATTTCCGTGCAGAGCAGTAAGGAAGTAAGGAAGACTGGAATACCTTTTATCTGCCACAGTTCCTTTCTCCCAGCCGTTCACACTTGCGGGGGTGCGCGCGTGGTAACCGCAGTTGCAGGCATCCTATTACACACATGTGAACTGCTAGGGGAAAGGAGTTCACGCAGGACTAGCGCCAGCCCCCCAACAAGATTGGCTTTCCCCTGTCAGGTTCCAGAAGAAAATGACTTAACTGTATTTGAATAAATGTAGATTGGTATATTATACTTAATAAAAATAAGACATCCCGGGTGGTGCTTGTGATTCAAAGGAGTAGGGCTCTGTCACCATATGCCAGAGGTGGTGAGTTCAAACCCAGCCCCCAGCCAAAAATAAGCCCTAGTGTGTCTTCTCGAGGAAAAATAAATATAAGACAGTGTCTTATTTTGGGGGAAACACGGTAGGATTACAGGCATGAGCAGCTTACCTTTCAAAGCGTCTACCTGTCCATAGGCTACCCACATGCATGCACGTGAATGTGTTCCTCTCAAATTTCCCTGTGCAGGGCCAATATATACACTCCGGATATGACACTGACACTTGTTAACTTTTCTTAAACGTGCCACATACATATGTTTTCTGTGCTTTCCTTCCTGTGGGAATGTCTTCCTCCCTTTCAGTCAAACACAGTCCTAGCCCGTTTCTTCAAGAGCTGGCTGAGCCCTGCCTCCCCCGTGGAACCTGCTCCTGACAGCTCCTGCAATCGAAGCCACAACCCTCTCATCTCCCAAATCTGCGGCCTGCTCAGTGAGAAGCATATTTGCTGCCTGAGTGATTGCGCGAGGGTCCTGCAGTCTTCTGAGCACACTCAAGGCTGGTCTGTCTCTCCCAGGATATCTCAGCCCCTAGAGCCACTGAGCAGGGCAAAGCCACAGGTGACAGTCTTGGTACCCAGCAGTACCCTGGTGGCACGCCCAGGAAAGCAGGAGCTGCCTCCTCGCCTGTGGTTGTAACTGGAACTCACAACTCAACTGCTACATAACGAAGGACACCTCTTATCACCTCGCCCACTTGGTTTGAGAAACAGAAAAAGCCAAAGTTGGAAAGAGACTCACCTGAGGAATCCTCCTCTAAGGTGCCTCCACTCCACCTTCTGAAGCCCCGCCCCACCTCCTGAGGCCCCGCCCCAAACCCCACCTTCTGAAGCCCCGCCCCACTTTTGAGGCCCCGCCCCACTTTCTGAAGCCAAGGCTTTCCATGCCGAGGTCAGGGGTGGGTGGCTCCCTCCGGATGGGTGAACAGACTTCCCTGGGATAGGGGACAGAGATTCAAAGCACAGGGCCAGAGGCTTTGCACACTCTCCCCACTTCTCTCTTGAAGAGAATATTTGCAGTTCAGAGACTGCTGCAAAAATTTAACACACAATCCTAGAAGCGACTCTGTTTCTTGGGAGGATTCTAGCTTGGCTTAGAGGGTTTCCCTCCCCTTCAGTTCAATGAACCATGGATTGGGGAAATTACCTCACAGAGTCATGCCACCAACACCAAATTAGAGCCATCTGTACAGATGAAACAGTTAGGAGCTTTTGTGCCACCGTGGGCCGAGATGTGTAGCCCATTCATTGTCAGAGGAGGCCCTTGATTCCTGAGTTCCTTTTTTTTTTTCCCTAACACAGAAGAAGCCTCAGTCAGCCCGTAGGAAACAGGAAGGAACCCGTTGTTTTAAATAGCAGACAGCAGAGAATTGACTCATTATGGTCTGTGCACTCCAGAGCGTCAGCCAGAAGGCAGCCTGCCCGGCCCCCACATTCCCAAGATGCGGGTCAAGGCGGGGTTTTCTCACAGAGTCTGGAAGAACGAGGTGCCGTTTGAGCCCTTTTCAAAGGGAACTGGGGAAGCCCTAGGTTTCTGTCTTACTAGAGACTTTAGGATACCGCTATCTCAAACAAAAAAAAAAAAAAAGGAAAACAAAAGTTGCAGTAAAAACCTACAAGAATACCTGGAAATCAGACAACATCCTGTGTTTCCCTTTCCTAGGCTGAATTATTCTGAGTAGGACAAACACGTTTCCAGTCTCCTTTCTTATGTCAGCAGTGGCCTATTTTCACTTTCCTGGGGACCAGAGCAGTCGGCCCAGGGGCAGAGGGTCCTGCATGATGGTAATTTCATGCAGGTAAAAGGTGGCCCCCCAGGGCCCGAGGGTTAATCTGTCTCACATTCATCATCCTGACAGCGGAGCACACCAATTAGGCCTCCCGGAGCCATCCTAACCTCAGAATTTAATTTTTTTTTTTAAAGCACTTCGTATTGTTCCTGATGTTCCAGGGTGGAATCCAGGTGTCACCATGTGGCCCAAGAGAGAGGAGAGGGTGAGGCCCTCAGACCCTCATCGGTGGGTCTCACATCACCCGCCAATGGCCTGTGTCTTCTTTGTCACAGGAACCACCTAATTTCCAACACACAGGCCTGGGGGCCTTGAAACTGACCCGTCCCCATCCCCTTGCCAGCCTCCTCAGCTGTGAGCACCTGCGGGCTCCAGCTCATGTGTGTCTCCACCAGGCTGTCCTCGCACTTTGCGGTCATCTGCTGATCCTCAAGGGAGAGCCCTGAGTGTGGTCCCCTGCCCCAGGGAAGGTCTTCATAGCCCACGAAGCCACCTGGGCTCATAGTTGGCCCCCAAACTGATGGCGACTCAGTTACCAATAGGAGGTATCAGAATGTCCTCTTTGGAGCAATACATTACTCCAAGGGTGAGGATAACCCTGGACATTTACAGCAGCAGAGTCTGCCTCTTCAAGTGGAAATCTTGCCCAGCCATTGCCCCTTCCTAGAATCACACTAAACAGTAATAAGCAGTGTTCTCAACAGACCAGGGAGGTCATGCTAGAGCCTGAGACTGGGGAGAGATTTCCACTTTCCCATTTCTTCAAAGCCATTTTGTATGCCTACAGGTGTCAGTATAAGCCAAAGAATGCGTTTGTCACAGCTGAAAAGTCAGAGTATCCACAATTATTATCTAAATCTAGACACTGTTGAGAGCGAAAAGGGGAGCTATTAATAATTACGGCAGATTGACAGGTGTAGACGGTGACTGTCCAGGCAAGCTGGGACATACGGGCATGCTATGACCGGTGAGCTCTAGGTTGGTGTAGGCCCCACAGCTGGGCATCCATTTGGTTTATTTATAGCACAAAACCTAAGTGACCCTAGATCCAGCAGGGTAGAGGGGGTTGAGGAGGATAAAGACAGTGGCTACCAGTAACCAAGCCTGCCTGAAGGCCATGTGGGGGGCAGGGTGTGGGAGAAAGGGCATCAGTTCACCCCTGAAAAAGCTGACTCTGTCACCAGCTTTCAGACTTGAAGAAATCCAGGATCCTTTTCTTGTCTGGGCTGCTAGCTGCTTTCAGCAAAGTTCTATCAGCTTCCTCTCCGACACAAAAGGCAGCAGAGACCTGGGTCTTAAGGTTGGAATTCCAGGCCCATTACCTTCCCACTGGCTCCTGAGAGTCCATCAGAAGATAGAACCTCAGGTCTGCAATACTCACTCATCCTTGGCTTCCTGTCCAAAGATCCAATCACAAGGGGTTCTCTTCCTCCCTTCTTACAGGCAGGGAGAGATGCATTGTTTCAGATTCTTTTTTTTTTTTTTTTTTTGAGACAGAGCCTCAAGCTATCCCCCTGGGTAGAGTGCTG
Source organism: Otolemur garnettii (assembly GCF_000181295.1). Classification (NCBI taxonomy): domain Eukaryota; kingdom Metazoa; phylum Chordata; class Mammalia; order Primates; family Galagidae; genus Otolemur; species Otolemur garnettii. The sequence continues at coordinate 4,756,883 of NW_003852414.1, read as the reverse complement.
TGGCATCACAGCTCACAGCAACCTCCAACTCCTGGGCTCAAACGAGTCTCCTGCCTCAGCCTCCCAAGTAGCTGGGACCACAGGCACCCGCCACAACACCCGGCTATTTTTTGGTTGCAGCCGTCATTGTTGTTTTGGTGGGCCCAGGCTGGATTCGAACCTGCCACCTTAGGTGTATGTGGCTGGCGCCTTAGCCAGTTGAGCCATAGGCGCTGAGCCTGTTTCAGATTCTTTTCCCACCTTGAGCAGAACTAGAGGATCAGAAGCCATCCCTTCCTATGCCCCACCCATTCGACCCAGCTGGCCAGCACTTTTAGAAAAGACAACTTCCTCTACTTCCAGAGGCAAAGTAGTCTCAAGGAACGTAGTTTAATTTTCCTTTCCTCAGACCCCACCGAATAAAAGAGTTCTTAACTATTTGATGGAAATTTCTTTATTTATTTAAAAAAAGTTATCCCCTTCTAGGGTAGAAACGCTCAACTGGTTTACAAAATAGTTTTTAAAACACATTATCCTCAGCCTGGAAGCAAAAATTACATTGGAATTAAATAATGCAAAGAGGATAGTTACAAAGATAAAAATTATTCTCCCAGAAACATGATGCTCTGGGTAGAGAATTCAAGGAAACCCCTTTATATATCATAGTCATATTTCACAATGTGTTCATTGAAAGAGAAAAAAATCCTCTCTTTAACCCAAAAAAGAAACATAAAACATGTATTTTTCTTTTTTTTTTTTTTTTTTTGAGACAGAGGCTCACTTTGTTGCCCTCAGTAAAATGCCGTGGTGTCACAGCTCACAGCAACCTCGAACTCTTGGGCTTGAGTGATCCTCTTGCCTCAGACTCCGAGGTGGTGGGACGACAGGCACCCACAACGCCCGGGTACTTTTAGAGACAGGGTCTCCCTCTGGCTCAGGCTGGTCTCAAACTGGTGAGCTCAAGTGATCCGCCCACCTCGGCCTCCCAAAGTGCTAGAATTACAGTCATGAACCACCATGCCCAGTCTGTATTTTTCCTTCTTATGTAAATTTGACTGAATATATTAGAAACAAATATCAGTTTCTCTTTGGAGTCAGTTCTCTCATTTTCACTCCTTCACTTTCCCTGGGTAAAATTATTGTTAGTGGACTCACTTTTTACTAGACTGTGATCTCCAAAAAGGCAAGGATTTTGCTTTGTTCATATTTTTAATTCCAGAAAAGGGCCCAGTAAGTAGTATTTGTTGGCCGGATGCTGGGAGGCCAAGGTGGGTGGATCATCTAAGGTCCCAAGTTCAAGACCAGCCAGAGCCAGAGCAAGACTCTGTTTCTAAAAATAGCCAGGTGTTGTGGTGGGCACCTGTAGCTACTTGCTCAGAAGGCTGAGGCAAGATAATCGCTTGAGCCCAAGAGTTTGAGGTTGCTGTGAGCTGTGACATGACAGCACTCTACTGAGGGTGACAAAGTGAGACCCTGTCTCAAAAAAAAAAAAGTCCCATTAAACATCAGGTTATAGTGATAAATATAAATGGCTTAAATTTTTGCAAAGCTTCAAATTTAACCAAAAAGAGAAGAATCTAATAATTTTTTGCTTACAAGAGTCATATCAAACAAAATGTCTCCAAAGAGCTACATATAAAAGAATCATGGCCGAGTGTGCTCACTCCTGTAATCCTAGCACTCTGAGAGACTGAGGCAGGTAGATTACTTCAGCTCAGGAGTTTGAGACCAGCCTGAGCAAGAGCAAGACCCTGTCTCTACTAAAAATAGAAAAACCAGTCAGGTGTGTGGCAGGCTCCCATAGTCTGAGCTACTTGGGAGGCTGAGGCAAGAGAATTGCTTGAGGTTGCTGTGACCTATGATGCCCTGGCACTCTATCCAGGTCGACAAAGGGAGACTCTGTCTCAAAAACAATAAGAATCATGGTAGTTAAAAATAAGAGGAAATATAAGCCAAGAGAAAAGATAGTATGCATTATTATAATAATATAGCAGAAGAAGTAGAATTTAAGACAAATCTTTAGATCAAAAGAGCACTTTTACATCGTCAAAAGTCAAATCAACTGGATTTGCCAAAGAATTTTTTATTTTGTGGGTTTTCATGTGTTTGTTTGTTTAGGGGTATGCCAAAGAGCCACTTTGGGACTCGCTGTTTTGTGAGCAAAACAGTCTGAAATACTTATTCTCTGAATAATATAAATTTTAAAATCTAGAAATATGCAAAGTTTTGTTTTTTTTTTTTTTTGAGACAGAGCCTCAAGCTATTCCCCTGGGTAGAGTGCTGTGGCATCATAGTTCACAGCAACCTCCAACTCCTGGGCTCAGGTGAGTCTCCTGCCTCCGCCTCCCAAGTAGCTGGGACCACAGGTGCCCGCCACAATGCCTGGCTATTTTTTGGTTGCAGCCATCATTGTTGTTTGGTGGGCCAGGGCTGGATTCGAACTTGCCATCTTACATGTATGTGGCTGGCACCTTAGCCACTTGAGCCACAGGCACCGAGCCATATGCAAGGTATTAACAGAAAAAAAAACAATTGCCATGAAATCAGTAAGGTCAGACAATTAAATTCATAAACTGTTCCTAGAAAAAGTGCTACACACCTCATCGCTGAGTATCACTAGGGTCACCTTCACAGTACTCCCCTGGGGAAGCTATGCACCAATGTCAGTGCCTACTCCACCTTTTCAAAGCAATTTTGGAACTCTTTTTCTGGACTGGCCATCAGAGCTGCTTTTGTATTATTCTTGATGTCCTGAATGTCATCAAAATGCCTTCCTTTCAATATTTCCATTATCTACAGGTGAAGAAAAAAGTTATTGGGGGTCAGAACACGTGAGTCCTACAGAGGGTGTTACAAAACAGTATTTGTTTACTGGCTAAATCTCCCTCACAGAGTGTGCTTTGTGAAGGGGCACATGCCGTGATGCAAGAGCCATGAGGTATTCGAGATTCAGGTGGCTTCATGTCATTTTTTCATGCAGCCTTCTCAGGACTTCCAAACGGTAAACTTGGTTAATTGTCCAGTTGGTACAAATTCATGATAAGCAATCTCTCTGACCTCAAAAAAAAGTTAGCAAGATCATTCTGACTCTTAGTTTGAACAGACAGAATTTTGAGGGATACAAAGTTGGCTGACTTCCATTGTGCTCTTCGATGCATTGTTTCAGGGTCATATTGGTACACCCATGTTTCATCGCCAGAGATAACATGGCCCCAAACATCATCTTGCCTCTCCAAAAAGCTCTTGACTTTCGTTCATCAGTGAGCTCCTGCAGGACCATTTTTGCACACGTCTCTCTTATGCCAAGATTTAGGTCCAGATTTTCCTGTTTTTCTATTGATATTTACTTGGTCTGCTGTGCTTCTCACAGTCGGCTGGCAATTTTGAGGCACAATTCAAAGAACTTCTGCAATGTTGACATTAGTTCTGTGTGCTACTGGCCGCCCTGACCGCTCTTCACTAGTGATGCTTTCTGTCCTCTCAGAAAAATGTTTAATCCATTTGTACACTGCTGCTTCCTTGTGACATTATCCTTAGAAACTTGGACTAAGATGTCCTTGATTTCACGCACCTTCTTGTCAAGTTGAACAAGAAATTTAATGTTTGTTCATCACTCTAATTCAAACTCCAACACGATAATGAACACCACTCAGCAAGACATGCCACACAGCCACACAAATGCCACTGTGAGACATTCACATACCAGATTTAGGAAACCTTCCTTATCAAGTTCTTTGCACAGTGGCAAGTTCATGAACTTAATCGTCAAGGTTCATATACTAAGTGATTTCCACTCCCAAAGTGAAAAGCAGTTTGTAGGAGATAAGATACCTATAGCAATCCTCACCCCAGTCTCTGCTGAAATGCTGGGAGGAAGAAGAATCTTCCATAGCTGAGCAGAAGGAGAAACGATCTGGAACTCTAAAAACTTACAACAACTGTGTATAAACTGGCATGATGGATTAGAATGCCAGGGAGTCCCAACCACAGAGTTAGGCAGTTCCCATACACTAGTGCTTTCCACAGATTTCCAAGAATTCTTGGGAGAAATATGGCAAAAGCTGAGAGGCAAAACAGGAGATCTGTCTCAAAACAAAACAAAACAAATGCTTCTCCATCTTGGCACATGCAGGGACAATCAAAAGAGACCCTGGCTGTTGACAACGTGGGGGAGCCCCTCGCAGCATCCCTGATGGATATGAGCTCGGCAGGCAAACCCCCACCCACACACGTACACGCTGGGGAGAGGGCTCCACTTTAAAAATTATTGCAAGTGGAGAGATCACTTGTGTGCCATCCATATCATGATGACAGATCATTAGACATTATTATTCTAAAAGTTATTTTAGCTACACCTGCAATTGTAGGAGGCACATGTAGAGCTTTCTGAAGAGTCCCACCAAAGCCCTTCTTGTGAGGTCACCACGCGTGCTGACTGCCCTCGGGGTGAAGGTGAGGCCTATGGCCTACAGCACCCAATGGCTCCTCTCAAAAGTCCTCCTACAAGTGGGGAGAGGGTACCATGTTATGGGGTATGGCACACCTCTCAGGGGCAGGACAGAATTATAAGAGGGACTCTACCTAACACATGCAAACATTGTCACCTAATTCTTTGTACCCTCCAATTAACCTGAAACAATAAAAAAGAGAAAAATACCCCAAAGCAGTGCAATATGGATAAACGTCTAAGGATTCTGCCAGTTTTCACATCCTATGAGTCTGAAGGGCAAATATACTCACAGTAATGGAAAAAAAAAAGTCCTCCCTAAAAAACCCCACTCTTCATCTTCAATCTCACGCCTCTTACTTTCCTTGATGTAAGTGAAGGGACTCACGGTTGCATGCCCAGTTTTTAGCTGTCTCCTTTAAAATCCTGAGAATGGTCTCAGATCGTCAGTGGCCCAGCGTTGACTCCAGCCTGTCTACCCACAAGCTCTGCATTCGTGCCGGACGCCAGGAGCGTCCACCTAACCGCAGCTCCCACTTTCTCTTCACCAGTGACGGCTCATTTTCATTCAACCACTGTGTTCTCCAAAGATGAGCCCTCCCACAGATAAGCTGGGGACAAACCTCAATGGGCCTAAGGGACAAAATGGCAGTCTTGTTGCCTTTGGCCAGGCCTGGGATACAGGGTAGGCGTGTGACATCAGAGACATCAGAACCATCCTGCGGTTGGAAGGGAAGTCTCCTAGACACTTCTGAAAAACATATTCTTTCTTGGGAAAAAGAAAGAGATAGAGAAAGGAAAGCCTCTCCACACCTTCCCTATCTGCCCTCCCTTCGGAGAGAGCTGCTTGGGGCCCTGTTGTCCAGAGTCACGCAGACATTGCACAGCCAGGAGGGCCCAGTGGACAAGCTGAGGACAGCAGGACCGAGAGGAGGGAGGAGCCGGGGTGCCAGCAGCTCCAGAACCACTGCCCTGAGGACGGCTGCCCATTGTCCCCTTATAGGGGGCAATTTACCCTTTTATTGGTTCAGCCACTTGTACAGAGATATTCTGCTTCTTCTAGGGAAATCTTGACGGCCACTGTGTTTCCTTTCTCCCCTCTGCTGCTCTCAAGCTGAGATAAAATCCTCCTCATATTCTCCTGTGGCTCAGTTGAAACAGCTCTTTCTATTGCTTGGGTCCCTGCCCAAAGCAAACCTTTCACAGCCCTGTCTTGTATCCCAAAGAGCTTATTCAAGATATTTTTCCGAACAACAACAACAACAAAACCTGTCCCTAGGAAGAATTCTGGTGCTGGCCCTTTCTAGGCTTGGGGTTTAAAACAAAAATCAAGGAAGATTCAATACAGGGACCTCCAAGAGAGAATAACTTCTACAAAGCATGGGGTGCCCTGAGTGTCCTTTATTGATTTCTCGCTAGGGGTCACAGCTTAATTACTGCAGAACCCCAGAGAAACATCCAGAGACTCCTGACTGTTTAGCCCGCAGGGAAACCCACCCTCTAACTCTGGGGTGGCCTCTTCTGAGCCTTGGTTTCAGAACGTTCTGGTAGGGAAAACAAACAGGAAATAGACGATTACATAAATAATTAAGTACGACTGAGAGAGGGTGGGGAATGGCCCTCCTCCTAACCCCTCAGCAAGGAGAGGGGTGCAGTGTGATGCAAGAAGAAATACACTTACTGCGAGAGAAACTTGGCTTTCATTTGTGCAGCCAGGAACAAGTTGTTGACTTAACCTCCCAAAGCCTCAGTTTCTTCATCTGTACATTGGGGATAACAGGTGACTACTACCTACCCAGCAGGATTGTTGGAAAAACTAAAGTGTCTCCAACACTCAGCATAGCACTGTGATATGGGAAGTTTCACCAGGTTATAATAAATGCTACATCCCATAAAGACGATCTCAGCCCAGAAGCAGAACTTCAGAGTAGACAGCTGAAAACTTGGTCATGCAACCTTGAACCCTTCACTCACTTCGAGGAAATAAGAGTCAAGAGAGTGAAGAGTGGATTTTGTAGGGAGGATTTTGTAGCTTTGTGCGTGTGCCTTGGGCCTTGGTGGGACCCTTCAGAAAGGGTGGCGTGTGACCCCCTATGGGTGGGCAGCCACATCCTGCCTGAGCAAGCCCAGGCAGCCTGTGTCACTGATTTGGAGGGTGCCATTAAAGTAAGAGCTTGGGATGCTCACCTCACAGGTATCAACACCCCCACATTTCCACATTGCACCTGGAAGCAGCCTCCTGCAGCTGGCTCAAGGCAGGGCTTAGGAAAAGACCCCAGGGCAGGAATCCAGAGCCCAAGGGGAGGCTCTGTCAGGCTTGACCTGCACTTAGCTCATCAAAGTAACAGGTCGAAGAAGAGGCACTGAGCCTGTCTATCTCAGGAACTGCCCTTCAGAGCATCCATCGAGGGAATGATCCCAATACATAGCCGTATAGGGTTTAACTGTGTCTAAGAAAGAGAGAAGGAAGGGAAGGAAGAGGAAAAGAAAATTGTCTTCATTTACTCCGGTAACCTGCTTTATCTTTTTTCACTGCACAGGAGAAAAGAAGTCACAGCTGAAATGCAAAGAGAAATACAAATAATTAATTCTTAGCCTTTGAACTCTTGGTGGCCTTGATGGATTAAGATTGTGTTAAGGAACTGCTTTAAAGAATCTTTTCAGGCTGTGCACAGTGGCTCACGCCTGTAATCCTAGCACTCTGGGAGGCCAAGGCGGGTGGATTGCCTCAGCTCAAGCGTTCAAGACCAGCCTGAGCAAGAATGAGACCCCCGTCTCCTCTAAAAATAGAAAAACTAGCTGGGCATTATGACAGGCACTTGTAGTTCCAGCTATTCAGGAGGCTGAGACAAGAGGATCTCTTGAGCCCAAGAGTTTGAGGTTGCTGTGAGCTATGATGCCGCACTACCCAACACAGGACGACAGAGACTCTGTCCCGAAAAAATAAAATAATTCACTTGACTAACCTTAAAAAAAAAAAAAGAAGAAATGTAGCTGTCTAGACCTCACCTACAAGAAAGTCTGATGCAGGGCGGTGCCTGTGGCTCAAAAGGGTAGGGTGCCGACCTCATATGCTGGAGGTGGTGGGTTCAAACCCAGCCCCACCTCCCCCCCAAAAAAGAAAATCTGATGCAGATGGCTCCTGGTGGTGCCCAGGAATCTGCATCCTATTGAGCTCCCTATTTCTTTTTATACAGGCCATGCCCCACCCCCTGCTGCCTGACTAAGGGCGGTGGAGCTGCCCAGTGCTTCATCCGCTGTCACTCCTTTGAGGATATGGGAAATGTTTTTAACTGTTTTTTTATTTTATTTTATTTTTTGAGACAGGTCTCAAGCTGTCACTCTGGGTTAGAGTGCCCTGGTGTCACAGCTCACAGCAACCTCAAACTCTTGGGCTTAAGTGATTCTCCTGCCTCAGCCTCCCAGGCAGCTGGGCTACAGGTGCCCACCACAATGCCCCACTCTTTTTCTGTTGTGTTTGTCATTATTGTGTAGCTGATTCGGGCTAGGTTCAAACCTGCCAGCCTCGGTGCATGTGGCTGGCACCGTAACCACTGTGCTACAGGCATCAAGCCTAGCTGTTTATTTTAAAAAAAAAAAAAAATTAAACAGAAAAGAGTAAATCAGTGACCATTCGTATACCCAGTACTTAGATTAAAAAACTGCTCGTTTTTTGACGTATTTGCTGCATCTGTATATCTCTGTTTTCCTTTTTGGCTGAACCATTTAACGTTCATTTTATAGATACCATGCCATCTTTTTAATGCATCTAAAAAACAGAGACATTTCTCTACTGTCCACAATAAATTATCACATTTAACAAGACTAACAGCAATTTTTCGACATCATCTAATATACGTTCAGATTTCTCGCAACTTTCCCCCAATGTCTTTCATAGGTGGCTTCTTTCTAAATCAAGAACTGTGCTCCACCAGTTTTGAGGTGACTACTGGAGACAGAGCTTGAGGATTCCAGGGTGAAAGGCCAGATTTTCTGTACCCTGATAAATGGATGGAGTGAAGGCTGGTTTTCCCCTGGACCCAGGGCCTGCTAACCTTGCAGCCTTCACCCTCCCAAGAGAAAGTCCTAGCTAATGGCTCGGATGGTGGAAGCCAGGTTTGAGTCACATTCCAGAGCCTTCTGCACCTCAGGCCCTCTCTTAGCAGCCCTCTACTTCGAAGATTCTCTTCCTCGCCAGAAGGCCTGGGCACACGCTGCAGGATGGTAGATTAAGAGTCTTATCTATCAGGGAAGTTAGTTTCCTTGCCTCAGCAGCAGTTTGGGGGGAGCCTAAGGAAGAGGAACCAGACCCAGCCCCCCAAAGCCTTATGACTAGAGAGGACTTCCAATCGTTGGGATGTTCTTTCATCTATCCTAGCCTTAGAGCCCTTGGCCAGAACTGCTGCAGTAATGCTTCTGAGCTGTGCTTCTCTGCCCCATGGGGGACTGCTTTCTCCACCTCCCCTAACTTTAATAACTCAGGTACCTAGAAAAAGGTGCAAGGTGCGGAGTTGTGCTGAATATTCCCCGTCTGGTCGTCAGATCTGTGCTGCGTTCTCTGGATGACACGAGGGCAATGAATTGTCCAGACTGTATCAACAGGTTCCCTGGCCCGTTGCTTCTGGCTGTGTTCAAACACTGACAAGTTCTGCCCTGGAACGGAAAGTGGGGAAAAGCGAGGCCGGGGGTATTTATTTGCCTATAGCGCTGGGGATTGGGAGTGAGGCCACGTCTATGCCCCTCTTCCTATTCCTACAGCTCTCTCTCCAGGTTCTGTTAAACACTCAGACATGCATAAGATAGTGGATCCCAGCTCTTTCCCACCCAACGGTACTATTCTGTACCCTACTGATTTCCCTTAAGCCTGTTCACAGCTTTGTAAATACCTCCCTGCTAAACCCTCTTCAATTACCCTACTTTAGCCTGCCATCTTTTTCCCATTGGAACCCTTACTGATAAAGTAATCTGTACTTTATAGACACGGAGGAAAATAAACCTCAAATGGGAATCTGGGAAGGAATTGTTTAAATATCGTAGGGGTAATGAATTCAGGAAATCTATAAAATATAATTACATCACAGTTACTCTAATCGTCACCAGTAGCACCATTGGAAAAAACCTAAGCCAGATGGCAAGATGGTGGATGATCAAGTGGCTTGATGTTGCTGGCAGTGGTGGATACAGGTCTGTGGTGCCAAGTGGCTGTTCTGATGACAGTCCCAGACCCATACACAAAGGCACAACTGAAGTTCCTAAATGCCTACCTCAGGACATGGGTGGAGACTGGGCTCAGTGGCTCACGCAGGTAACCATAGCACTCTGGGGGGCCAAGGTGGAAGGATCCCTTGAGACCAGCAGTTCGAGACCAGCCTGTGCAAGAAAGAGACCCCATCTCTATAAAAAATTTAGCTAGGTGTTGTGCCAGGCAACTGAAGTCCCAACTAGTTGGGAGGCTGAGGCAGGAGGATCACTGGAGCCCAGGAGTTTGAGGGAGGTTGCTGTGAGCTAGGCTGACATCACTGTACTCTAGCCTGGGACAGAGAGCAAGACTCTGATTCCAAAAAAGAAAAATAACATGGATAGAGAGCCAGAAATCCTCAATTTTAAGGGGATTCTTTAACTTCCCTAAGACAGATATGATTAAGGGCCATGCCCAGAGATTGATTATCGAAGTGACAGGCAGGTAGAGCCAATTACATTTTTACCACCACCAGATTTCTTTTGCTTTTTACTGGTCGTGAATGGCAGGAGCCTGGTTCATAGACTGGGACATTTAAGCAGACACAGACAAGGCTATGAAGTAACCTCAGTACCCACTTCCACACCTGTCATTGTCTCCAAGCCCTAATGAGACTTAAATTCCTGTGTGGCCCAGATGGAGACACACAAAGCTTGGTAGAGGAGGAGAGAGCCTAGACATCAAAAGAGTTACAAGACAACCAGCAGGAGTCTGCAGAGCCGGCACGGGAGGGTGTTGTAAGGGCATTAGACTGAGAAGGATGAAATCTAAAACTTGGTCAGGGATTTGGGTAGGCTCCCTCGAGATGCAGGATTTCACGTGGGGGCGTGAGCACCTGGAGGTAGCACTCATAGCTGTGTGGGCTGACGGAAGCCAGGTCTCAACAATGGCTGGCAGTTAATGAGGCCTTTTCTAACATCCTAAAGAAAGGGAAACTGAAGGCTTAGGAAGCTGGAAATGTTGGAGTGGGTTTCTGAAATATTCTGTCCAACATTCTCAGCCACACCTTAACCACACTGCCCGGGAGGGCCAGAGTTTACTCCCTGCAAAGGCCATAAGAATTCCATCAGTAAAAGGTACACAGGCACCCTGGAAAAGCTCTTTTTGGCTGTTTTCTGTAAGCAGGAAATGACAGTGGGAGAGGCCGCAATGGAATTAGCTTCCCTGATCTTAATGGAGGGAAAAATGGGATCCCACAGTTGTAGATGCCAGATGTCTCAAGGGCACAAGGGACACAATTAGCCTAATGAGCTTCAGGGCTGCCTGGTGTGGTGACTGAAGCATTTTGGCCTTTGGGATCTGTGGCACTAGCTAACTAATCAGAGGGCCCCTAGTACTGCCCTGGATGTGTAGATCAGGTGCTGCCCGCCGTATAGAAGCAGAAAAATCTTGGGTGTGGTGGGCAGAGTCATAGTGGGGAATCAGGATTCATCCAATGTTCAGACTCAGAATCACAGAGGCCCAGAATCCCTCGACTTTGGCAGAGGGAGGTGCAGTCTTTTTGAACAAGCGTCCTGCAGGGTGGCCAGGATGGGTGTGTGCTGTGGATCTCCCTCCTGACCTTCTCCAAGGAGACCTGAGGTCACTTAGCAGGATGGGGAAAGGGAAATATCCAGGGATACTGATTCTGAGCTCATACTAACCGCTGGAGTCTCCAATCATCACAAGTCAATGGAGATGGGGTGGTGGATGAAACAGTGGCCCAGGTCTACCTTACAGTGGGTCCGATAGGACTGAAGATCTGCCCTGTAGATACTTTCCTAGTCCCAGCATGTATGATAGTGATAGATATATGAAGCAGAATCTTCCATGGAATGGTAGGAAGGACCACATGCAAGTGTCCCCCTCCCTATCAAGGGAAATATCCTAATCTCTCAAATTGCAGAAATTCGTGCAGCCATCAAATACTTAAAAGATGCAGGATGGTGATTTCATCCAATCACATTAACTTTTTCTCTTTTTTTTTTTTTAAACAGACTCTCACTTTGTCACCCTGGGTAGAGTGCTATGGTGTCATTAGTTCACAGCAACCTCAAACTCCTGGGCGCTTGCCCAAGACTCTTGCCCCAGCATCCCAAGTAGCTGGGACTTCTGGCATCCAACACAACACCCAGTTGATTTTTCTATTTTTAGTAGAAATGGGGTCTCAATTTTGCTCAGGCTGGTCTTGAACTCCTGAGCTCAGAGATCCATTCACCTCACCCTCCCAGAGTGCTAGGATTGAAGATATGAGCCACCACACCTGCCCAACCACATTAACTATTTTTTTTTCTCTCCAGTTTTTTGGCCGGGACCAAGTTTGAACCTGCCAGCTTCGGTATATGGGGCTGGCGCCCTACTCACTGAGCCACAGGCGCCACCCCAACCACATTAACTTTTAACTCCTATGTTTGGTATGCAGCTCTAGTCCTAGAAAATACTTTTTTTTTCTATTCCATTTTTGAAGCTGGTTGTCTTCACATGGTGGAGATAACAGTACACATTCTCCTGAGCCTTTTCATCGGGACTGTATCAGACTGTCTTTCTCTTTGTTGTAATGTAGTCTGCAAGGACTTGACATCTTGATGTCTCACAGAACATCACTGTATTTCACTGGTGACATTCTGCTAATTGGACCTGGTGAACAGGAAGTAACAAATATATTAGGTACCCTAGTAAGACATATGCATTTCAGGGGAGGGGAGATAAGTCCCGTGAAAGTGCAGGGTCGTTCCATATTGTAATGTTATAAGCATCCGGGGGTCTGGAAGACGTCAGGAGTGAATGACGAATTGCTACATCTTGTACTTCCTACTACAAAATAAGAGATACAACATTTGACAGCCTGTGAGTTGCAGAGGTAACATATATCACACTTGAGGGTGGGCTTTGACTTCTTTAAGTTGCCAGTTACACAGGGTACCAGATCCATCAGGTCTCTGGTTGTGGTGCAAGCTATTCTCCCTCTTGGAGTCTATGAATAAGTAGACCCAGAGGAAGAGGAAGCATTTTTATATAGCCTGTATAAAATGCTAGCTATAGCCTCAGGAAGACTCTAATAGAATAATAATTCAATAGGACCTCTGTAAGTTGACCACCCAAGGGACTGTAACAAACTGGTCAGCATGAAGAGGTGGTCAACATAAGGAATGAGGCCTACTGTATTGATACATACAAGTGGTGCATGTCCAGTCTGTGAAAATTAGGTCAACATAAGAAGGTGGTCAGTGGAGGGAGGTGGTCACCTATGGAGATTCTACTGTATATGAAGATCCCTTGAGTTAGGAGGTAAGGCCTCTTTTGCTGACATTTGAAAAGCAGCTCCGTGATTGCTACTGGGTTTGCTATAACTACTGCACTGAATCCCTCCCTGGTCTTGGGACACCAGTGACTATGTGACCAGAACCACCTGAACTAAGCATTATCTCATCTATAAAGCAGGCACAAGGAAAGTGCCTAAGCAGTATATTCATTAATTTTACATGTCAACTTGACTAGGCCATAGTACCTACATACTTGGTCAAATATTATTCCAGATGTTTCTGTGAGAATGCTTTTAGAAGAGAATTACATTTAAATCAATGGATTGAGTAAAACAGATTGCCCTTCATAGTCCTGGGTGGAGCATATCCAATCAGTTGAAGGCCTGAGTAGAACAAAAGGCTTATCTTGCCCATGCAAGAGATTAGCCAGCAGATGGCCTGTTGACTCAAACCACAAAACCACAGCCCTTTCCCAAGTCTGCTAACCTACCCCATCCAATTTGGGACTTGTCAAGCCTCCACAATTGTATGTATCTAATTCCTTAAAATAAATCTTTCAAGCTCAGGCAGTGTCTCATGCCTGTAATCCTAGTACTCTGGGAGGCTGAGGTGGGAGAGCAATCTGAGCAAGAGCAAGACCCTATTTACTAAAAGGAAAAATAACCTGGGCATGGTGGCTGGTGCCAGTAGTCCCAACTACTTAGGACTGAGGCAGGAGGCGCACTTGAGCCCAGGAGTTTGAGGATCCATGAACTAGGATGATGCCACTATATCATGTCTGTGCTGACAAAGTAACACTCAATCTCAAAAAAAAAAAGTCCTTCTATATATGTATACATCCTATTGGTTCTGTGTCTCTGGAGAACACTGACAAATATAAGCAGATAGCTCAGGCTCTTGGAACCTGATCCTGCTGCTTCACTGCTTCTCCCATAACTCATGTTTTTTTTGGCTTCATGGGGAATCCCCTATGACACAGGAAAATTCAGGCATGGTTTAAGGATACACAAGTAGCAGCCAGAAGCAGATGGTCAGCGTCATTACATCCCTATTCAGGGTTGTTTCTGGAAAGGGGTGGTGAAGGGAAATCCTCCCAAGGGACAAAACTTTGGGTAGCACGTCAGATTCAAACAGAAGGAGAAATGGTCAGAAGTTTAGATTGACACTGATTCATAAGCAAAGACTCAGGGGTTAGCCAACTGGTCCAGGAATGGAGAAGGACAAGACTAGAAGACCTGGGAGAGGAATGCGGTAGGCACAGATCATGAAGATACTTGTGTCCTGCCTGAATGCCTTTTAGAGGATATACCTGGACTCAGTTCTTGGGCCCATGTAAGAAGAAGCTCTTCTGTCCTCCCCTGTAGCATAAAGTAGACTATGACAGTGTCAACAGCATGCCAACAGCAGACCCAGTGCTGAGTTCCCAATGTGGTACAGATGTGCCTCAACTTACCATGTGGTTACACCCCAATAAACTCACTACAAGTTGAAAATGTCATTAAGTCAAAAATACATTTAATACACCTAACCTACTAGACATTGTTGCTTAGCACAGCCTACCTTAAACATGCTGGGAACGCTTACATCAGCCTTAGGTAGAATCATCTGGCAACACAGCACAGGAGAGAGTGTCTGTTGTTCGGCCTTGTGATCTCATGGCTGATCAGGAGCTGCTGCTATGGCTGCTACCTCTGCTCAGAAGCTTGAGGGTACATACCACATATCACTAGAAAAGAAAAGATCAAACCAAGAAAAGAAAAGACCAAGAAAAGATCAAAATTCAAAGTACAGTTTCTATTGAATGCCTATTGCTTTTGTGTCACCATAAAGTCTTTAAGTGGAACCATCATGAGCCAGGGATGATCCGTATTATTCCCTGAGCTGAATAGCCAGCCACCTACTGGTGGTACTAAATCCCTCCCATCATGGCGGGGCAGTGGCAGGTCCTGATGTGCATGGACGTATATTCTCCAGATTTTTGCTTTCCCTACTCTTAGCACTCAACCAACACCTCCAGCAGCTGTTGAACGCCACATTCAGGCCTGTGGATCACATCACCTATGAGTGGGAAACTCATCTGAAAGTAAAGAAAGTGCAGCAGAGGATTCGTTGTAACCACATTGAATTCACGTGGTCTTCCATGTGCCCTGCCATCCAGAGCAGATGACTTGATACCACAGTAGAATGGCCTATGGAAGGCTCAGTGACGCTGCTTGCTGGAAGATGGCATTCTGCAAAATTAGGGTGCTGTCCCACAGGCTGTGGCACATATCCTATACCAGCAGCCAAGATATATGAGGTCTGACAATTAGGTCCATGAACTCATCCTAGGAAAAAGGGCTACATACCTTGTAGCTGAATATCACTATGGTCACCTTCGAAGTACTCCCCTTGGGAAGCTGTGCACGAACACTGGTGCCTAGTCCCCCTTCAAAGCACTGTTTCTAGAATGAGTTCATGAACTTCATCATCAGACCTTTGTACGGCGACAGTTCTGATGGTCACTCCAGGAAGGAGTTCCAAAATTGCTCTGGAGGGTGGACCAGGTGTTGGCATCAGTGCGTAGCGTCCCAGGGTGAGGTCTTCAAAGGTGACTACAGTGATGTCAGCAATAAGGTATGTAGCACATTTTCTAGGGTGAATCTGTGAACTTAATTGTCCAGCCTTGTAGTGTTGTCTCATCATAACCAGAATGCTTGAGTCTAGGAATCAAACGTAGATGTGGAGGTGGCTGCTTCTCACTGCTGCATCCTCCCAAGGGCTATTTGCTCCTGATGCCTGCCACCTGCCACCTTGGGCTCAGCGAGTCTGGAGCTCCTCGGTACAAGGGAAGAACTAGGGGACAAGGCTGAGGTTCTTTTCAATATGGCACTGAGAGCGCCATCTAAACATGTCCGCCCTGTCATCCTACTGATCCCACAGGCTGCAAAGGGACTCCCATTGCTGACTAATGCATGATCTGATTACCCAGAAGAAACAGGATTGCTGCTATACCCAAGGACAGGAAGGACAACTTGCCAAGTTCAGGAATTCGTGAGCCACCGCTTAGCATTCTCTTCCCCAGTTCACCTTTCAGTGGAAAAATAATTGAGGCAACCCAATAAAGACAAGACCAGCAAGGATGCTGACAGTGAAGGGATGTCGGTGAAGAGCCCTGGTGGGTTGAGGTGCCCTTGAAGAATGACGGGATGCTGATAGGTGGCAAGAGAAGGAAGCTGTGGCCATCACCTCATGCCTTGGGAGGGCCGATAGATGTAGGGATTGTGGACGTTTCTATGTTAATTACCTGATCCTCTCCCCTCACTTTCACCCCAAAGCCTCACACGCAGAGCATCATGGCTGACATTTGAAGTGTCAGGTGACAGCAGGTTGTTAGCAATTTACCATCATTCAGTAATTCATGGGATTTCATACATCCCTGTGTTGGGGACATGAGTTCCTCCTTTGGATGAGGTAGACAGTGAAGGTGCTGGAGGTCACTCTCTCACTCTGTGCTGTGTCTTGCAAGCTGGCCTCTGTGCACCACACCCATGGGCTCCCTTGTCCTCAGCAGTCACTTGGGTTTAGCCAATTGGAGGCACTGGCAGGAGACTGATGCCTGGAAGACAGTGAGGTCACAGCACTTTTTCCACTAGCTCTGTCCCACCCAATCGCAGGTCATCAGGGGACCCAAGTTCACAGTTTCTGCCAGGCAGAGCTTCATGCCCAGGTTTGGGTACCCCCTGCCCTCCTCACACTCCTTGTTGGGTCTAGAGATGGTGATGGCTCCCTCACCCCAAGCAGCATCCCTAATCATTGTTGGTTTCCCTTAATCTCATTTACCCTCTTGTAAATAGTTCCTTTATTAAGCTCTTCTCAGCGACTCCATTTGAATTGCCCATTTACAGACCTCTCTGATAACAGTCTGGTTGGTCAGACTGAAGTTAGAACGAACCTCTTCCCTCAGACTAATGACAGTCCTCACCCTCTTCTTAGTGGGCCTGATTTAGAGTTTCTGAATCTTTGATTCACTTACCTGTATCCTGTGTAAGGACCTTCACCCAAATGCAGACACCGTTTCATCAGCCTTGCAAATAGACAGAAAGTTGTCCCACAAAGCTCTCCTCTCAGCTGGCTCTCACGCCAACTTGCTCGCTGGGGGGTTCTAGGGCACTTAGTGCCAGTCACTAAGGCATCTAAGGAAGAGCATTCCAAATGGTGAGCGAGCAGGAGGGCTGCACGTGAGTTACGGGCGTGCCATGGAGATGGCCGCCATCCTCCAGGGCGACTGAGCAGGACCTGAAGCCACTGTGGGAGCCCCGCTATAGCTCCTTGGAGGGTGGCCAGGGGGGCGGGGTCTGAAGGCATGTCCCAGGGGGATCTGCTGGAGCACACACAGTGTGCTGTGTCCCCCACCTGTCGTCTGCTGCTCCACCTGGCCGTGGACATCGGCAGCCAGCCACAGAATCTGCAGCTGCTGTGGAGGGATGAGGTGCCTGGGTGTGGCTGAAGGAACTTGTGTTCCATGTCCCCAAGGAGCAGGGCCTACAGCCCAAAGACGACCAGTCTGGGGTGAGCGGGTGGAGCTCTCAGCAGGCAGGTCTGTCTCTGACTTCACACACACGGGATATTTCTGTTGGGATTTTGGATGCTGCACCCTGGCATCCAAGATAGCTGAGGAAGCACTGTTCCAACAACAAGTGTTGTTTATTCCAAAAATCATTAAATACAATGTCTATGTGCTGAAATAATTGATGCCAAGTAAATTAGTCTGGATTTGAAATTCCGTTCACAGCATCACAGTCACAAAGATCAACATTCCCTGTTACACAAAGAAAAGGAAGAGCTGTTCGATTCCTTAAATGTAAATACTACGGATATATGAAGTCTACTTGCTAAATGTATTTAAATATGCATGTGTCATAAATGTTCTGTATCATTTGATCACAAGTGTATCAATATAAATATTCAAATGGTTATAGAATGTTCTTTTGTGTGATCACCTATCGCTACAAAAATATTCTTCCCATTTACTTATCGAGATCCGGCATGTCAGCGGGACTGTGTTACTCAGCCACGGTCAAAACAGACAGGTCTGAAGTAGAACTACCTTGGTTCTCAGGTCTTTGGATGCTCCTAGACCTGCTAATGGAAAGAGTAAGCGTAATAACGCAGAGTGAAAATGAATGGCAATATGAATGAGCCAGGCACGAAATAGTACACACTCTGTGACTGCAAGAATAAAAACAGGCAAAATTCATCTGTGATGTTAGCAATCAGGAAAGTGGTTAGGAGGACTGCTGGAGCTCAGGAGTTCAAGAGCAGCCTGAGGCTCGGCGCCTATAGCTCAACCGGCTAAGGCGCCAGCCACGTACACCTAAGGTGGCGGGTTCGAATCCAGCCCGGACCTGCCAAAC
>NW_003852414.1:4734681-4738176 GCF_000181295.1 Otolemur garnettii | reverse complement strand
GGGCTGGGTAAGGAGGCATGAGAGGGGCTTCTGGGTTCTTGATAATATGATGTTGCTTAATCAGAATGTTGGTTACATAGGGATTTTCTGTTTGTGAAAATGTATCAAGTTGTGTACTTAGGATATGTGTACTTTTATATGTTTGTTATGCCTCAATGGGAAACTTTTAAATGAAATAGCAAGGAGCTCATACTAATACAAAGAAACTTGTGTAATTAGGCACAGGTATGGACAACCTAAGCCAAAAAGAAAACCCCAGGGGCCCTCGTCAACCCTAAGCTGAGAATGAAATAATAAACTAGTGTTATTAGAAGCAAAGAAAGTGAACTGATAACTGGGCTATTAAAAAGGATACTTGTGTGACTTACAGAGACCAGAAAGTAAATCTTGGACGATACAATGGAGAAACTCAAGCACTGATAAGAATAATGGGTGATTTTGATGAACACCCTTTAAAAGGGAAACTGAAAACTCCTTTAGAGTTTTCCAATAGAGATCATTAAAAGAGACGGAAAATCGGTGCTCAAAAAAAGTTAAAAGTAACACATTTCTTAAAAATTGGGAGCTGGTGGGCAGCGCCTGTGGCTCAAAAGAGTGGGGTGCCGGCCCTATATGCCGGAGGTGGTGGGTTCAAACCCGGCCCCGGCCAAAAACTGCAAAAAAAAAAAAAAAAAACCAAAAAAAAAAAACTGGGAGCTGGTCCTCTTATCTTGATAAGTGGTAAAATGATTACTCTACCCTTTTCCCCAAGTCTTCCCTCTTTTTCCTTCTTCTTTATTGGCAAGTAGACTTTTAAGAGCCAAATAAGTCAGCTGATGGTAATTTGTTGAGCAGCTAGGGCAATGTCATTCTAAAAGAGAAAGAACGCTTGATCATTTGAAAACACTGGCGAATAATTGGAGTTGCCTTAGCCGGGTGTTGTGGGCCTATAGGCCCAGCTTCTAGGGAGGCTGAGGCAAGAGAATTGCCTAAGCCCAAGAGCTGGAGGTTGCTGTAAGACTCTGTCTCTAAAAATAACAATAATAAGTGGAGTTGCCTAGCTTAAAAAAGAGAAGACTTCATTGGCCTTAACATAGCTGAAGATTTTTGAGAAAAGAGTTTATCTGTCATGCTTCACCGCCACAACTGAAGATAAAGAATCTTAAAACAAAATAGATTTGAGCAAGATCCCTGAAAGACTGGATGAGGGCGTGAATCACAAATCCCAAGGACCCTCAAGAGGACCGTCAGGATATTTGGGTGAGGCTAGGCTCTTTCTAACATCATAATTTTTATTCTCTCCTGAGTAATGAGTTCGATTTTATTAATAGCAATTGCTTAAGTTTGTAATGCCTTAGAGTTCCCCTTGAGGGACACTTTTCCACCCATTTGCCTCTGCTCCAGCCCTGCTTTTAAATTGGTCTTGCCAGAGGGAAGATGGTGTTCTCAGGGTACCCCGAGGCAGCCGATGATGGGCAGGCTCTGACCTGCAGTCTCTCTGCCCCCTGGGGGTCCCTGCCAGCCAGGCCAAGCCTGAGGCTGTGGGGGGTGGGGGTGGGGTGCTGGCAGCTGTCACCAGTCACCATGGTGACCTCACAGCCAGCAGCTGCTCTTCCCACTGTGGAGAAGGTATATGAACAGATCCCAGGCAGGCCAATGGACGGGGGCAGTCCCGAATGAGGCTTGCAGCCTGGGCACGTCCTGGCCACTTGCTCAGAGGAACCAGTCACCTCTCCTGAGGCTCCCAGCCGAAGACAGGTCTCACTCTGGAGCAAACTCTGGAGTAGCCTGAGCAGTGTCTCCTGGCACTCACGTGCTCCTCAGCCTGTCTCCTGGCCCTGGGGAAGTCTCAGAGGCCTGGAAAGAGGCCACAGTTAGAAACCATTTTTTCAAGTGAAAACGAAATGATGTGGAAGTGTAATTTTAGCCCAAGACTCCATCTCTTTGTTCACCTGGTGTTTTGTCCAGAAGAACTTCTGGCCTCTCCAGACCTGAATCTGAAAGTGGCACCTGGTCCCAACAACCTCCTGCACCCTTGAGCAGCCCTTGTCCCCAACACTCACTTGCATACTCCACCCAAGCTATGGGCAGCACCCCCTGCCTGGCACCCGGCACCTGGCACACACAGAGCGGGGCCCGGCCAGCGCCCGCGGGAGCACAACAGCTGGCAGGCCACCCTTGGCCGGCCGGGCTCCAGGGCAGAGGGGAGGCAAGTGTGGTGTGGGGGCTCGAGGTGGGGAGTCTCCAGCAAGACATCTGCTTCGCTGGCCACAAGATCTGAAGGGCGGATACAGGGGACAGGGTGGGGGCGGCAGGGAGCCCCCACCTGGCAGCTTTGCCCAGCACTGGCTCCCACTCTCGGAGGTGGCTGCGGCCTGTCCCTTTCAGCGCCTGTCTCTTCTCCCCTCCCTCTGTCAGCTGGCGTCTCAGGAAAGAGAAGTACGACAAGCAAACTGCCACAGAAAACAAAGCTGTCTGCTGGCCGCTGTCCAGGCCTGCGGCTGCTGGGACCCCACTGAGGCCCACAGCCCTTCCCTGGGCCCTGGCCAGGTGGGGACAGGATATTTCCCGGCTTCCGCAGCCCCATCTGATGCCCTCCGTCCGATGCCAGGAGGATCGACGGGCTGAAGCTCTGAAGTCCAAGTGCCCACCATGGGGAGGAAGGGACAGATGAGTAAGGGGACGCATCTTCTCATTAAATCATGAGTCTGGACAGAGCCTCCCTAGTGGCTCCTGAAGAAGCAGCCACTCCCCTCCTCTGTCTGCTTTCTCTTCTCTTGGCCAATGGTCCTGGACACTGGGGTCTCAGTCCTAAGAGCTGGGGGATTGGTGCTGGGGTGACAGCTATCTTGAGGACCCAAAGCCATTTCTAAGAGCCTGGTTAGAAGCAAGAGAGAAATGCCCATCACCTTCTGAGCAAGTACATGAAAGTACTGTCCTGCTGGCCTAGGCAGTTCATGGACACGCCTTGAAGGAGTCCCCAAGTCAGAGCACAACAGCAGAGACCCAGGTTGGCCATTCTCCACTCACAAGCTCCTCTTGACTGCCACCTGCCCCACTGTCCTTTGGTGGCTTGTAATCATCGTCTGCCCACTTGCTTCCTGTTTCTGTTTTTTCTTTTGCAGGTTAGGCTTTAACCTCCCTTCCTAGGCGCCTGGTGACTCAGAGATTCATCAGAAGAGCTCCTAGCCAGTGAAGCTTGTCTCGTGGGTGACGCAGTCCAGCCTGCCTTCAGGACAAGAGCCCCTCTCCCCCCACCTCTCCTCCCACTGCTCATCGGCCACCTTCAGCTGAGAAGCCCCAGCCCTGGCTGTGAGTTCTGTGACTGGCACAGAGCTTCCTCCCGGACAGCTCAGGCTTCAGGGAACACAGAGAATGCAACCCAGATAGGGATCACACAGCATGAGAGCTGGTGCCTGCCTGTGCATGCTCACACACACACACACACACACACACACAGAGCTAGGAGCGACTGTGACTCTCCTCCCCATCTCCCTCCCTCCCCTGTGCTACCAC
>NW_003852414.1:4733099-4734493 GCF_000181295.1 Otolemur garnettii | reverse complement strand
ATTTTTTGGTTGCAGCCGCCATTGTTGCCTGGCGGGTCCGGGCTGGGGATTCGAACCCGCCACCCTAGGTGCACGTGGCTGGCGCCTTAGCCAGCTGAGCTATAGGCGCCGAGCCTATCCTGCCATTCTTGAGGACCTCCATGTACACATCTCCACTACTCAGCTTTCCACACTGTCATCATCCGTTCATTTGACTGTCCCCACCCCCTCGAGTTCATGAAGTGACAGCACAGGCTGTGTCTGGTTTCTGGCCTGGGACCGTGAGCACTTGTTTAGTGTTCATGGAGTCAGACAGATCCTCCTGATATTTCACTAAATCTCAGCTCGGCTGCCAAGTCCTGGGAATGTGGGGCACAGCCCTAACATGAAGGAGCCTGGTGCTCTCGGCCCTTCTCCATTCTCATCATCGGTACCAAAGCACATGGAATGTGGTTTTGGGTGGTGGTGGTGTGTGTGCATGTGTGACAGAATCTTACTTTGTCACCCTCGGTAGAGTGCCGTGGCATCATCATAGCTCACAGCAACCTCAACCTCTTGGACTCAAGCTCTTGCCTCAGCCTACCAAGCAGCTGGCACTACAGGCACGTGCCACTGTGCCCAGCTAATTTTTCTATTTTTAGTAGAGACAGGTTCTTGCTCTTGTTCAGACTGGTCTGGAACTGCTGATTTCAAGCTGTCCTCCTGTCGTGGCCTCCCAGAGTGCTAAGATTATAGGCATGAGCTGCCTCACCACCCTGAACGTACTCAAATCATCTTGAACTTGTACTTTTAATGAACTGGGCAAGCCCCATACTTTTTAATAGGGAGAAAAGGGAGAAACACTTAGCTAAAAACACCGAGTGGGCTGTATTCACCCAGGAGTTACATTTCAGAGTGGAAAGTGAGAGATGATCTTTCCTCTCCAGGCAAAAAAGCAATGACATCTCTTTTGCATCACCCCTTGCTAACTCTCGCTTGGACCTCTCAGCCCTGCTGGGATATCGTATCTCAAGTTGCTGGAAGCCAAGATAAAGGACATCTGACACATATCATGTGCCCAGTGGGGCCCTGGAAAGAACACTATTCCAGGGGCCAGGAAATCGGATGCCATCAGGGTGTCCTCTGGGTATGATGCTTAAGGTCCTTGAACTTCTGTTTCCCTGAAAAATAGCATCAAATCCCTGCCCTTCCTACCTCATGGGATGGTCATAAAGAATAAGTGAGGTAGAAACTAGGAGAGAGCTTTGGAAAACCCAGCACCTCCTTCCAAGCCTGGTGGCTGTGAGCCCTTGGAGGAGCCCAGGCTGGCCCCGGGGAAGACCTGGAAGAGAAGAAACAATTGGCTTGGCGCCTGTAGCTCAAGCGGCTAAGGCGCCAGCCACATACACCTAAGGTGGCAGGTTCGAATCCCCAGC